>NW_024465211.1:0-450438 GCF_017591425.1 Ochotona curzoniae | reverse complement strand
TCAAGTAGGATTCATCCCTGGAATGCAGGGATGGTTCAACATTCGGAAATCCATAAATGTTATAAACCACATCCAAAAACTGCAAAACAAGAACCACATAATAGTTTCAATAGATGCAGAAAAAGCTTTCGACAAAATCCAACACCTCTTCATGCTAAAAAACTCTAGCCAAAGTAGGCATAGATGGGAAAATCCACAACATAATCAAAGCAATTTATGAAAAACCCAATGCCAGTATCATACTGAATGGAGAAAAGCTAGAACCCTTCCCACTGCGATCTGGAACAAGACAAGGGTGCCCGCTATCACCACTGCTATTCAACATAGTCCTAGAGGTACTTGCAGAGGCCATAAGACAAGAAAAAGAAATCAAAGGCATACGTATAGGAAACGAAGAAGTCAAGCTTTCACTATATGCAGATGACATAATCCTGTACATAGAAAAACCAGGAGACTCAATACAGAAACTGCTAGAACTTATACGAGAGTTTGGCAGAGTGGCGGGGTACAAAATTAACGAACGAAAATCAACAGCCATAGTGTACGCAAATAACACCAAGATGGAAGAAGATCTAACCAACAGGATACCATTCAAAATAGCAGAGAGAAGTATGAAGTATTTGGGAATAAATTTAACCAAAAGCGTAGGAGACCTATTCGAAGAAAACTACAAACTATTTAAAAAGGAAATTGAACAAAACCTCAAAAGATGGAATAACATCCCGTGCTCCTGGATAGGCAAAATCAATATCATTAAAATGTCTATACTACCACAAGCAATATACATTTTCAACGCAATTCCAATCAAATTGCCCAAAACATTCTTCACGGAACTGGATACAATGATTCAAGAGTTCATCTGGAAACACAAAAAACCACGAATAGCTAGAACCATCCTGAAAAATAAGAAGTTAGCAGGGGGAATCACAATCCCGGACCTCTGGACATACTATAGAGCAGTGGTTATCAAAACAGCCTGGTACTGGCACAAAGACAGAAAGGAAGATCAATGGAATAGAATAGAAGCACCAAAAGGGAACCCACACAAATACAGCCAATTAATCTTTGACAAAAAGACCAATGACAACTCAAGCAAGTGGGAAGGCCTCTTTAGTAAATGTTGTTGGGACAACTGGCTGATAGCCTGTAGAAACAAAAAGATAGACCCACATCTATCACCATACACTAAGATCCAATCTACATGGATAAAAGACCTAAACCTACATCCAGAAACCTTCAAACTCTTGCAGGAAAATGTAGGAAATACCCTGCAAGACCTAGGAGTAGGTTCCGACTTTCTAAGAAGGACACCAAAAGCAATAGCAGTTGAGAACAGAATAAACAAATGGGACCTCATCAAACTAAGAAGCTTCTGTACAGCAAGGGAAACAATCAACAAAGTAAAAAAGCAACCCACAGATTGGGAGAAGATCTTTGCACACGATATAGGCGATAGGGGGCTAATTTCCAGGATATACAAAGAACTTCAAAACAACCAAAAAACCAAAACAAACAAACCACTCAAGAAATGGGCACGGGAAATGGGCAAACATTTCACAAAGGAACAAGTCCAAATGGCAAACAAACATATGAAAAAATGTTCCAGCTCCCTAGCAATAAGGGAAATCCAAATTAAAACATCGATGAGGTACCACCTAACACCAGTAAGATTGGCCCACATAAACAAGAACACCAACGACGCTTGCTGGCGAGGATGCGGGGAAAAGGGAACCCTACTCCACTGCTGGTGGAGCTGCAAATTGGTACAGCCTTTATGGAAATCAGTCTGGAGAACACTCAAACAACTCAAAATCTGCATACCATATGACCCAGCAATAGCACTCCTAGGAATATATCCAAAACACCTGTTTTACGACAAACCAACATGCATCCCTATGTTCATTGCAGCACAATCAGTAATTGCAAAAACATGGAAGCAACCGAAATGCCCATCAGCAGAAGATTGGATAAGAAAGCTTTGGTTCATCTACTCCATGGAATACTACTCAGCTATTAAAAAAAACAAAATGCAGTTCTTTGTGGCTAAATGGGCACAACTGGAAACTATAATGCTAAGGGAAATGAGTGAATCCCAAAAGATTAGATACCACATGTTTGCCTTGATTTAACCTGTAATTTTTTGTTTGGTTGTTGGTTATTTTCTGAACCTGTCATTGATACTGTCTCAACCCAGATGTTTCGAAGAATGGAACTTGCATTATTTTTAACATATTGTCTACCCATTACTATGTCAATTAATTCCATAATGTTGTATATTGATACTGAGGCCTTGTTGGGGCTTTTAACTGACCGGATCTCTACTCTGTTAGACCTATCTTCAGACCATAGAAGGTCTCCCCAAGAGGCCACTGAACTTATCTGGACAATAAGACGCTGAACTTTATGCTAGGCATGTGTTTGCAAGCAATGAATCTCAACTGAACTTGAACTATGGTTATGCAACAAGGTGGAGGAATCCACCATGGGGGGAGGGGTATGGGAGGGGTGGGGGGATCCCCAGCGCCTATAAAACTGTACTACATAATACAATGTAAGGAACAATAAAAAAAAAAAAAAAGAAACCATTTATACATAAAGTAATAAATGAAAGAACAAATGTCAATGTAGAAGTTACAGGATGTGGTTCAGAACTTGCCTTCTTGTTTTCTTCTCTCTCTTTTAACATATTGGTTACTCAATACCATGTCTCCTCATTCCATACATTTCTAAAATGTTACTGATGTTATGTTGGGTCTTTGAATTGCCCGGGATGATATTCTGCCGCCTCTAGGTTCAGACCAGAGATGGTCTCCTGAAAAAACGAATGCACTTATTTGCACAATAAGACGCAGCACTTTACACTTGGTAGATGCTTGCAATGAATGAATCTCAACTGAATTTAAACTGTGGTAGTCATGCAACAAGGTGAAGGAATCTACCATTAGTTGTGTTGGTTTGGGGAAGGGTATTCCCTTGCCTATAAAACTGTATCACATAATGTGATGTAATCAATAAAAAAACAAATAAATACACTAAAACATGTGGTATAGATCGGGTTTCTTGAAATCTTTCACACACGGTGAATATTAATATAGTTATAGAGAGAGAACAGGAAGTGTGTATAGTTAGTCGTTTCTCATTTTGAAATCATGTGTCATTACTTATATTCCTTCCTAAAAGCAGAAAGGGTCCTCCAGCCACATCTTCTATGGTTCTGATAAAAATTTAGCATTGCTTCAATTTCTATGCTCATTGTGACATTTAAAACATCTCTTGACTTCAATTTTTCTCTTTAGGTGAATTCTTATGAGGTTTTGACAAAGCAAGCACATTCAAACTTGTAATTTTTTCTAAGTTAATGTTTCCTTTTTGATTTGTTTCTTTTTTTTTTCATTTTAGAGTGTTTTCTCTGATCTTCAGGTACACAATCAAGTATTAAATATATGTATTTCCTGTTTAAATTCTGTACTGTAATGTTCTCCTTTATTCTCTTTCACTCTTTTGCTGTTTCACTTGCCTTCCAGGTTCCTGCTTGTGGCCTGGGGAAGTAGTTCAGGATATCCTCAAGCCTTGGGACACTACAGCCACAATGGGGACCAGGAAGAAGTTCTTGGTTCTAGTCTTTGGATTGAAAAATCTCCGGCTGTTTTGGCCACTTGGGAGAGAATGAAAAGACAGACAAATTTCCTCTTTGTCTCTCCTCATCTCTGTATGTCTCATTTCGTGTATATAAATGAAAATGAGTATGTGATCCATAAGCCTGTTTGGGCTACCCTAAATTTTGCCAAGTTCAGTAAAAGCATGCTTCAATACCATAATCTGCTAAATACTAAAATGAAAAATAGATAGCTGAATGGTAACTATAATCATTTTAAGGTGTATAGCTGCCGGTGGTGTACAAGCTAAAATTGAGATGTCAATGAAGTAATCAGAGGATATGGTTAAGAATTTGCATTTTGTAACATATTGGTCACTCAATACCATGTCACTTACTGCATGAGATAGTTGTTGTTATTGATGTTATGTTGTGGTTTCTCATTGGAAGGGATGGCATCCTGTCAGCTCTACTTTCAGAAGAGGGATGTTGAATTCATCTGGACGATAAGAAGTTGGAGTCTATGCATACTCTATGCTTGCAACAAAGGAACCATGACTGAATATCAACTGTACTACTGCAAAAATCTGGAGGAATCCACTCTCTAGGGAGGGCCAGGGTAGGGTTTGCAGGAATCCCAGAGCCTATGAAACTGAGTCATAAAGTGAAAATTGAAAAACAATAATAACATAAAAAGAAAATAACAAATCAACCAACCACTCCAGCCATATGCTCACAATTAAAAGCGAAGAAAACTGACTCTAAAGTGGACTATGTCAACCATTGGATTTTTCAGAGATCTCATCATGGGTGGAATGGTGAAATGAGCAGCAATTAATAACTTCTGACTTCTGACTTTGTGTCCCAGCTCTCACTCAAATGATCATCAGGATACTCCAAAAAAAAAAAAAAACCCTAAAAACAAATAAATAAAACTAGAATTGACAGAGAACAGCAAGGAAAGCTTAGAAAGAGACTGGCAATGGTCAACAGGGATGCACTGATAACTCACTAGGTAAGACACAATCATTAGTTTCTCCTCCCTAAGGTATTGAAGATTTCTCTGCACACCGCTGCTAAAACAATTCCCCTAATCTATGACAGGCGTGTTGTGAGAGCTATAGAGTTAGGCTACCTGAGAAACAGCCAAGTTCAGCAAAATCATGCTTCAACGCTATAAACTGCTACAGACTAAAAAGAAAATAGACATGAGACAGTTGAATAGTAGTAATCTATAGCCATTTTAAAGTGTATAGAAAACCATTTATACATAAAGTAATAAATGAAAGAACAAATGTCAATGTAGAAGTTACAGGATGTAGTTCAGAACTTGCCTTCTTGTTTTCTTCTCTCTCTTTTAACATATTGGTTACTCAATACCATGTCTCCTCATTCCATACATTTCTAAAATGTTACTGATGTTATGTTGGGTCTTTGAATTGCCCGGGATGATATTCTGCCGCCTCTAGGTTCAGACCAGAGATGGTCTCCTGAAAAAACGAATGCACTTATTTGCACAATAAGACGCAGCACTTTACACTTGGTAGATGCTTGCAATGAATGAATCTCAACTGAATTTAAACTGTGGTAGTCATGCAACAAGGTGAAGGAATCTACCATTAGTTGTGTTGGTTTGGGGAAGGGTATTCCCTTGCCTATAAAACTGTATCACATAATGTGATGTAATCAATAAAAAAACAAATAAATACACTAAAACATGTGGTATAGATCGGGTTTCTTGAAATCTTTCACACACGGTGAATATTAATATAGTTATAGAGAGAGAACAGGAAGTGTGTATAGTTAGTCGTTTCTCATTTTGAAATCATGTGTCATTACTTATATTCCTTCCTAAAAGCAGAAAGGGTCCTCCAGCCACATCTTCTATGGTTCTGATAAAAATTTAGCATTGCTTCAATTTCTATGCTCATTGTGACATTTAAAACATCTCTTGACTTCAATTTTTCTCTTTACGTGAATTCTTATGAGGTTTTGACAAAGCAAGCACATTCAAACTTGTAATTTTTTCTAAGTTAATGTTTCCTTTTTGATTTGTTTCTTTTTTTTTTCATTTTAGAGTGTTTTCTCTGATCTTCAGGTACACGATCAAGTATTAAATATATGTATTTCCTGTTTAAATTCTGTACTGTAATGTTCTCCTTTATTCTCTTTCACTCTTTTGCTGTTTCACTTGCCTTCCAGGTTCCTGCTTGTGGCCTGGGGAAGTAGTTCAGGATATCCTCAAGCCTTGGGACACTACAGCCACAATGGGGACCAGGAAGAAGTTCTTGGTTCTAGTCTTTGGATTGAAAAATCTCCGGCTGTTTTGGCCACTTGGGAGAGAATGAAAAGACAGACAAATTTCCTCTTTGTCTCTCCTCATCTCTGTATGTCTCATTTCGTGTATATAAATGAAAATGAGTATGTGATCCATAAGCCTGTTTGGGCTACCCTAAATTTTGCCAAGTTCAGTAAAAGCATGCTTCAATACCATAATCTGCTAAATACTAAAATGAAAAATAGATAGCTGAATGGTAACTATAATCATTTTAAGGTGTATAGCTGCCGGTGGTGTACAAGCTAAAATTGAGATGTCAATGAAGTAATCAGAGGATATGGTTAAGAATTTGCATTTTGTAACATATTGGTCACTCAATACCATGTCACTTACTGCATGAGATAGTTGTTGTTATTGATGTTATGTTGTGGTTTCTCATTGGAAGGGATGGCATCCTGTCAGCTCTACTTTCAGAAGAGGGATGTTGAATTCATCTGGACGATACGAAGTTGGAGTCTATGCATACTCTATGCTTGCAACAAAGGAACCATGACTGAATATCAACTGTACTACTGCAAAAATCTGGAGGAATCCACTCTCTAGGGAGGGCCAGGGTAGGGTTTGCAGGAATCCCAGAGCCTATGAAACTGAGTCATAAAGTGAAAATTGAAAAACAATAATAACATAAAAAGAAAATAACAAATCAACCAACCACTCCAGCCATATGCTCACAATTAAAAGCGAAGAAAACTGACTCTAAAGTGGACTATGTCAACCATTGGATTTTTCAGAGATCTCATCATGGGTGGAATGGTGAAATGAGCAGCAATTAATAACTTCTGACTTCTGACTTTGTGTCCCAGCTCTCACTCAAATGATCATCAGGATACTCCAAAAAAAAAAAAAAAAACCTAAAAACAAATAAATAAAACTAGAATTGACAGAGAACAGCAAGGAAAGCTTAGAAAGAGACTGGCAATGGTCAACAGGGATGCACTTATAACTCACTAGGTAAGACACAATCATTAGTTTCTCCTCCCTAAGGTATTGAAGATTTCTCTGCACACCGCTGCTAAAACAATTCCCCTAATCTATGACAGGCGTGTTGTTAGAGCTATAGAGTTAGGCTACCTGAGAAACAGCCAAGTTCAGCAAAATCATGCTTCAACGCTATAAACTGCTACAGACTAAAAAGAAAATAGACATGAGACAGTTGAATAGTAGTAATCTATAGCCATTTTAAAGTGTATAGAAACCATTTATACATAAAGTAATAAATGAAAGAACAAATGTCAATGTAGAAGTTACAGGATGTGGTTCAGAACTTGCCTTCTTGTTTTCTTCTCTCTCTTTTAACATATTGGTTACTCAATACCATGTCTCCTCATTCCATACATTTCTAAAATGTTACTGATGTTATGTTGGGTCTTTGAATTCCCGGGATGATATTCTGCCGCCTCTAGGTTCAGACCAGAGATGGTCTCCTGAAAAACTGAATGCACTTATTTGCACAATAAGACGCAGCACTTTACACATGGTAGATGCTTGCAATGAATGAATCTCAACTGAATTTAAACTGTGGTAGTCATGCAACAAGGTGAAGGAATCTACCATTAGTTGTGTTGGTTTGGGGAAGGGTATTCCCTTGCCTATAAAACTGTATCACATAATGTGATGTAATCAATAAAAAAACAAATAAATACACTAAAACATGTGGTATAGATCGGGTTTCTTGAAATCTTTCACACACGGTGAATATTAATATAGTTATAGAGAGAGAACAGGAAGTGTGTATAGTTAGTCGTTTCTCATTTTGAAATCATGTGTCATTACTTATATTCCTTCCTAAAAGCAGAAAGGGTCCTCCAGCCACATCTTCTATGGTTCTGATAAAAATTTAGCATTGCTTCAATTTCTATGCTCATTGTGACATTTAAAACATCTCTTGACTTCAATTTTTCTCTTTACGTGAATTCTTATGAGGTTTTGACAAAGCAAGCACATTCAAACTTGTAATTTTTTCTAAGTTAATGTTTCCTTTTTGATTTGTTTCTTTTTTTTTTCATTTTAGAGTGTTTTCTCTGATCTTCAGGTACACAATCAAGTATTAAATATATGTATTTCCTGTTTAAATTCTGTACTGTAATGTTCTCCTTTATTCTCTTTCACTCTTTTGCTGTTTCACTTGCCTTCCAGGTTCCTGCTTGTGGCCTGGGGAAGTAGTTCAGGATATCCTCAAGCCTTGGGACACTACAGCCACAATGGGGACCAGGAAGAAGTTCTTGGTTCTAGTCTTTGGATTGAAAAATCTCCGGCGATTTTGGCCACTTGGGAGAGAATGAAAAGACAGACAAATTTCCTCTTTGTCTCTCCTCATCTCTGTATGTCTCATTTCGTGTATATAAATGAAAATGAGTATGTGATCCATAAGCATGTTTGGGCTACCCTAAATTTTGCCAAGTTCAGTAAAAGCATGCTTCAATACCATAATCTGCTAAATACTAAAATGAAAAATAGATAGCTGAATGGTAACTATAATCATTTTAAGGTGTATAGCTGCCGGTGGTGTACAAGCTAAAATTGAGATGTCAATGAAGTAATCAGAGGATGTGGTTAAGAATTTGCATTTTGTAACATATTGGTCACTCAATACCATGTCACTTACTGCATGAGATAGTTGTTGTTTTTGATGTTATGTTGTGGTTTCTCATTGGAAGGGATGGCATCCTGTCAGCTCTACTTTCAGAAGAGGGATGTTGAATTCATCTGGAAGATACGAAGTTGGAGTCTATGCATACTCTATGCTTGCAACAAAGGAACCATGACTGGATATGAACTGTACTACTGCAAAAATCTGGAGGAATCCACTCTCTAGGGAGGGCCAGGGTAGGGTTTGCAGGAATCCCAGAGCCTATGAAACTGAGTCATAAAAGGAAAATTGAAAAACAATAATAACATAAAAAGAAAATAACAAATCAACCAACCACTCCAGCCATATGTTCACAATTAAAAGCGAAGAAAACTGACTCTAAAGTGGACTATGTCAACCATTGGATTTTTCAGAGATCTCATCATGGGTGGAATGGTGAAATGAGCAGCAATTAATAACTTCTGACTTTGTGTCCCAGCTCTCACTCAAATGATCATCAGGATACTCCAAAAAAAAAAAAAAAACCCTAAAAACAAATAAATAAAACTAGAATTGACAGAGAACAGCAAGGAAAGCTTAGAAAGAGACTGGCAATGGTCAACAGGGATGCACTTATAACTCACTAGGTAAGACACAATCATTAGTTTCTCCTCCCTAAGGTATTGAAGATTTCTCTGCACACCGCTGCTAAAACAATTCCCCTAATCTATGACAGGCGTGTTGTGAGAGCTATAGAGTTAGGCTACCTGAGAAACAGCCAAGTTCAGCAAAATCATGCTTCAACGCTATAAACTGCTACAGACTAAAAAGAAAATAGACATGAGACAGTTGAATAGTAGTAATCTATAGCCATTTTAAAGTGTATAGAAACCATTTATACATAAAGTAATAAATGAAAGAACAAATGTCAATGTAGAAGTTACAGGATGTGGTTCAGAACTTGCCTTCTTGTTTTTTTCACTCTCTTTTAACATATTGGTTACTCAATACCATGTCTCCTCATTCCATACATTTCTAAAATGTTACTGATGTTATGTTGGGTCTTTGAATTGCCCGGGATGATATTCTGCCGCCTCTAGGTTCAGACCAGAGATGGTCTCCTGAAAAAACGAATGCACTTATTTGCACAATAAGACGCAGCACTTTACACTTGGTAGATGCTTGCAATGAATGAATCTCAACTGAATTTAAACTGTGGTAGTAATGCAACAAGGTGAAGGAATCTACCATTAGTTGTGTTGGTTTGGGGAAGGGTATTCCCTTGCCTATAAAACTGTATCACATAATGTGATGTAATCAATAAAAAAACAAATAAATACACTAAAACATGTGGTATAGATCGGGTTTCTTGAAATCTTTCACACACGGTGAATATTAATATAGTTATAGAGAGAGAACAGGAAGTGTGTATAGTTAAGTCGTTTCTCATTTTGAAATCATGTGTCATTACTTATATTCCTTCCTAAAAGCAGAAAGGGTCCTCCAGCCACATCTTCTATGGTTCTGATAAAAATTTAGCATTGCTTCAATTTCTATGCTCATTGTGACATTTAAAACATCTCTTGACTTCAATTTTTCTCTTTAGGTGAATTCTTATGAGGTTTTGACAAAGCAAGCACATTCAAACTTGTAATTTTTTCTAAGTTAATGTTTCCTTTTTGATTTGTTTCTTTTTTTTTTCATTTTAGAGTGTTTTCTCTGATCTTCAGGTACACGATCAAGTATTAAATATATGTATTTCCTGTTTAAATTCTGTACTGTAATGTTCTCCTTTATTCTCTTTCACTCTTTTGCTGTTTCACTTGCCTTCCAGGTTCCTGCTTGTGGCCTGGGGAAGTAGTTCAGGATATCCTCAAGCCTTGGGACACTACAGCCACAATGGGGACCAGGAAGAAGTTCTTGGTTCTAGTCTTTGGATTGAAAAATCTCCGGCTGTTTTGGCCACTTGGGAGAGAATGAAAAGACAGACAAATTTCCTCTTTGTCTCTCCTCATCTCTGTATGTCTCATTTCGTGTATATAAATGAAAATGAGTATGTGATCCATAAGCCTGTTTGGGCTACCCTAAATTTTGCCAAGTTCAGTAAAAGCATGCTTCAATACCATAATCTGCTAAATACTAAAATGAAAAATAGATAGCTGAATGGTAACTATAATCATTTTAAGGTGTATAGCTGCCGGTGGTGTACAAGCTAAAATTGAGATGTCAATGAAGTAATCAGAGGATGTGGTTAAGAATTTGCATTTTGTAACATATTGGACACTCAATACCATGTCACTTACTGCATGAGATAGTTGTTGTTATTGATCTTATGTTGTGGTTTCTCATTGGAAGGGATAGCATCCTGTCAGCTCTACTTTCAGAAGAGGGATGTTGAATTCATCTGGAAGATACGAAGTTGGAGTCTATGCATACTCTATGCTTGCAACAAAGGAACCATGAATGAATATCAACTGTACTACTGCAAAAATCTGGAGGAATCCACTCTCTAGGGAGGGCCAGGGTAGGGTTTGCAGGAATCCCAGAGCCTATGAAACTGAGTCATAAAATGAAAATTGAAAAACAATAATAACATAAAAAGAAAATAACAAATCAACCAACCACTCCAGCCATATGTTCACAATTAAAAGCGAAGAAAACTGACTCTAAAGTGGACTATGTCAACCATTGGATTTTTCAGAGATCTCATCATGGGTGGAATGGTGAAATGAGCAGCAATTAATAACTTCTGACTTCTGACTTTGTGTCCCAGCTCTCACTCAAATGATCATCAGGATACTCCAAAAAAAAAAAAAAAACCCTAAAAACAAATAAATAAAACTAGAATTGACAGAGAACAGCAAGGAAAGCTTAGAAAGAGACTGGCAATGGTCAACAGGGATGCACTTATAACTCACTAGGTAAGACACAATCATTAGTTTCTCCTCCCTAAGGTATTGAAGATTTCTCTGCACACCGCTGCTAAAACAATTCCCCTAATCTATGACAGGCGTGTTGTGAGAGCTATAGAGTTAGGCTACCTGAGAAACAGCCAAGTTCAGCAAAATCATGCTTCAACGCTATAAACTGCTACAGACTAAAAAGAAAATAGACATGAGACAGTTGAATAGTAGTAATCTATAGCCATTTTAAAGTGTATAGAAACCATTTATACATAAAGTAATAAATGAAAGAACAAATGTCAATGTAGAAGTTACAGGATGTGGTTCAGAACTTGCCTTCTTGTTTTCTTCTCTCTCTTTTAACATATTGGTTACTCAATACCATGACTCCTCATTCCATACATTTCTAAAATGTTACTGATGTTATGTTGGGTCTTTGAATTGCCCAGGAGGATATTCTGCCGCCTCTAGGTTCAGACCAGAGATGGTCTCCTGAAAAAAACGAATGCACTTATTTGCACAATAAGACGCAGCACTTTACACTTGGTAGATGCTTGCAATGAATGAATCTCAACTGAATTTAAACTGTGGTAGTAATGCAACAAGGTGAAGGAATCTACCATTAGTTGTGTTGGTTTGGGGAAGGGTATTCCCTTGCCTATAAAACTGTATCACATAATGTGATGTAATCAATAAAAAAACAAATAAATACACTAAAACATGTGGTATAGATCGGGTTTCTTGAAATCTTTCACACACGGTGAATATTAATATAGTTATAGAGAGAGAACAGGAAGTGTGTATAGTTAAGTCGTTTCTCATTTTGAAATCATGTGTCATTACTTATATTCCTTCCTAAAAGCAGAAAGGGTCCTCCAGCCACATCTTCTATGGTTCTGATAAAAATTTAGCATTGCTTCAATTTCTATGCTCATTGTGACATTTAAAACATCTCTTGACTTCAATTTTTCTCTTTACGTGAATTCTTATGAGGTTTTGACAAAGCAAGCACATTCAAACTTGTAATTTTTTCTAAGTTAATGTTTCCTTTTTGATTTGTTTCTTTTTTTTTTCATTTTAGAGTGTTTTCTCTGATCTTCAGGTACACGATCAAGTATTAAATATATGTATTTCCTGTTTAAATTCTGTACTGTAATGTTCTCCTTTATTCTCTTTCACTCTTTTGCTGTTTCACTTGCCTTCCAGGTTCCTGCTTGTGGCCTGGGGAAGTAGTTCAGGATATCCTCAAGCCTTGGGACACTACAGCCACAATGGGGACCAGGAAGAAGTTCTTGGTTCTAGTCTTTGGATTGAAAAATCTCCGGCTGTTTTGGCCACTTGGGAGAGAATGAAAAGACAGACAAATTTCCTCTTTGTCTCTCCTCATCTCTGTATGTCTCATTTCGTGTATATAAATGAAAATGAGTATGTGATCCATAAGCCTGTTTGGGCTACCCTAAATTTTGCCAAGTTCAGTAAAAGCATGCTTCAATACCATAATCTGCTAAATACTAAAATGAAAAATAGATAGCTGAATGGTAACTATAATCATTTTAAGGTGTATAGCTGCCGGTGGTGTACAAGCTAAAATTGAGATGTCAATGAAGTAATCAGAGGATATGGTTAAGAATTTGCATTTTGTAACATATTGGTCACTCAATACCATGTCACTTACTGCATGAGATAGTTGTTGTTTTTGATGTTATGTTGTGGTTTCTCATTGGAAGGGATGGCATCCTGTCAGCTCTACTTTCAGAAGAGGGATGTTGAATTCATCTGGACGATAAGAAGTTGGAGTCTATGCATACTCTATGCTTGCAACAAAGGAACCATGACTGAATATCAACTGTACTACTGCAAAAATCTGGAGGAATCCACTCTCTAGGGAGGGCCAGGGTAGGGTTTGCAGGAATCCCAGAGCCTATGAAACTGAGTCATAAAGTGAAAATTGAAAAACAATAATAACATAAAAAGAAAATAACAAATCAACCAACCACTCCAGCCATATGCTCACAATTAAAAGCGAAGAAAACTGACTCTAAAGTGGACTATGTCAACCATTGGATTTTTCAGAGATCTCATCATGGGTGGAATGGTGAAATGAGCAGCAATTAATAACTTCTGACTTCTGACTTTGTGTCCCAGCTCTCACTCAAATGATCATCAGGATACTCCAAAAAAAAAAAAAAAACCTAAAAACAAATAAATAAAACTAGAATTGACAGAGAACAGCAAGGAAAGCTTAGAAAGAGACTGGCAATGGTCAACAGGGATGCACTTATAACTCACTAGGTAAGACACAATCATTAGTTTCTCCTCCCTAAGGTATTGAAGATTTCTCTGCACACCGCTGCTAAAACAATTCCCCTAATCTATGACAGGCGTGTTGTGAGAGCTATAGAGTTAGGCTACCTGAGAAACAGCCAAGTTCAGCAAAATCATGCTTCAACGCTATAAACTGCTACAGACTAAAAAGAAAATAGACATGAGACAGTTGAATAGTAGTAATCTATAGCCATTTTAAAGTGTATAGAAACCATTTATACATAAAGTAATAAATGAAAGAACAAATGTCAATGTAGAAGTTACAGGATGTGGTTCAGAACTTGCCTTCTTGTTTTCTTCTCTCTCTTTTAACATATTGGTTACTCAATACCATGTCTCCTCATTCCATACATTTCTAAAATGTTACTGATGTTATGTTGGGTCTTTGAATTGCCCGGGATGATATTCTGCCGCCTCTAGGTTCAGACCAGAGATGGTCTCCTGAAAAAACGAATGCACTTATTTGCACAATAAGACGCAGCACTTTACACTTGGTAGATGCTTGCAATGAATGAATCTCAACTGAATTTAAACTGTGGTAGTCATGCAACAAGGTGAAGGAATCTACCATTAGTTGTGTTGGTTTGGGGAAGGGTATTCCCTTGCCTATAAAACTGTATCACATAATGTGATGTAATCAATAAAAAAACAAATAAATACACTAAAACATGTGGTATAGATCGGGTTTCTTGAAATCTTTCACACACGGTGAATAT
The DNA here is from genome assembly GCF_017591425.1 of Ochotona curzoniae. Taxonomy (NCBI): domain Eukaryota; kingdom Metazoa; phylum Chordata; class Mammalia; order Lagomorpha; family Ochotonidae; genus Ochotona; species Ochotona curzoniae. The sequence goes on along the minus strand of NW_024465211.1, from coordinate 435,992 downwards.
TAATATAGTTATAGAGAGAGAACAGGAAGTGTGTATAGTTAGTCGTTTCTCATTTTGAAATCATGTGTCATTACTTATATTCCTTCCTAAAAGCAGAAAGGGTCCTCCAGCCACATCTTCTATGGTTCTGATAAAAATTTAGCATTGCTTCAATTTCTATGCTCATTGTGACATTTAAAACATCTCTTGACTTCAATTTTTCTCTTTACGTGAATTCTTATGAGGTTTTGACAAAGCAAGCACATTCAAACTTGTAATTTTTTCTAAGTTAATGTTTCCTTTTTGATTTGTTTCTTTTTTTTTTCATTTTAGAGTGTTTTCTCTGATCTTCAGGTACACGATCAAGTATTAAATATATGTATTTCCTGTTTAAATTCTGTACTGTAATGTTCTCCTTTATTCTCTTTCACTCTTTTGCTGTTTCACTTGCCTTCCAGGTTCCTGCTTGTGGCCTGGGGAAGTAGTTCAGGATATCCTCAAGCCTTGGGACACTACAGCCACAATGGGGACCAGGAAGAAGTTCTTGGTTCTAGTCTTTGGATTGAAAAATCTCCGGCGTTTTGGCCACTTGGGAGAGAATGAAAAGACAGACAAATTTCCTCTTTGTCTCTCCTCATCTCTGTATGTCTCATTTCGTGTATATAAATGAAAATGAGTATGTGATCCATAAGCCTGTTTGGGCTACCCTAAATTTTGCCAAGTTCAGTAAAAGCATGCTTCAATACCATAATCTGCTAAATACTAAAATGAAAAATAGATAGCTGAATGGTAACTATAATCATTTTAAGGTGTATAGCTGCCGGTGGTGTACAAGCTAAAATTGAGATGTCAATGAAGTAATCAGAGGATGTGGTTAAGAATTTGCATTTTGTAACATATTGGTCACTCAATACCATGTCACTTACTGCATGAGATAGTTGTTGTTATTGATGTTATGTTGTGGTTTCTCATTGGAAGGGATGGCATCCTGTCAGCTCTACTTTCAGAAGAGGGATGTTGAATTCATCTGGACGATACAAAGTTGGAGTCTATGCATACTCTATGCTTGCCACAAAGGAACCATGACTGGATATGAACTGTACTACTGCAAAAATCTGGAGGAATCCACTCTCTAGGGAGGGCCAAGGTAGGGTTTGCAGGAATCCCAGAGCCTATGAAACTGAGTCATAAAGTGAAAATTGAAAAACAATAATAACATAAAAAGAAAATAACAAATCAACCAACCACTCCAGCCATATGCTCACAATTAAAAGCGAAGAAAACTGACTCTAAAGTGGACTATGTCAACCATTGGATTTTTCAGAGATCTCATCATGGGTGGAATGGTGAAATGAGCAGCAATTAATAACTTCTGACTTCTGACTTTGTGTCCCAGCTCTCACTCAAATGATCATCAGGATACTCCAAAAAAAAAAAAAAAACCCTAAAAACAAATAAATAAAACTAGAATTGACAGAGAACAGCAAGGAAAGCTTAGAAAGAGACTGGCAATGGTCAACAGGGATGCACTTATAACTCACTAGGTAAGACACAATCATTAGTTTCTCCTCCCTAAGGTATTGAAGATTTCTCTGCACACCGCTGCTAAAACAATTCCCCTAATCTATGACAGGCGTGTTGTGAGAGCTATAGAGTTAGGCTACCTGAGAAACAGCCAAGTTCAGCAAAATCATGCTTCAACGCTATAAACTGCTACAGACTAAAAAGAAAATAGACATGAGACAGTTGAATAGTAGTAATCTATAGCCATTTTAAAGTGTATAGAAACCATTTATACATAAAGTAATAAATGAAAGAACAAATGTCAATGTAGAAGTTACAGGATGTGGTTCAGAACTTGCCTTCTTGTTTTCTTCTCTCTCTTTTAACATATTGGTTACTCAATACCATGTCTCCTCATTCCATACATTTCTAAAATGTTACTGATGTTATGTTGGGTCTTTGAATTGCCCGGGATGATATTCTGCCGCCTCTAGGTTCAGACCAGAGATGGTCTCCTGAAAAAACGAATGCACTTATTTGCACAATAAGACGCAGCACTTTACACTTGGTAGATGCTTGCAATGAATGAATCTCAACTGAATTTAAACTGTGGTAGTCATGCAACAAGGTGAAGGAATCTACCATTAGTTGTGTTGGTTTGGGGAAGGGTATTCCCTTGCCTATAAAACTGTATCACATAATGTGATGTAATCAATAAAAAAACAAATAAATACACTAAAACATGTGGTATAGATCGGGTTTCTTGAAATCTTTCACACACGGTGAATATTAATATAGTTATAGAGAGAGAACAGGAAGTGTGTATAGTTAGTCGTTTCTCATTTTGAAATCATGTGTCATTACTTATATTCCTTCCTAAAAGCAGAAAGGGTCCTCCAGCCACATCTTCTATGGTTCTGATAAAAATTTAGCATTGCTTCAATTTCTATGCTCATTGTGACATTTAAAACATCTCTTGACTTCAATTTTTCTCTTTACGTGAATTCTTATGAGGTTTTGACAAAGCAAGCACATTCAAACTTGTAATTTTTTCTAAGTTAATGTTTCCTTTTTGATTTGTTTCTTTTTTTTTTCATTTTAGAGTGTTTTCTCTGATCTTCAGGTACACGATCAAGTATTAAATATATGTATTTCCTGTTTAAATTCTGTACTGTAATGTTCTCCTTTATTCTCTTTCACTCTTTTGCTGTTTCACTTGCCTTCCAGGTTCCTGCTTGTGGCCTGGGGAAGTAGTTCAGGATATCCTCAAGCCTTGGGACACTACAGCCACAATGGGGACCAGGAAGAAGTTCTTGGTTCTAGTCTTTGGATTGAAAAATCTCCGGCGATTTTGGCCACTTGGGAGAGAATGAAAAGACAGACAAATTTCCTCTTTGTCTCTCCTCATCTCTGTATGTCTCATTTCGTGTATATAAATGAAAATGAGTATGTGATCCATAAGCCTGTTTGGGCTACCCTAAAATTTGCCAAGTTCAGTAAAAGCATGCTTCAATACCATAATCTGCTAAATACTAAAATGAAAAATAGATAGCTGAATGGTAACTATAATCATTTTAAGGTGTATAGCTGCCGGTGGTGTACAAGCTAAAATTGAGATGTCAATGAAGTAATCAGAGGATGTGGTTAAGAATTTGCATTTTGTAACATATTGGTCACTCAATACCATGTCACTTACTGCATGAGATAGTTGTTGTTTTTGATGTTATGTTGTGGTTTCTCATTGGAAGGGATGGCATCCTGTCAGCTCTACTTTCAGAAGAGGGATGTTGAATTCATCTGGAAGATACGAAGTTGGAGTCTATGCATACTCTATGCTTGCAACAAAGGAACCATGACTGGATATGAACTGTACTACTGCAAAAATCTGGAGGAATCCACTCTCTAGGGAGGGCCAGGGTAGGGTTTGCAGGAATCCCAGAGCCTATGAAACTGAGTCATAAAAGGAAAATTGAAAAAAAAATATTAACATAAAAAGAAAATAACAAATCAACCAACCACTCCAGCCATATGTTCACAATTAAAAGCGAAGAAAACTGACTCTAAAGTGGACAATGTCAACCATTGGATTTTTCAGAGATCTCATCATGGGTGGAATGGTGAAATGAGCAGCAATTAATAACTTCTGACTTCTGACTTTGTGTCCCAGCTCTCACTCAAATGATCATCAGGATACTCCAAAAAAAAAAAAAAAACCCTAAAAACAAATAAATAAAACTAGAATTGACAGAGAACAGCAAGGAAAGCTTAGAAAGAGACTGGCAATGGTCAACAGGGATGCACTTATAACTCACTAGGTAAGACACAATCATTAGTTTCTCCTCCCTAAGGTATTGAAGATTTCTCTGCACACCGCTGCTAAAACAATTCCCCTAATCTATGACAGGCGTGTTGTGAGAGCTATAGAGTTAGGCTACCTGAGAAACAGCCAAGTTCAGCAAAATCATGCTTCAACGCTATAAACTGCTACAGACTAAAAAGAAAATAGACATGAGACAGTTGAATAGTAGTAATCTATAGCCATTTTAAAGTGTATAGAAACCATTTATACATAAAGTAATAAATGAAAGAACAAATGTCAATGTAGAAGTTACAGGATGTGGTTCAGAACTTGCCTTCTTGTTTTTTTCACACTCTTTTAACATATTGGTTACTCAATACCATGTCTCCTCATTCCATACATTTCTAAAATGTTACTGATGTTATGTTGGGTCTTTGAATTGCCCGGGATGATATTCTGCCGCCTCTAGGTTCAGACCAGAGATGGTCTCCTGAAAAAACGAATGCACTTATTTGCACAATAAGACGCAGCACTTTACACTTGGTAGATGCTTGCAATGAATGAATCTCAACTGAATTTAAACTGTGGTAGTAATGCAACAAGGTGAAGGAATCTACCATTAGTTGTGTTGGTTTGGGGAAGGGTATTCCCTTGCCTATAAAACTGTATCACATAATGTGATGTAATCAATAAAAAAACAAATAAATACACTAAAACATGTGGTATAGATCGGGTTTCTTGAAATCTTTCACACACGGTGAATATTAATATAGTTATAGAGAGAGAACAGGAAGTGTGTATAGTTAAGTCGTTTCTCATTTTGAAATCATGTGTCATTACTTATATTCCTTCCTAAAAGCAGAAAGGGTCCTCCAGCCACATCTTCTATGGTTCTGATAAAAATTTAGCATTGCTTCAATTTCTATGCTCATTGTGACATTTAAAACATCTCTTGACTTCAATTTTTCTCTTTACGTGAATTCTTATGAGGTTTTGACAAAGCAAGCACATTCAAACTTGTAATTTTTTCTAAGTTAATGTTTCCTTTTTGATTTGTTTCTTTTTTTTTTCATTTTAGAGTGTTTTCTCTGATCTTCAGGTACACGATCAAGTATTAAATATATGTATTTCCTGTTTAAATTCTGTACTGTAATGTTCTCCTTTATTCTCTTTCACTCTTTTGCTGTTTCACTTGCCTTCCAGGTTCCTGCTTGTGGCCTGGGGAAGTAGTTCAGGATATCCTCAAGCCTTGGGACACTACAGCCACAATGGGGACCAGGAAGAAGTTCTTGGTTCTAGTCTTTGGATTGAAAAATCTCCGGCGATTTTGGCCACTTGGGAGAGAATGAAAAGACAGACAAATTTCCTCTTTGTCTCTCCTCATCTCTGTATGTCTCATTTCGTGTATATAAATGAAAATGAGTATGTGATCCATAAGCCTGTTTGGGCTACCCTAAAATTTGCCAAGTTCAGTAAAAGCATGCTTCAATACCATAATCTGCTAAATACTAAAATGAAAAATAGATAGCTGAATGGTAACTATAATCATTTTAAGGTGTATAGCTGCCGGTGGTGTACAAGCTAAAATTGAGATGTCAATGAAGTAATCAGAGGATGTGGTTAAGAATTTGCATTTTGTAACATATTGGACACTCAATACCATGTCACTTACTGCATGAGATAGTTGTTGTTATTGATGTTATGTTGTGGTTTCTCATTGGAAGGGATGGCATCCTGTCAGCTCTACTTTCAGAAGAGGGATGTTGAATTCATCTGGAAGATACGAAGTTGGAGTCTATGCATACTCTATGCTTGCAACAAAGGAACCATGACTGGATATGAACTGTACTACTGCAAAAATCTGGAGGAATCCACTCTCTAGGGAGGGCCAGGGTAGGGTTTGCAGGAATCCCAGAGCCTATGAAACTGAGTCATAAAATGAAAATTGAAAAACAATAATAACATAAAAAGAAAATAACAAATCAACCAACCACTCCAGCCATATGTTCACAATTAAAAGCGAAGAAAACTGACTCTAAAGTGGACTATGTCAACCATTGGATTTTTCAGAGATCTCATCATGGGTGGAATGGTGAAATGAGCAGCAATTAATAACTTCTGACTTCTGACTTTGTGTCCCAGCTCTCACTCAAATGATCATCAGGATACTCCAAAAAAAAAAAAAAACCCTAAAAACAAATAAATAAAACTAGAATTGACAGAGAACAGCAAGGAAAGCTTAGAAAGAGACTGGCAATGGTCAACAGGGATGCACTTATAACTCACTAGGTAAGACACAATCATTAGTTTCTCCTCCCTAAGGTATTGAAGATTTCTCTGCACACCGCTGCTAAAACAATTCCCCTAATCTATGACAGGCGTGTTGTGAGAGCTATAGAGTTAGGCTACCTGAGAAACAGCCAAGTTCAGCAAAATCATGCTTCAACGCTATAAACTGCTACAGACTAAAAAGAAAATAGACATGAGACAGTTGAATAGTAGTAATCTATAGCCATTTTAAAGTGTATAGAAACCATTTATACATAAAGTAATAAATGAAAGAACAATGTCAATGTAGAAGTTACAGGATGTGGTTCAGAACTTGCCTTCTTGTTTTCTTCTCTCTCTTTTAACATATTGGTTACTCAATACCATGTCTCCTCATTCCATACATTTCTAAAATGTTACTGATGTTATGTTGGGTCTTTGAATTGCCCGGGATGATATTCTGCCGCCTCTAGGTTCAGACCAGAGATGGTCTCCTGAAAAAACGAATGCACTTATTTGCACAATAAGACGCAGCACTTTACACTTGGTAGATGCTTGCAATGAATGAATCTCAACTGAATTTAAACTGTGGTAGTAATGCAACAAGGTGAAGGAATCTACCATTAGTTGTGTTGGTTTGGGGAAGGGTATTCCCTTGCCTATAAAACTGTATCACATAATGTGATGTAATCAATAAAAAAACAAATAAATACACTAAAACATGTGGTATAGATCGGGTTTCTTGAAATCTTTCACACACGGTGAATATTAATATAGTTATAGAGAGAGAACAGGAAGTGTGTATAGTTAAAGTCGTTTCTCATTTTGAAATCATGTGTCATTACTTATATTCCTTCCTAAAAGCAGAAAGGGTCCTCCAGCCACATCTTCTATGGTTCTGATAAAAATTTAGCATTGCTTCAATTTCTATGCTCATTGTGACATTTAAAACATCTCTTGACTTCAATTTTTCTCTTTACGTGAATTCTTATGAGGTTTTGACAAAGCAAGCACATTCAAACTTGTAATTTTTTCTAAGTTAATGTTTCCTTTTTGATTTGTTTCTTTTTTTTTTCATTTTAGAGTGTTTTCTCTGATCTTCAGGTACACGATCAAGTATTAAATATATGTATTTCCTGTTTAAATTCTGTACTGTAATGTTCTCCTTTATTCTCTTTCACTCTTTTGCTGTTTCACTTGCCTTCCAGGTTCCTGCTTGTGGCCTGGGGAAGTAGTTCAGGATATCCTCAAGCCTTGGGACACTACAGCCACAATGGGGACCAGGAAGAAGTTCTTGGTTCTAGTCTTTGGATTGAAAAATCTCCGGCGATTTTGGCCACTTGGGAGAGAATGAAAAGACAGACAAATTTCCTCTTTGTCTCTCCTCATCTCTGTATGTCTCATTTCGTGTATATAAATGAAAATGAGTATGTGATCCATAAGCCTGTTTGGGCTACCCTAAAATTTGCCAAGTTCAGTAAAAGCATGCTTCAATACCATAATCTGCTAAATACTAAAATGAAAAATAGATAGCTGAATGGTAACTATAATCATTTTAAGGTGTATAGCTGCCGGTGGTGTACAAGCTAAAATTGAGATGTCAATGAAGTAATCAGAGGATGTGGTTAAGAATTTGCATTTTGTAACATATTGGTCACTCAATACCATGTCACTTACTGCATGAGATAGTTGTTGTTATTGATGTTATGTTGTGGTTTCTCATTGGAAGGGATGGCATCCTGTCAGCTCTACTTTCAGAAGAGGGATGTTGAATTCATCTGGACGATACGAAGTTGGAGTCTATGCATACTCTATGCTTGCAACAAAGGAACCATGACTGGATATCAACTGTACTACTGCAAAAATCTGGAGGAATCCACTCTCTAGGGATGGCCAGGGTAGGGTTTGCAGGAATCCCAGAGCCTATGAAACTGAGTCATAAAAGTGAAAATTGAAAAACAATAATAACATAAAAAGAAAATAACAAATCAACCAACCACTCCAGCCATATGCTCACAATTAAAAGCGAAGAAAACTGACTCTAAAGTGGACTATGTCAACCATTGGATTTTTCAGAGATCTCATCATGGGTGGAATGGTGAAATGAGCAGCAATTAATAACTTCTGACTTCTGACTTTGTGTCCCAGCTCTCACTCAAATGATCATCAGGATACTCCAAAAAAAAAAAAAAAACCCTGACAACAAATAAATAAAACTAGAATTGACAGAGAACAGCAAGGAAAGCTTAGAAAGAGACTGGCAATGGTCAACAGGGATGCACTTATAACTCACTAGGTAAGACACAATCATTAGTTTCTCCTCCCTAAGGTATTGAAGATTTCTCTGCACACCGCTGCTAAAACAATTCCCCTAATCTATGACAGGCGTGTTGTGAGAGCTATAGAGTTAGGCTACCTGAGAAACAGCCAAGTTCAGCAAAATCATGCTTCAACGCTATAAACTGCTACAGACTAAAAAGAAAATAGACATGAGACAGTTGAATAGTAGTAATCTATAGCCATTTTAAAGTGTATAGAAACCATTTATACATAAAGTAATAAATGAAAGAACAATGTCAATGTAGAAGTTACAGGATGTGGTTCAGAACTTGCCTTCTTGTTTTCTTCTCTCTCTTTTAAATATTGGTTACTCAATACCATGTCTCCTCATTCCATACATTTCTAAAATGTTACTGATGTTATGTTGGGTCTTTGAATTGCCCGGGATGATATTCTGCCGCCTCTAGGTTCAGACCAGAGATGGTCTCCTGAAAAAAACGAATGCACTTATTTGCACAATAAGACGCAGCACTTTACACTTGGTAGATGCTCGCAATGAATGAATCTCAACTGAATTTAAACTGTGGTAGTAATGCAACAAGGTGAAGGAATCTACCATTAGTTGTGTTGGTTTGGGGAAGGGTATTCCCTTGCCTATAAAACTGTATCACATAATGTGATGTAATCAATAAAAAAACAAATAAATACACTAAAACATGTGGTATAGATCGGGTTTCTTGAAATCTTTCACACACGGTGAATATTAATAGATTTATAGAGAGAGAACAGGAAGTGTGTATAGTTAAAGTCGTTTCTCATTTTGAAATCATGTGTCATTACTTATATTCCTTCCTAAAAGCAGAAAGGGTCCTCCAGCCACATCTTCTATGGTTCTGATAAAAATTTAGCATTGCTTCAATTTCTATGCTCATTGTGACATTTAAAACATCTCTTGACTTCAATTTTTCTCTTTACGTGAATTCTTATGAGGTTTTGACAAAGCAAGCACATTCAAACTTGTAATTTTTTCTAAGTTAATGTTTCCTTTTTGATTTGTTTCTTTTTTTTTTCATTTTAGAGTGTTTTCTCTGATCTTCAGGTACACAATCATGTATTAAATATATGTATTTCCTGTTTTAATTCTGTACTGTAATGTTTTCCTTTATTCTCTTTCACTCTTTTGCTGTTTCACTTGCCTTCCAGGTTCCTGCTTGTGGCCTGGGGAAGTAGTTCAGGATATCCTCAAGCCTTGGGACACTACAGCCACAATGGGGACCAGGAAGAAGTTCTTGGTTCTAGTCTTTGGATTGAAAAATCTCCGGCGATTTTGGCCACTTGGGAGAGAATGAAAAGACAGACAAATTTCCTCTTTGTCTCTCCTCATCTCTGTATGTCTCATTTCGTGTATATAAATGAAAATGAGTATGTGATCCATAAGCATGTTTGGGCTACCCTAAATTTTGCCAAGTTCAGTAAAAGCATGCTTCAATACCATAATCTGCTAAATACTAAAATGAAAAATAGATAGCTGAATGGTAACTATAATCATTTTAAGGTGTATAGCTGCCGGTGGTGTACAAGCTAAAATTGAGATGTCAATGAAGTAATCAGAGGATATGGTTAAGAATTTGCATTTTGTAACATATTGGTCACTCAATACCATGTCACTTACTGCATGAGATAGTTGTTGTTATTGATGTTATGTTGTGGTTTCTCATTGGAAGGGATGGCATCCTGTCAGCTCTACTTTCAGAAGAGGGATGTTGAATTCATCTGGACGATAAGAAGTTGGAGTCTATGCATACTCTATGCTTGCAACAAAGGAACCATGACTGAATATCAACTGTACTACTGCAAAAATCTGGAGGAATCCACTCTCTAGGGAGGGCCAGGGTAGGGTTTGCAGGAATCCCAGAGCCTATGAAACTGAGTCATAAAAGGAAAATTGAAAAACAATAATAACATAAAAAGAAAATAACAAATCAACCAACCACTCCAGCCATATGTTCACAATTAAAAGCGAAGAAAACTGACTCTAAAGTGGACTATGTCAACCATTGGATTTTTCAGAGATCTCATCATGGGTGGAATGGTGAAATGAGCAGCAATTAATAACTTCTGACTTCTGACTTTGTGTCCCAGCTCTCACTCAAATGATCATCAGGATACTCCAAAAAAAAAAAAAAACCCTAAAAACAAATAAATAAAACTAGAATTGACAGAGAACAGCAAGGAAAGCTTAGAAAGAGACTGGCAATGGTCAACAGGGATGCACTTATAACTCACTAGGTAAGACACAATCATTAGTTTCTCCTCCCTAAGGTATTGAAGATTTCTCTGCACACCGCTGCTAAAACAATTCCCCTAATCTATGACAGGCGTGTTGTGAGAGCTATAGAGTTAGGCTACCTGAGAAACAGCCAAGTTCAGCAAAATCATGCTTCAACGCTATAAACTGCTACAGACTAAAAAGAAAATAGACATGAGACAGTTGAATAGTAGTAATCTATAGCCATTTTAAAGTGTATAGAAACCATTTATACATAAAGTAATAAATGAAAGAACAATGTCAATGTAGAAGTTACAGGATGTGGTTCAGAACTTGCCTTCTTGTTTTTTTCACTCTCTTTTAAATATTGGTTACTCAATACCATGTCTCCTCATTCCATACATTTCTAAAATGTTACTGATGTTATGTTGGGTCTTTGAATTGCCCGGGATGATATTCTGCCGCCTCTAGGTTCAGACCAGAGATGGTCTCCTGAAAAAACGAATGCACTTATTTGCACAATAAGACGCAGCACTTTACACTTGGTAGATGCTCGCAATGAATGAATCTCAACTGAATTTAAACTGTGGTAGTAATGCAACAAGGTGAAGGAATCTACCATTAGTTGTGTTGGTTTGGGGAAGGGTATTCCCTTGCCTATAAAACTGTATCACATAATGTGATGTAATCAATAAAAAAACAAATAAATACACTAAAACATGTGGTATAGATCGGGTTTCTTGAAATCTTTCACACACGGTGAATATTAATAGATTTATAGAGAGAGAACAGGAAGTGTGTATAGTTAAAGTCGTTTCTCATTTTGAAATCATGTGTCATTACTTATATTCCTTCCTAAAAGCAGAAAGGGTCCTCCAGCCACATCTTCTATGGTTCTGATAAAAATTTAGCATTGCTTCAATTTCTATGCTCATTGTGACATTTAAAACATCTCTTGACTTCAATTTTTCTCTTTACGTGAATTCTTATGAGGTTTTGACAAAGCAAGCACATTCAAACTTGTAATTTTTTCTAAGTTAATGTTTCCTTTTTGATTTGTTTCTTTTTTTTTTCATTTTAGAGTGTTTTCTCTGATCTTCAGGTACACGATCAAGTATTAAATATATGTATTTCCTGTTTAAATTCTGTACTGTAATGTTCTCCTTTATTCTCTTTCACTCTTTTGCTGTTTCACTTGCCTTCCAGGTTCCTGCTTGTGGCCTGGGGAAGTAGTTCAGGATATCCTCAAGCCTTGGGACACTACAGCCACAATGGGGACCAGGAAGAAGTTCTTGGTTCTAGTCTTTGGATTGAAAAATCTCCGGCTGTTTTGGCCACTTGGGAGAGAATGAAAAGACAGACAAATTTCCTCTTTGTCTCTCCTCATCTCTGTATGTCTCATTTCGTGTATATAAATGAAAATGAGTATGTGATCCATAAGCCTGTTTGGGCTACCCTAAATTTTGCCAAGTTCAGTAAAAGCATGCTTCAATACCATAATCTGCTAAATACTAAAATGAAAAATAGATAGCTGAATGGTAACTATAATCATTTTAAGGTGTATAGCTGCCGGTGGTGTACAAGCTAAAATTGAGATGTCAATGAAGTAATCAGAGGATATGGTTAAGAATTTGCATTTTGTAACATATTGGTCACTCAATACCATGTCACTTACTGCATGAGATAGTTGTTGTTTTTGATGTTATGTTGTGGTTTCTCATTGGAAGGGATGGCATCCTGTCAGCTCTACTTTCAGAAGAGGGATGTTGAATTCATCTGGACGATAAGAAGTTGGAGTCTATGCATACTCTATGCTTGCAACAAAGGAACCATGACTGAATATCAACTGTACTACTGCAAAAATCTGGAGGAATCCACTCTCTAGGGAGGGCCAGGGTAGGGTTTGCAGGAATCCCAGAGCCTATGAAACTGAGTCATAAAGTGAAAATTGAAAAACAATAATAACATAAAAAGAAAATAACAAATCAACCAACCACTCCAGCCATATGCTCACAATTAAAAGCGAAGAAAACTGACTCTAAAGTGGACTATGTCAACCATTGGATTTTTCAGAGATCTCATCATGGGTGGAATGGTGAAATGAGCAGCAATTAATAACTTCTGACTTCTGACTTTGTGTCCCAGCTCTCACTCAAATGATCATCAGGATACTCCAAAAAAAAAAAAAAACCTAAAAACAAATAAATAAAACTAGAATTGACAGAGAACAGCAAGGAAAGCTTAGAAAGAGACTGGCAATGGTCAACAGGGATGCACTTATAACTCACTAGGTAAGACACAATCATTAGTTTCTCCTCCCTAAGGTATTGAAGATTTCTCTGCACACCGCTGCTAAAACAATTCCCCTAATCTATGACAGGCGTGTTGTGAGAGCTATAGAGTTAGGCTACCTGAGAAACAGCCAAGTTCAGCAAAATCATGCTTCAACGCTATAAACTGCTACAGACTAAAAAGAAAATAGACATGAGACAGTTGAATAGTAGTAATCTATAGCCATTTTAAAGTGTATAGAAACCATTTATACATAAAGTAATAAATGAAAGAACAAATGTCAATGTAGAAGTTACAGGATGTGGTTCAGAACTTGCCTTCTTGTTTTCTTCTCTCTCTTTTAACATATTGGTTACTCAATACCATGTCTCCTCATTCCATACATTTCTAAAATGTTACTGATGTTATGTTGGGTCTTTGAATTGCCCGGGATGATATTCTGCCGCCTCTAGGTTCAGACCAGAGATGGTCTCCTGAAAAAACGAATGCACTTATTTGCACAATAAGACGCAGCACTTTACACTTGGTAGATGCTTGCAATGAATGAATCTCAACTGAATTTAAACTGTGGTAGTCATGCAACAAGGTGAAGGAATCTACCATTAGTTGTGTTGGTTTGGGGAAGGGTATTCCCTTGCCTATAAAACTGTATCACATAATGTGATGTAATCAATAAAAAAACAAATAAATACACTAAAACATGTGGTATAGATCGGGTTTCTTGAAATCTTTCACACACGGTGAATATTAATATAGTTATAGAGAGAGAACAGGAAGTGTGTATAGTTAGTCGTTTCTCATTTTGAAATCATGTGTCATTACTTATATTCCTTCCTAAAAGCAGAAAGGGTCCTCCAGCCACATCTTCTATGGTTCTGATAAAAATTTAGCATTGCTTCAATTTCTATGCTCATTGTGACATTTAAAACATCTCTTGACTTCAATTTTTCTCTTTACGTGAATTCTTATGAGGTTTTGACAAAGCAAGCACATTCAAACTTGTAATTTTTTCTAAGTTAATGTTTCCTTTTTGATTTGTTTCTTTTTTTTTTCATTTTAGAGTGTTTTCTCTGATCTTCAGGTACACGATCAAGTATTAAATATATGTATTTCCTGTTTAAATTCTGTACTGTAATGTTCTCCTTTATTCTCTTTCACTCTTTTGCTGTTTCACTTGCCTTCCAGGTTCCTGCTTGTGGCCTGGGGAAGTAGTTCAGGATATCCTCAAGCCTTGGGACACTACAGCCACAATGGGGACCAGGAAGAAGTTCTTGGTTCTAGTCTTTGGATTGAAAAATCTCCGGCGATTTTGGCCACTTGGGAGAGAATGAAAAGACAGACAAATTTCCTCTTTGTCTCTCCTCATCTCTGTATGTCTCATTTCATGTATATAAATGAAAATAAGTATGTGATCCATAAGCCTGTTTGGACTACCCTAAAATTTGCCAAGTTCAGTAAAAGCATGCTTCAATACCATAATCTGCTAAATACTAAAATGAAAAATAGATAGCTGAATGGTAACTATAATCATTTTAAGGTGTATAGCTGCCGGTGGTGTACAAGCTAAAATTGAGATGTCAATGAAGTAATCAGAGGATGTGGTTAAGAATTTGCATTTTGTAACATATTGGTCACTCAATACCATGTCACTTACTGCATGAGATAGTTGTTGTTATTGATGTTATGTTGTGGTTTCTCATTGGAAGGGATGGCATCCTGTCAGCTCTACTTTCAGAAGAGGGATGTTGAATTCATCTGGACGATACAAAGTTGGAGTCTATGCATACTCTATGCTTGCAACAAAGGAACCATGACTGGATATGAACTGTACTACTGCAAAAATCTGGAGGAATCCACTCTCTAGGGAGGGCCAGGGTAGGGTTTGCAGGAATCCCAGAGCCTATGAAACTGAGTCATAAAGTGAAAATTGAAAAACAATAATAACATAAAAAGAAAATAACAAATCAACCAACCACTCCAGCCATATGCTCACAATTAAAAGCGAAGAAAACTGACTCTAAAGTGGACTATGTCAACCATTGGATTTTTCAGAGATCTCATCATGGGTGGAATGGTGAAATGAGCAGCAATTAATAACTTCTGACTTCTGACTTTGTGTCCCAGCTCTCACTCAAATGATCATCAGGATACTCCAAAAAAAAAAAAAAACCTAAAAACAAATAAATAAAACTAGAATTGACAGAGAACAGCAAGGAAAGCTTAGAAAGAGACTGGCAATGGTCAACAGGGATGCACTTATAACTCACTAGGTAAGACACAATCATTAGTTTCTCCTCCCTAAGGTATTGAAGATTTCTCTGCACACCGCTGCTAAAACAATTCCCCTAATCTATGACAGGCGTGTTGTGAGAGCTATAGAGTTAGGCTACCTGAGAAACAGCCAAGTTCAGCAAAATCATGCTTCAACGCTATAAACTGCGACAGACTAAAAAGAAAATAGACATGAGACAGTTGAATAGTAGTAATCTATAGCCATTTTAAAGTGTATAGAAACCATTTATACATAAAGTAATAAATGAAAGAACAAATGTCAATGTAGAAGTTACAGGATGTAGTTCAGAACTTGCCTTCTTGTTTTCTTCTCTCTCTTTTAACATATTGGTTACTCAATACCATGTCTCCTCATTCCATACATTTCTAAAATGTTACTGATGTTATGTTGGGTCTTTGAATTGCCCGGGATGATATTCTGCCGCCTCTAGGTTCAGACCAGAGATGGTCTCCTGAAAAAACGAATGCACTTATTTGCACAATAAGACGCAGCACTTTACACTTGGTAGATGCTTGCAATGAATGAATCTCAACTGAATTTAAACTGTGGTAGTCATGCAACAAGGTGAAGGAATCTACCATTAGTTGTGTTGGTTTGGGGAAGGGTATTCCCTTGCCTATAAAACTGTATCACATAATGTGATGTAATCAATAAAAAAACAAATAAATACACTAAAACATGTGGTATAGATCGGGTTTCTTGAAATCTTTCACACACGGTGAATATTAATATAGTTATAGAGAGAGAACAGGAAGTGTGTATAGTTAGTCGTTTCTCATTTTGAAATCATGTGTCATTACTTATATTCCTTCCTAAAAGCAGAAAGGGTCCTCCAGCCACATCTTCTATGGTTCTGATAAAAATTTAGCATTGCTTCAATTTCTATGCTCATTGTGACATTTAAAACATCTCTTGACTTCAATTTTTCTCTTTACGTGAATTCTTATGAGGTTTTGACAAAGCAAGCACATTCAAACTTGTAATTTTTTCTAAGTTAATGTTTCCTTTTTGATTTGTTTCTTTTTTTTTTTCATTTTAGAGTGTTTTCTCTGATCTTCAGGTACACAATCATGTATTAAATATATGTATTTCCTGTTTTAATTCTGTACTGTAATGTTCTCCTTTATTCTCTTTCACTCTTTTGCTGTTTCACTTGCCTTCCAGGTTCCTGCTTGTGGCCTGGGGAAGTAGTTCAGGATATCCTCAAGCCTTGGGACACTACAGCCACAATGGGGACCAGGAAGAAGTTCTTGGTTCTAGTCTTTGGATTGAAAAATTTCCGGCGATTTTGGCCACTTGGGAGAGAATGAAAAGACAGACAAATTTCCTCTTTGTCTCTCCTCATCTCTGTATGTCTCATTTCGTGTATATAAATGAAAATGAGTATGTGATCCATAAGCCTGTTTGGACTACCCTAAAATTTGCCAAGTTCAGTAAAAGCATGCTTCAATACCATAATCTGCTAAATACTAAAATGAAAAATAGATAGCTGAATGGTAACTATAATCATTTTAAGGTGTATAGCTGCCGGTGGTGTACAAGCTAAAATTGAGATGTCAATGAAGTAATCAGAGGATGTGGTTAAGAATTTGCATTTTGTAACATATTGGTCACTCAATACCATGTCACTTACTGCATGAGATAGTTGTTGTTATTGATGTTATGTTGTGGTTTCTCATTGGAAGGGATGGCATCCTGTCAGCTCTACTTTCAGAAGAGGGATGTTGAATTCATCTGGACGATAAGAAGTTGGAGTCTATGCATACTCTATGCTTGCAACAAAGGAACCATGACTGGATATGAACTGTACTACTGCAAAAATCTGGAGGAATCCACTCTCTAGGGAGGGCCAGGGTAGGGTTTGCAGGAATCCCAGAGCCTATGAAACTGAGTCATAAAATGAAAATTGAAAAACAATAATAACATAAAAAGAAAATAACAAATCAACCACCCACTCCAGCCATATGTTCACAATTAAAAGCGAAGAAAACTGACTCTAAAGTGGACTATGTCAACCATTGGATTTTTCAGAGATCTCATCATGGGTGGAATGGTGAAATGAGCAGCAATTAATAACTTCTGACTTCTGACTTTGTGTCCCAGCTCTCACTCAAATGATCATCAGGATACTCCAAAAAAAAAAAAACCTAAAAACAAATAAATAAAACTAGAATTGACAGAGAACAGCAAGGAAAGCTTAGAAAGAGACTGGCAATGGTCAACAGGGAGGCACTTATAACTCACTAGGTAAGACACAATCATTAGTTTCTCCTCCCTAAGGTATTGAAGATTTCTCTGCACACCGCTGCTAAAACAATTCCCCTAATCTATGACAGGCGTGTTGTGAGAGCTATAGAGTTAGGCTACCTGAGAAACAGCCAAGTTCAGCAAAATCATGCTTCAACGCTATAAACTGCGACAGACTAAAAAGAAAATAGACATGAGACAGTTGAATAGTAGTAATCTATAGCCATTTTAAAGTGTATAGAAACCATTTATACATAAAGTAATAAATGAAAGAACAATGTCAATGTAGAAGTTACAGGATGTGGTTCAGAACTTGCCTTCTTGTTTTATTCTCTCTCTTTTAAATATTGGTTACTCAATACCATGTCTCCTCATTCCATACATTTCTAAAATGTTACTGATGTTATGTTGGGTCTTTGAATTGCCCGGGATGATATTCTGCCGCCTCTAGGTTCAGACCAGAGATGGTCTCCTGAAAAAACGAATGCACTTATTTGCACAATAAGATGCAGCACTTTACACTTGGTAGATGCTTGCAATGAATGAATCTCAACTGAATTTAAACTGTGGTAGTAATGCAACAAGGTGAAGGAATCTACCATTAGTTGTGTTGGTTTGGGGAAGGGTAGGTATCCCATTGCCTATAAAACTGTATCACATAATGTGATGTAATCAATAAAAAAACAAATAAATACACTAAAACATGCGGTATAGATCGGGTTTCTTGAAATCTTTCACACACGGTGAATATTAATAGAGTTATAGAGAGAGAACAGGAAGTGTGTATAGTTAAAGTCGTTTCTCATTTTGAAATCATGTGTCATTACTTATATTCCTTCCTAAAAGCAGAAAGGGTCCTCCAGCCACATCTTCTATGGTTCTGATAAAAATTTAGCATTGCTTCAATTTCTATGCTCATTGTGACATTTAAAACATCTCTTGACTTCAATTTTTCTCTTTACGTGAATTCTTATGAGGTTTTGACAAAGCAAGCACATTCAAATTTGTAATTTTCTCTAAGTTAATGTTTCCTTTACGATTTGTTTCTTTTTTTTCATTTTAGAGTGTTTTCTCTGATCTTCAGGTACACAATCAAGTATTAAATATATGTGTTTCCTGTTTTAATTCTGTATTGTAATGTTCTCCTTTATTCTCTTTCACTCTTTTGCTGTTTCACTTGCCTTCCAGGTTCCTGCTTGTGGCCGGGGAAGTAGTTCAGGATATCCTCAAGCCTTGGGACACTACAGCCACAATGGGGACCAGGAAGAAGTTCTTGGTTCTAGTCTTTGGATTGAAAAATCTCAGGCGATTTTGGCCACTTGGGAGATAGTGAAAAGACAGACAAATTTCCTCTTTGTCTCTCCTCATCTCTGTATGTCTCATTTCATGTATATAAATGAAAATAAGTATGTGATCCATAAGCCTGTTTGGACTACCCTAAAATTTGCCAAGTTCAGTAAAAGCATGCTTCAATACCATAATCTGCTAAATACTAAAATGAAAAATAGATAGCTGAATGGTAACTATAATCATTTTAAGGTGTATAGCTGCCGGTGGTGTACAAGCTAAAATTGAGATGTCAATGAAGTAATCAGAGGATGTGGTTAAGAATTTGCATTTTGTAACATATTGGTCACTCAATACCATGTCACTTACTGCATGAGATAGTTGTTGTTATTGATGTTATGTTGTGGTTTCTCATTGGAAGGGATGGCATTCTGTCAGCTCTACTTTCAGAAGAGGGATGTTGAATTCATCTTGCAACCAAGGAACCATGACTGGATATGAACTGTACTACTGCAAAAATCTGGAGGAATCCACTCTCTAGGGAGGGCCAGGATAGGGTTTGCAGGAATCCCAGAGCCTATGAAACTGAGTCATAAAGTGAAAATTGAAAAACAATAATAACATAAAAAGAAAATAACAAATCAACCAACCACTCCAGCCATATGTTCACAATTAAAAGCGAAGAAAACTGACTCTAAAGTGGACTATGTCAACCATTGGATTTTTCAGAGATCTCATCATGGGTGGAATGGTGAAATGAGCAGCAATTAACAACTTCTGACTTCTGACTTTGTGTCCCAGCTCTCACTCAAATGATCATCAGGATACTCCCAGAAAACCCTGAAAACAAATAAATAAAACTAGAATTGACAGAGAACAGCAAGGAAAGCTTAGAAAGAGACTGGCAATGGTCAACAGGGAGGCACTTATAACTCACTAGGTAAGACACAATCATTAGTTTCTCCTCCCTAAGGTATTGAAGATTTCTCTGCACACCGCTGCTAAAACAATTCCCCTAATCTATGACAGGCGTGTTGTGAGAGCTATAGAGTTAGGCTACCTGAGAAACAGCCAAGTTCAGCAAAATCATGCTTCAACGCTATAAACTGCGACAGACTAAAAAGAAAATAGACATGAGACAGTTGAATAGTAGTAATCTATAGCCATTTTAAAGTGTATAGAAACCATTTATACATAAAGTAATAAATGAAAGAACAATGTCAATGTAGAAGATACAGGATGTGGTTCAGAACTTGCCTTCTTGTTTTATTCTCTCTCTTTTAACATATTGGTTACTCAATACCATGTCTCCTCATTCCATACATTTCTAAAATGTTACTGATGTTATGTTGGGTCTTTGAATTGCCCGGGATGATATTCTGCCGCCTCTAGGTTCAGACCAGAGATGGTCTCCTGAAAAAACGAATGCACTTATTTGCACAATAAGACGCAGCACTTTACACTTGGTAGATGCTTGCAATGAATGAATCTCAACTGAATTTAAACTGTGGTAGTAATGCAACAAGGTGAAGGAATCTACCGTTAGTTGTGTTGGTTTGGGGAAGGGTATCCCCTTGCTTATAAAACTGTATCACATAATGTGATGTAATCAATAAAAAAACAAATAAATACACTAAAACATGTGGTATAGATCGGGTTTCTTGAAATCTTTCACACACGGTGAATATTAATATAGTTATAGAGAGAGAACAGGAAGTGTGTATAGTTAAAGTCGTTTCTCATTTTGAAATCATGTGTCATTACTTATATTCCTTCCTAAAAGCAGAAAGGGTCCTCCAGCCACATCTTCTATGGTTCTGATAAAAATTTAGCATTGCTTCAATTTCTATGCTCATTGTGACATTTAAAACATCTCTTGACTTCAATTTTTCTCTTTAAGTGAATTCTTATGAGGTTTTGACAAAGCAAGCACATTCAAATTTGTAATTTTCTCTAAGTTAATGTTTCCTTTACGATTTGTTTCTTTTTTTCATTTTAGAGTGTTTTCTCTGATCTTCAGGTACACAATCATGTATTAAATATATGTGTTTCCTGTTTTAATTCTGTACTGTAATGTTCTCCTTTATTCTCTTTCACTCTTTTGCTTGTTCTGTTTTGGCCATACAATTTCATTTCTTTCTCATTTTAATTTGTAAAGAATTGTTTCATCAGGGCTTGCCTAAGTACACACTCTCTACAACACAAATATAGCAATGTGATATTAATAGAAAAAATAGATTTCTCAACTCATAGGTGCAATCATAATACTATAATTAATGGGTTAGAAGATGAAAATGAGATCAATTCTACTGCCTGGAGGAATCCATGTGAGAATTATAACCTCACTCTCATAGGAAGTAACACATGCACATTCTCCAGAATTCATTGAAACAGGATCCACTAATTGCAATGCTCAAAATGAAAGTCCCTACCTCAGAGCCCTGCCTCCAATAAAACAATTAACACATTGCCCCTAGCCTTTCAGAAAGCTTTATACATGGGCAGGTGCTGAACACAAAAGAATATGCATGAGTTCAGATGCTGATATTTCAGAAAACAGCGCACATGTGCATCCTGACCACCATCCCACACATAGACACTGCCCACCACGAAACAACCTACATGTGCTTCCGCACACCCAGAAAACAATACAAAACATGAATTTTGACTGTTCAAGACACAACCGCTTCTACCTGGAGTTCAGCTATTGAAATTAGGTCTTCATTTGTTTCCAGAATGGTCCAGCAGTATGTTGCATCCTGAAGTTGAAGCTTGACTTGAGCTTGACTCTTGCAGGTCTTATCATTCACTGAGTAGGACACAGTTGTGTTGCACATAACACAAAGACTTGAGTTCTTGTAAGCTCAGCTCCACCCAGACCAACAGGACTCAAGGCTGAGGTGACCATGACTGATAGTCATGGCTCCTTCCTCTGCCCTGCACCATCAATTCCTAGATTGCCAAATAGCACTACTGCTTTCATCACAGAATCATCAGATAGCCAGTACCACACAGAACACTCCATGGTGGCACTCTCTGTAATTCAAGAAGTGTCACAGGAGGGGCAAGCAAAGGCTTAAAGCACTTGGGGAGAGCAGGAATAATAGGCCAGAGCCCAGCTTTTGCCTTGGCCTTTGCCACAGACCCCTGAGCACCTAACAATCTCCTCAGGGTGACAGAGCAGAGATTCATTGCCATTCGGGGACCATGTCCACTAGCTGGAGAGAGCTCATAGGCCTCAAACCTGGTGGGCTGCAAATAGCCCCACCCAGCAGGTCACCAATTACACAGTTGCTCTTTGATCAAAGTCCAACACTGGTCCTAAACTGTTTAACTTGAGAGATGCCAAGCCTCATCCATAATGATGCTCAGCCTAAAATAGTGCCTATACTTACCCAGGCTTCAGTTACCTCAAAGTAACAAAGGCACATACTCCTTAGTAGGGCTCATCAACTTGCCATCTTAGACTCCATCACTGTTTTGTCTGAGACATCAAATTTATCCATCAGTGGGCAATCTCTTATCCCACCTGTTCAGGGATAAATATTGACAAGGATTTTTGTGTTCTAGCTATGCAGACCTCTCCCCTGTACTCAATCTTCCAAGTTCATCCTCCCACCCTCTACTGGTGCTTTACATGCCTGTGCCTTTCAATTCTCCTTCTAGCTTTATCCTCTGGAAGTGAAGATTTTGTTTACTCAAACTCTGACAGCCCCTTCAACCAGCTTTCTTATGAGTGCTGGCAGTCAGAGCCCCTGGACAACACTGATGCTTTTCAGATTAGAGCCTATCAAAGAAAGTGAGGGCCAGGAGAGATAAGCAACAACTGAAAAACATTCTTGGGATCAGACTCAGCAATATTTGATAAACGTCATTCACTATCTTAAAAACAGTGCCTATCAGAGGCACTTGAAATGAGATCCTAGAACATCAATATGCTAGGAAGTAGACAAAAAGTAAAATTAGACAAGAGGAGAAGAAGCACACAAGCAAAAAATGTGCTGATGCTGAATAAGTCCATATAACCTGCATGCTATATTTCCACTTCATTTCTGGTTAGTGTTTCATCTGTGACTTGCCAAGCTGCACCAAGTATTCTTTGGAGAACAAATGGAAACTTCTTGGAAGCCATCTGGAATGTTAGAATACACTATGGGGTGCTGTGTAATCATACTTACAACAGAAAAACATTCATGTCCTCTCACCTCTATGAAAGGAAAATGTGTGAACACTTGACAGTTAACATGAAATAGCTAATTCAAATATAGAAGCACAACAAAGCTTGTACATAAACGGGGTTTTTAAAATGTTTTTCAAAGTCAGAGTAAGAGAGATAAAGAGACAGAGAGATCTACCCATTCATTCACTCCACAGTCATTGCATCTGAATCTGCTTAATCTCAGAAAATGGAAGCTTTGATATGGTTAGAACAATTCCAAGCATTAAGGCCATTACCTGCTGCTTCCCCAATTGCACTGGCAGGAGATGAATTGAAAGTGTCTGGTGGAACTGAAACCAGTACTCAGGAATGGGATTGCTGATGTTGTAGACAACTTAAGTTGTTGCTCAACACTTCATTGGAAGTGTTGACTTTCTTTCTTCCTGGTTACTATGCTCAAATTGTTTATTAACTCTCACCAGTTGTTGATGGAATATTCAGGGTTTTCCATTTGTAAGCTCATGCCAAATGTGAATATAGACAACATATTGCTTCATTTCCAAATTGGCTAAGTTGTTTCTTTGCCTCATTGTTCTGTCTAGAAAAAGTTTCAGATGAAATCAAAGTAGTAAGTATGCAAAAACCATGCCTTGTTTCTGATCTTAGAGAAAAGGTCTCCCATTTTTAAAAACTAAGTATGCAATTAACTACAGATTTTTCCATATGATTTTTATTTTATTTTGAGTAAATCTTCTTCTATTCCTAATGTGTTCGTCACTTACATTCTGAAAATCAAATTAGTTTATTTCTTTGAATACAATAGATGTAAGTAAGAGCTGAGGTGGAAATGAAGGATTTCTTTTTGATGCGAGAGTCTGTTTTAAAGAAAAAAATCTTCAACCCATAAGCATACATCTAAATGAGAGTTAAAAGATGTTTTCATGTCACTTCTGGATCACACGTAGAATCACTACTCTCTGATTGGAAATTGGTTTCTGCTAAGATTTGATAAGTTTTGTAATATTTATCAATCATTTCTTGTCACCTTCTAGTCAACTCTGCTCAGATGACCCGCAAAATGAAACACACCATACAGCAGAAGGTGAATAGCTCTTAGAGCCCATTCATTAAAAAAAAATTAATTACAACAAAAAATTTAAAAATAAAAAATTAATCCTCTTAAGTCCCTCACAACTAAGAAGAGAAAGGATACCTTCTTCCTGTCATGATCTTTCATAATAGCTGACATGATTATAAAGTGTAAATAAAAGAAGCCAAATAATCACTACTTCTTGTTTTGTTTTCACAGTATTTCAGAATTTGTTTGTATGGTTTAATATCAACAAACACATTTAAACCTTCCAAAAACCTTATGAATTTTTTACTAAATACATCATTTCAAACATGAGAAATGTGTGGTATAGGAATGTTAAAGGTTTAGGGAGTTGATTTAAAGCAGAGAAAGTCTCCGATAACCTATCCTCACCTGGCACACTCCAGGGTCCCATGTGGAAGCCAGTTCATTTCCCAGTGTTCCACTTCCTATCCAGTTCCCAGTTTATGACCTGGGAAATGTCCCAGGTCCTCAGGACTCTGCCCCCACATTGGAGACCTGAAGAAGGCTCCTGGTTCCGTGCTTCAGATCAGCTGGCTCTGGCTGTTGCTGTCACTTGCGGAATGATCCAGTGGATTGAGGATTTTGTCTCTCCTTCTCACTGGAAATCTTCCTATGAATGAGCATAAAATCCTCAAACCTGAAGGCTCCACGGTTTAATACTGAGAATGTATCAAATAAGCAATGACTTAAACTTCCCTCTGTGCTCATTCATACGTTAAACAGAATCATACTTTAAATTCATGTCTTCATTCTTGGAGGACAAAATAACATTCTCTTTCTCTGGGCAATAAGTAGGTAGTCTTTCCAGTGGTTGGAATTATTTATTTTGTATTTCCTAAGCATTGCACCCTGAGTTTTTGAATGTCCAGTGGATTACAAATACTTCCCAAAATTTTGGCACATTTGGGGTCATTAAGAGAAGAATTCAGTTTTCCTCAGAGTGAGGATGCTAGTTAATACACCTGTTTCCCATGGCAGAATACCTGGGTTCAGAAACAACCCTCTCTCTCGTTCTTCCAAATTGTTAATATACAACTTAGTAATGCTTGGTCATGGCACAAGTGATTGAGGTGTCACTCTTTTGTCAGAACTGGATAAAGCTTTCTGATCTGACACTGGATTACTTGCTCTCAAGGTCAGAATATCTGTGAAACTCCCTACCGCTCTCTGCCTTCTATACGCTCTGTTTGTCTCTCCTGATGTGTTGATCTCTATGTGTCTTTCTTTGTCTTTTAAATAAACAGGAGTTGAAACGTCACGGGAAATAAATGACTACCAGAGGTTTTTCATGAAAAGAAAAAAAGTCCATATAGTTTTCCTTGTCTTGAAAGCCCTCTATTATAATAAAACATTAAAAGCAAAATTAGTGATAACTTCAGTGACTTAGTCTCTCCATCTCAGAAGTCAGAAGAAAGAATAAGAATGAAGAAATTCAGATGTACAACTTACAAGAAAGAGTGGGACAGACATACAAAGAGTTCAGTGAGACTGAGGATGATGACTACCTGTGTAAGTGACCCTTTGGCACATCCACAAAGAGAAATCCTATAGCCTGAAATCAAACCCCACTTGTACATTTGTCTTTTATCATTCAGTCTACTGGTAACTTGGGTTGCAAAATTGAAGCTGAATGATGTGTTTAGTTGGCTGCTTCTGTTGCTCTCTATATCCAGTACTGTTTGGTATCCTTTCCTAATCCCTTCCACTCTCATCTCCAGATTGTGAGAAGTGTCAGAAGTTCTTCCTGAGAAGCTGTGCTGCTTATGGACCCCCAGTGTTTCTAAAGGACAACCCAGTGGATAAGGGACATCCCAGCCGCGCTTTGATCCCACTGGGCTGGGATGCCCACTGGGCTTCAAATTGGCCCATCCAGCATTCCTGAGGCTGGGCTTGGAGTGTTTAATGAAGCATCTGATCTGCCACTGGGGTTGCACTTTGGTCCTTTTGAGGGCGAGATCACAGAAGTGGAAGAGGAAGCCAACAGTGGGTACAGCTGGCAGGTAAGAAGTATATTCCTTTCCAGTCTGGTGGCTTTCCACCTGCCTGCTGTGTCCTTTGTCCTGTGTCATTTGTCCTTCTACTCATTATGGCATGAGTGGAGCCAACATGATTAGATCACAGAAACCTTTTTGGAGTTTAGCATTGATGAGATCACTAGGCTGTTATAAACAGAGCAATTGAAATCTGAGCTGTGAGCTTCTACTGTACGGAAAGAAATCAGATTAGGTGTGTACCAACACTATGTTATGTCTCAACACATGGTTGGACTCATGAAATGTCATGGAACATGATGGTACTTGAGTTAATAATTCTGTTGAACTACCCCCTTTCCAGAAACATATTAACTGATTTTTCTGAAACTCAGATAGCCAAGGGGAGGAACAACTATGAGTACGTGGATGGAAAGGACACTTCTTTGGCCAACTAGATGAGGTAAGAGTCATGGCATCTTACATCTGGAGACAACATTTCTCTCAAAGACAAGATCTCTCCATCTATCCTTTCACCTCTAGTTTCCTCAATGACTTTTACATGATATGTCCTCTTTGATGTCTAATTTGAATGACCTTTAAATATCATGCCCTGTTTTTAAAAGCACATTCTATATATTATTTGGGGCTTTGAGGATGACCAGTGAGGAAATAAGGAAGAAAGCATGCTTGTCAGAACAACTAAGGTATCTACACCTTGGACGTTGGACTTCATTGATCTCACGAGAGAGATACATGTTTGCAGGGAGAGCTCTTGCAGAATTGGGATTCAAGCAGGATGGAGGCTATCAGAGAACATATGAGTTTCATGTGTAACAGCGCATGGTAACTCAGCATTTATCTCCACCCCCGGTATGTGAACCGTGCATGGAATGATGAAGAGCAGAATTTGGTGGCCTTCCAATACCACAGACAGATATTTTACCAAGCCTACCAAGTCATCAAACCAGGCGGTGAGCTGCAGTGAAAAGAAAAAGGAGGGAAGAGAAAAGAAGAGCTCACAACAGTGAGAGGTAAGTAGCACCATGATTTTAAAATAAGTACACGAGTCCCCTAGGGAATATCTGTGGTTCAACTCTTAGGAGTCAAATGGAAAGTAACAGCTGCAAAGATCCAATTCAAATGAGATTTCAATTTAGCAAAAGCAAAGACTTATGTCTCAAAAGGGAAGAGTTATAGAGAGACTCAAGCACAGAGAGAGAGAGAAAGAGAGAGCAGGAGAGATCACCTGCTACTGTTTTAACCCCAAATGCTGCACAAGGGCCTAGCATGACAGCCTAGTAGCTAAAGTCCTCACCTTGGACATGCTGAGAACCCATATGGACACCTTTTCATGTCCGGACTGTTTCACTTGCCTTCCAGGTTCCTGCTTGTGGCCTGGGGAAGTAGTTCAGGATATCCTCAAGCCTTGGGACACTACAGCCACAATGGAGACCAGGAGGAAGTTCTTGGTTCTAGTCTTTGGATTGAAAAATCTCCGGCGATTTTGGCCACTTGGGAGAGAATGAAAAGACAGACAAATTTCCTCTTTGTCTCTCCTCATCTCTGTATGTCTCATTTCATGTATATAAATGAAAATGAGTATTTATTTTATATTATATTATATTATATTATATTATATTATATTATATTATATTATATTATATTATATTATATTATATTATATTATATTATATTATATTATATTATATTATATTATATTTACAGTTTTTTAAGGCTTAATCTGCCAAGACCTTCTCTGGCTGAAGCCAGGAGCCTGGAGTGCATCTGAGTCTCTCATGCATTTCAGAACTTCAACTATTTTGTACTCATATCCTGGGTACATTAAAAGTGCAGGAGATTGGACATGGAGCAGCCAGATCTCAATTTAGTCATTATATGGTGTACTTGTATCATAGTCATTGACTTGAACCAGTGTGACCTCATACTGACCCATATTTTATGTCTGACTCCTAGGAAAATTTGATCTAAGTTTTTATTTAGTTCTTTTACCTTTTAAGTACTGTGCACAAACATATCCCAGAACATACCTTTTACATTTCTTTTTCATTTTTCATTATATTTCTGGCAACTTATATAGTTAACTAGGGTAAAAATGTTCCAGGGCTATAGCAACTTGGGTATGACTATGGTTTGCATATTGTTTCCTCATGTATCTGAGGTAACGGGTGATATTGAGGGAGAATTCTCACCCAGTTACCCTCCCACACCAGGTCCTGGATGTGGATCATGCTCTGAGATTCTGGCTCAAGTGGTTTTGATAGTTAATCAGTTCTGAAGCGCTGCTAGTCTCACCACTGCAAACAAAATGTGGTTGTTAAAGAATCCACTGAATGACTTAGTCCATCATAGTCTCTGTTGGCCAGTAGTTTGCTGCCAAAATGTAGCTGCGGTGGTTAATGACTTGTTCTGTCTTCTGTCTTGTCTTGGTTAGGGTTCTGAGTCTGGCATTTTGACTGGGGAGATCCCCAAAGAAATTTTGTCTGAGGTGTTCCCAGTCCAAATTTTTGTATGTACTAGCAAATACAGAGCCTGGAACAGTCCATTGCCCCAATCAGCTGGTGGTTGTAATTCCTGGGTTGCTGCTGTTTCCAGCCTGACTTCTATAGGAACCAATCAGTGTTGCAGTGCAACCTGGTTCTGCCCAGCAAATACTCGGCCCTCACATAAGCCAGTAGGACCTGCAGCCTAGTCTGAGTGATCCATAATAACACCCAACAGACCTGCGTCTGCCCTGGTTTGCCAGTATGTGTAGCAGACTTGTCCAGTCTGTTCCACATCCCATTCAGCTCTCATACATGTCAAAGGGTATTAAAGCTTTGTTCCATCTAACCAACCTAACTATTCAGCCCACACAGATGATGTTGGGTATTTCTTGTCTAGCCACCCCAGCCGCTGAGGTAGTTTTTGTGCCCTCACATTGCAGTGGTGACCCAAGAGGGAGGTGCCCACTATTTCAATACCAGGCCACTCCCACTCCCAGATTATGCACTCTCCAGGCGGTTCTGTGGTTCCACTTGACAGAAAAATCCCCAGCTTCTGCCATCTAATGCTGAGGTGAAGCACAAATAACCCTCACCCACTCTAATTTTATTTGCACCAGTAAGAATAATCAACACAGCCTGGCTTTTTTCCTGATGTAGTCCATGTGAGGTGCACAGGTGTTGTAGTCCTGCTTAGTCTGGTCTGCCACCATCCCAGCTCACGCTCTCCAGTGGGATTAGCTGTCCAGCAAGGGAGCCCCAAAACTTTTCCCCTTACAACTCCATTCCCTCCCTTCCTTCTTCTCACACATGTTGGTTGGGGGCTGCGGTCACATTCAGCACAGGCAACCTCACCATGATATTTGTTATTGTGCCCTGGTTTTTGTAGTGACCGAGGCTGTGATTAAGAATTTGCATTTTGTAACATATTGGTCACTCAATTAACTGCATGATGCTGTAAATTGTTGCTGTTATGTGCACGGCCGGGTCTCCCAAGGGTTAACTCCACAGCACAGCTTGTTTCTACAAGGTGTAACAGGAAGGGCAATCATGGCCTGATATGTTTAGCCCGTGGCTTGACTGCAATTTCCCTCCTTCCTGCCTCCCATTCTTGCATGTCCTGACTGCAATTTCTCTCCTTCCTGCTTCCACTTTTTGCATGTCCTTGGGGGAGCTTAGGTGTTGCTTAACCATTGGGAAGATCCTGGGAGGGGCCAAGCAGACTATATAAGAGAGTTCGACTTTGAATAAAGGACTTCACTTCACAAGAACAAGTCTCAGTGTGTTGTGTGTTGTCTGTCTTGTCTGTCTCATAATCCTAGTCCCTCTGCTCGACTTGGGGCTCGGGGTACGTGGCGACACGGGCGTTGCCAACATCTGGAGTTCCCACCGAGATCGAGAAAGAGAGGATACACGACGAAGGGTCGTCCCGGGAAGCTGGCCAGCAGGTAAGTGGGAGGTATTGTAAGACTTTCCTAAACTGGTAGGAGAGGGAGTTTTCTTTTCAAATACAGTTTGGTTTAAGATTTATTGTGAAATATAGTAGGTTTTAGTCTTGTTTTGAAACACAGTTTGGTTTAAGATTTGTTGTGAAATACAGTAAGGTTTTAGCTTTATTTTGAAGTATTTTTGGATCTTGGTGTTTCATTTACCTTGCGAAAAAGATGGGTTCTGCCTTCTCCAAGGATAAATTGGCTGCTGAGCTTGAAGAACTTTTACATCAACTGGGGAAGCCAGTTAAAACTAAGATGATTAGAAATTTTGTTAAAGCCGTTCAATCCAGTAGTCCTTGGTTTATTGTTTCAGGGAGCCTAAGTATCCCCGATTGGGAACAGGTTAAGGCTAATTTGCAATCCTGCTTGCAAAAGGACCCAGAGAATTTCCTTATTGCCAACTTTTCTTTGTGGCGCTTAGTCCGTGATTCTTTATTTAGTGATAAGGTGGAAGTTAAAAAACAGTTAAAAGTAGTGCAGAATACCTTTGAAGAAATCCAGGAAAGGGAGGTTTTGCGGTCTGTGGAAGCCTCAACTGAGTCCTCGAGTGAGGCCACCCTGAGTGAGGCCTCTTCTTTAGAGGAGAGTGAAGCTGGCTCTTGGGAGAACGAAGCCTCTTCTTCAGGAGAGAATGAGGCCTCTTCTTCAGTAGTGAGTGAGAACAAAAGAGATGAGAAGATTTTCTTAAAGCAAGAAATTAGGGAAATTAAAAGAAAATTAAAGAAGGCGGGAATAGATAAACATTTCTCTGGCAAGTTGTCCAATTCATGGCAACCACCATATGCCCCTAATTTTATGACCCCTACCGCTCCTGAGGAGGAAGCTGTGGGCCATTCACCCAATAAGTATCCCATGCGGCCCTGGAGTGATGGCCCCACTGATCAGCCAGTAGGCGGGGTTCGATGTTTCCCAGTCATAGAGGTCCCAGTTCGAGGGGGTCCCCCTCACCGGGAGCATCAGCCCCTTCAATTTAAAGACCTCAAAAATATAAAGCAGGCTGTTAAAGATTATGGTGCCCAGGCACACTTTAGTCTGGCACTGGTAGAAACCTTTTCAAGTTTGAATCTTACTCCTAGTGATTGGATGCAATTGTGTCGTTCCGCTCTGGATGGTGGTGACTTTCTCCTATGGAAAGGGGACTTTCAGGATAGGTGCAGAATTTTTGCTGAGCAGAACGCAGCTGTGGGTCATGCAGATCGAAGCTTTGAAATGCTTACTGGCACTGGACCTTTTGAGGGCATCCAACAACAGGTTAATTATGATTTAGGAGTTTATGCACAGATAACAAATGCAGCCCTTGGAGCCTGGAAGGCTTTACCTAATGCTAATACAGGAGACCAGCTTTCTAAGGTCTTGCAAGGCCCTGCAGAACCTTTTCAAGAATTTGTGGACCGTATTATGCAGGTTGCTACTAAGATCTTTGGTAACCTAGAACCAGCTATGCCAGTAATTAAACATACAGCTTTTGAGAATGCTAATAAATATTGCCAGGATGCTCTTCGGTCCCATAGAGATAAGTCTCTGCATGATTACCTTAAAATTTGCAGACATATTGATTCCACCCATGCCCTTGGGCAAGTGATAGCAGCTGCTGTTCAACGCCCACAGCCTCAACCTAGGGCATATCCTAAAGCCTGTTTTGCATGTGGACAGTCCGGACATTTTAAAAAACAGTGTCCTATTGTCCCCCAACAAGGAAGGTGACCCCCACAATCCTTGCCGGCCCCAGATCTCTGTAGGAGATGCCATAAAGGGTATCATTGGGACAGCAATTGTAGGTCCAGGTATGATGCCCAAGGCAATCCCCTATCGGGAAACGGGGGTCAGGGGCCCGCTCCGGGTCCCCCAACCTCAGGTGTACAGAGCCTAGCAGACACCTGTAGCTTTTGGAACAGCACCAACTTTCAGAGTCCCGCTCCCACGGCAAGGAATGCAGACATCTCAACTCTCCTCAGAGCAACACCAGGTAGTGCAGGACTGGACCTCTGTGCCGCCTCCGGAGAGGTATTGACCCCACTCCTGGGGCCCCAGCGGATAAAAACAGGAGTCAGGGGCCCCTTGCCTAAGAATACCTTGGGCCTGATCCTAGGAAGAAGCAGTGCTACCATGCATGGAATCAGAGTACTCCCAGGAGTGATAGATGAGGATACCCCCGCAGAAATAGAAGTCATGGTAGAATCAGCCAAAGGCACTATCATCATTCCACCAGGAGCAAGATTTGCCCAGCTGATCTTGATCCCTAAGGTTCCAACAGACAACCCTATTCATAAAAGAGATAGACAGGGAGTCTTTGGCGATTCCGGCCCCTTGGCATGTTGGGTCTCCGACATGCAAACCCGACCTACTTTGCAGTTAGAGATAGAAGGGAGAAAATTCACAGGATTACTTGATACTGGGGCAGATACTACAGTTATATCCCAGGCAATGTGGCCAAGCTCCTGGCTGTTAGAGGCCACCCCAACCGTTCTCCAAGGGATAGGAACTTCTCAACCACAGAAAAGTGCTAGGTTGTTAAGGTGGAAGGATCAAGAGGGCCATTCAGGAATTTTCCAGCCATATGTTTTTACCACATATTCCTATTAACCTGTGGGGACGAGATTTGCTGAGTGCCATGAATGTTGTATTGACCTCTCAGCCTGTGCCAAATATGCTTAATAGACAAGGATACTTTCCTGGAAAGGGCTTGGGCAGACATCTTCAAGGTGACCCCCAACCAGTCTGTGATAAAAAGATTGAAGTTCGTAGCCCAGGGGATAGAACAGGGTTAGGACATTTTTTGCAGGGGCCATTGTAGAGCAGCCTCGTCAGTTAGAAGAGCCCATTAAGTTAACATGGAAAACAGATGAACCTGTTTGGGTTGAACAATGGCCCCTTTCAAGCAAAAAATTAGAGGCTGCAATTGAATTGGTAAAGGAGCAGCTTGAGGCTGGACATATTGTTCCATCCACCTCTCCTTGGAACACCCCAATCTTCGTTATTAAAAAGAAAAATGGCAACTGGAGGCTTTTGCAAGATTTATGTGCAGTAAATGTTGTCATGGTTCCTAGGGGGGCCACGCAACTTGGTTTGCCATCTCCAGTGGGAATACCAATAGATTGGCATATGCTTGTGTTAGATTTAAAAGACTGCTTTTTCTCCATTGCCTTGCACCTGGAAGATGCTCCGCGTTTTGCCTTTACCTTACCATCCATCAATCTAAAAGCCCCTTCCCAGCATTTCCATTGGGTTGTCCTCCCTCAGGGGATGATGAACAGTTCTACTATTTGTCAGATCTATGTGGATAAGGCCTTAAAAAATTAGATCACAATTTCCAAATATCTATTTGATTCATTATATGGATGATCTTTTGATCGTGGCTGAAACTCATTCCATCCTATCCTCAGCAGCACAATGTATTTATCAGGCCTTAGCCACAGCCAGATTGATTGTTGCCCTGGATAAAATTCAGACAGATTTCCCTTATCAGTATTTAGGCCATCAACTTTTGCCAACTGGTGTCACCCCTCAGAATTTGACCATCAGATTAAGTGATGTAAAAACCTTGAATGATTTGCAGAGTTTGTTAGGTGATATTAATTGGATCCGACCAATTTTGCACATTTCTACTAGGCAACTTAAGCCCCTTTTTGATATTCTTAAAGGTGATCCAGATCCTTCCTCACCCAGACAACTGTCCAAAGAAGGCAGGGAATGTCTGCAGCTAGTCCAGCATGGCATTCAGAATGCTCATGTTAGTTATGTGGATTATAAGGCGCCAATGTGGTTGTTGGTTTTTCCTTCCAATCACGCGCCTACAGCAGTGTTTTGGCAAACTGGACCTATATATTGGGTCCACTCCCCAGCATCCACTGGACAAATTGTGCAATCCTATCCCACTGCTGTTATATCTTTGTTGTATAAGGCATGCAAGATCAGCCTGCAGATTTTTGGGAAATATCCTGATTTCCTCTCCATTCCCTATGATTCCCAACAGGTGACATGGCTACAAAATAATATTGATGATTGGTCTGTCTTTTGTGCCACGGTTTCTTCTCAGTTAATTAATCATTATCCTTCCCATCCCTTAGTACAGTTTTTCAAAAGACATCCAGTTGTTTTTCCCAAAATAATTAGACAACAACCCGTATTAGGAGCCCGTGTGGTTTTTACTGATGGGTCAGCTAAAGGCAATGCTGCTATAGTTTCTGGACATGAAGAACGGGCTGTTTCCATCTCCCACAAATCAGCTCAAGCTGCTGAAATAGCTGCTGTTCTCTTTGCCCTTCAAATTTACCATAATGAGCCCCTGGATGTATACACAGACAGCTGCTATGTGGCTCATGTTATTTTACATTTAGAAACCACAGCCTATATAGCCCCGACCTCCTCAGTTTATTTTCTTCTTTTACAATTACAGCAGCAGATTTGGCAGCACACTCATCCCTTATTTGTTGGGCATATAAGAGCGCACACCTCCTTGCCCAGCCCCCTGAGTGAGGGTAATGCACGGGCAGATGCACTGACTCAGGTGTTGCACATATCTCTGACTATGGACCCTCATGAACAGGCAGTGCACCTTCATAAAAGGTTCCATCTCAATACAGCTTCTCTAAGACTACACACTAAGGTGACTAGAGAACAAGCCACCCAGATTGTCACCAATTGTGAAGTCTGTGCTCAATATTGCTCTGTCCCATCCCTAGGGGTTAATCCCAGAGGGTTATTGCCCAATCATGTGTGGCAAATGGACGTTACCCACGTCCCTTCCTTTGGAAAACTTCAATATGTGCATGTTTCTGTTGACACCTATTCCCATATAATATATGCCTCTGCTCATTCAGGAGAGAAATTAAAGGATGTTAAATCCCATTGCTTACAGGCCTTTGCCTATATGGGGATCCCCAAACAAATTAAGACCGATAATGTACCGGCTTATGTTAGCCAAGGCTTTGAAAATCTATGCCAAGATTTTAATATAACTCACAAAACAGGCATCCCTTACAATCCTCAGGGTCAAGCCATTGTTGAACGTGCCAATCGCACCCTTAAAGTTTATCTAGAAAAAATAAAGAAAGGGGATGTAGCCGAGCATTGCAGCTCTCCCCATTCCCTACTGGCATCCGCCATCTATGTGTTAAATTTTTTAACTGTCACCAATGATGTAGTTCCAGCAGAGCGCCATTGGCTACGCTCTGCTAATGAGAATAAAGGCCAAGTAAAATGGAAAGATCTGGCCACAAATAAATGGCGGGGACCAGATCCAGTACTAACATGGGGGCGAGGCTCCGTTTGTGTTTTTCCTCAGGATGAAGAAACGCCGAGATGGGTTCCCGAGAGACTTACACGACAAATCTCTTTGGCTCCAACTCAGCATGATCCCACTCCGAATGATGTTCTTGCAAAATGAAGGCATTGGGAGAAGGACACCCTGACAGCAGTGGTGTGACTTCCTGGTATCCTGCCCATGAGAAATGCAGATCTCCAGCTACTCCCTCAATTTAACATCATATATGTGTTACCCCCATGAAATGGCATTTAACTGAGAGCAGGGATGTTAAAGGAATGGAGCAGAGTCTTAGCCATGGGGTTGATGTTACAGCCATGATTGCAGTACTGTTTACTCCTCTTTGCCACCTATGCAGGCAACAAGCCCGGGAGCAGGTCATCATTTGACAAACTGTGATGACTTTAGCTGTGGAAAATCCTAGAGCTCAATTCTGGTTGAGCATGATGTGTAATGGGCAGCCAGAGACGGGTAAGATCTAGCAGAGCTGATGACCAACCTAAGACAGGGATCCCACATGCCCCGAGTGGGGCTCCCCATGATGGGTAAGGCATCAACTGACTGCTGGACAACCTAAGACAGGTGTCCATTAAAAACAAAAAAAGGGGGACATGCACGGCCGGGTCTCCCAAGGGTTAACTCCACAGCACAGCTTGTTTCTACAAGGTGTAACAGGAAGGGCAATCATGGCCTGATATGTTTAGCCCGTGGCTTGACTGCAATTTCCCTCCTTCCTGCCTCCCATTCTTGCATGTCCTGACTGCAATTTCCCTCCTTCCTGCTTCCCCTTTTTACATGTCCTTGGGGGAGCTTAGGTGTTGCTTAACCATTGGGAAGATCCTGGGAGGGGCCAAGCAAACTATATAAGAGAGTTCGACTTTGAATAAAGGACTTCACTTCACAAGAACAAGTCTCAGTGTGTTGTGTGTTGTCTGTCTTGTCTGTCTCATAACCCTAGTCCCTCTGCTCGACTTGGGGCTCGGGGTACGTGGCGACGCAGGCATTGCCAACAGTTATGTTGTGGCTTCTCATAGGAGGGGATGGTATTGTGTCAGCTCTACTTTCTAATGAGGGATGGTCTCTCCAGGAAACTGTTGAATTCATCTGGACAATAAGAGGTTGGACTCTATGCATGGTACATGCTCACATCAAAGGAATCATGACTGGGTATGAACTGTACTACTGCAACAATCTGGAGGAATTCACCATGGATTGAGGGCAAGCGCAGGCTTGGGGAGAATTCCAGAGCCTGCCTATGAAACTGTTTCATGAAATGAACATTTAAAAGTTGTAACACAATCTGGAGGAATCCACTATCTAGGGAGGGCCAGGGTAGGGTTTGCGGGAATCCTAGAGCCTATGAAATTTTCATTTTCTTAATATGAAAATTAAAAAATAATAGTAAAATTTCAAAGAATAGACAGAGGAAATAAATCAATCAACCACTCCAGCCATATGATGGCACTGAAAAACTAGGCAAACGGAAACTCTAATGTGAACTATGTCAACCAGTGGATTTTTCAGAGATCTCATCATGGGTGGAATGGTGAGATGGGCAGCAATTAATAACTGCAGAATTCCGATTTTTGAGTCCTAACTCTCACTGGCAATGACCATCAGGATCTCTCCAAAAAACCCTCAAAACAAACAAATGAAATAGAATACACAGAGAACAGCAAGGAAAGCTTAGATAGAGACAGGAAATGGTCAATGGGGATGCACATATAACTCACTGGGTAGGGCATGAAACTTAGTTACTCCTCACTATGGTATTGAAGATTTCTCTGCACACACCTCCAAAAACTGTTCACCTAAAGGGTTGACATATGTCTTGTTAGAGCTATAGAGTAAGACTATCTGAAAAACAGCCAGGTTCAGCAAAATCATGCTTCAACGCTATAAACTGCGAAGGAATAAAAAGAAAATAGACAGCTAAGTAGTAATCTATAGGCACTTTAAGAGTATAGAAATGTCTAAAGTAATATATAAAGTTTATGTAAAGTAATAATTATATATAAATTAATTAATCATTGACATGTCAATGTATAAGTCATTGGATGTGATTCTGAACTTGCATTCTTCTTTTTTAATCTCCTTGAAATATTGGTTAATCAATACCATGTTACCTAATTCCATAACTTTGTAAAATGTTGCTTATGTTATGTTGCATCTTTGAATTGCTCGGGATGATACTCTGCCAGCTCTAAATTCAGACCAGAGATGGTTTCCCAAAAAATCAATGAACTTATTTTCACGATAATATGCAGGACTTTGCACTTGGTATATACTTGCAAAGAAAGAATCTCAACTGAGTTTGAACTGTGGTAATGCAACAATGTGGAAAAACCTACCATGGGGGGTCGTGGTTTATGGCAGTATCCCAGTGCCTATAAAACTGTGTTGCATACTGCAATCTACTCAATGAAAATAAATAAATACACTAAAACATGTGGTATAGATTGGGGTTTTTGAAATCTTTTCACACACATGGTGAATATAAGAATATATATGTGAATATATTTATAATTACATATATTTATATTTATATATCTAGGAACAAGAAGTATGCATTTTTCAAGTTCTTTTCCATTTTGAAATCATGTGTCATTTACTTACATTCCTTCCTAAAATGCAAAGGGTTCTCCAACCATATATTCTATGGATCTGAGAAAATTTAATATTGTTATTATTTTTATGCTCATCGTGACAATTCATCACGTTGCCAAGGGCTCTGGTTTCACACATCAGTGACATGGCTGCTGAGGCCACCAGCAATTTTACAGGTATCCTATTGTGGCTCGGGCTGTCTCCATGTGGTTCACCTAGGCACCCAAGTCACTTATACTGAGCTATTTACTTGTCTGGGCAGTGAAATCTGGTAGCCCCTGCTCCACTTCATCTTTTCCCTGGGGTAGCCATGAATTTGGATTCCTGGAAACTCCAGAGCCTCTGTTTGTGACCCCGGGAATTTTATGGTAGCTGCAGCCACTGGCTACTGCGCCTCAGGGTCCTGGTGCCGACCTGCTATAGAGGCGTTTTGGTTTGGTGCAATTGGTGTATGTGGACTCTTGATTAGTCACCACCTTTTCATGGGATTCCACAAAGTTTAATATCACCACCAGTACTAGAGTCTTTGGCACTCTTGCGGTCTGTAGTCACTTCTGGTTAAGGTATTTGTAAAGGATTCCTCCAGTTGCCTTTGTTTCCTCTGGGTCAGATAAGATTTCGTCCGGCCCTTCCCGTGTTTGGGATCATGACTCACCAAATTTCAAGCTCAGCGTTGCCTTCCCTTTCTTGTCCTTTTTGTTTGTTTGTTTGTGTGTGTTTGTTTGTTTTAGCTGATTCTCCAAGTTACATGGATCTTGCTGATTTCACAATGGACATTTCCCATCTGAAATGGGAAGTTTGCACACCTATTCCTACAATTCTTTACTTTCCTTACTCCTTCTTCTGGCACGTTTTAGCCCTCTCACTCTGCCTTCCCACTTACATCAACCCTCCATGTTTGGCTATTTTCCCCTCCTTTCAACTTGCTGTGTTGTTATGTTCATTCACTTAAAAGCGTGTTTTAGTTTTTTCTTTTGATATCTGCAATGACCAGTTATTATTCCTGGAGCATATTACTGTAGTTCTCCTTCTTTTCAGACCTCTGAGAGTTTCATTAGTTCTTGATTCCCTTTCATTTATTGGTAGTCAGAAAGTAAACATTCTACAATTCTTTTACAATATTAGGTAACTTTTTCCATAGTATATATAATTTCTGTAGTTTTTTAATGTGTGTGCGTGTGTATCTGTGGGTGTGTGATGAAGCTGAAATGTCAAAATTTGTGATTATTGTTGCGTTGAATCCTCTGTCCTACTTCACATTTATTAACAATCGCTTTAAATAAGGTGGTGCCCTGATATTGGTACGTATATACCTTCTAAGAGCATTTCTCTATATTTATGTGTTGTACTATTCATTATTAAAACATTTTTTCATCATGTTTAATATTTTTTCTCATATCTGAAGGACTAATGTCAGTTTTTCTCCATTGACATGTAATTTCCCTAACACCCATTTACTCTGCATCTGTGTGTTTCCATTGTGAGTTGCAATTCTTAGAGACAGCAAATTGAGTACCTAACTATTTAATGTGTTTGGCAAGTATGTTCTTTTGGTTCAAGACTTTGGAGGCCATTTGCATATGTGTCTATTATTAAAAACTAACAATCTGATGATATCATTTTCCATAAGCATTTCAGTACCTAACTTTGTGTCCTTTGTACATTTATCAGGGAGATTTTCTTCCCACATGCTTCTTGTGAATGACTCTAATGATCCATTGTTGAGTGTCGCACTTGGTTCATTATCATTTGTGTCTGAATAGATACCGGTAAATTTCTCTAGTTACTGATTATTTTGGCTTACTTTTATTATCAGATTTTAATTTACTTTTCTTTTTGCATTCAAGTGCATGCAATAGAGGAGTGGGATGTAAATTATGAAGCTGGATTTTAGTTCTGAAGAATTTAAGCATTAAAGCAGAAAGGTGAATGTTTAAGATACATACAGCTATACTTGAAGGAGAATCATTAGTAAGGGTGAAGCACAAAGGGCAGATGCCAGTAAAAGAAACCAGGCCAAGAGCAGTGGAATACAAGCAATCCCCTGGACACAGGGAAAGTGACAAGAGCACAGCAGCATAACAGAGACCAGACACACCTGTGGCAGTCAACAAACAGGCATGCAATCCAAACTCCAGGGATAGGCAAAACTACAGCAGCAGCCAGGTTAGAGAGGAAATTCACTGGGAGCTTACAAATTGGACACAGGAAGACAATGATCATTCTCTTGATTTGTTAGTCTGGATAATTAACCACAGATGGAAAAGGTCATTTGGTATATTTGGCATGCACCTTACATAGTTTGGTTTCACTTGTTCCTAGTTTATATCATCATTCAGCTGTTAATAAATTTTACCCGACTTCATTCCAGTGTGTCCTATGTGATAATCTCTACTACACAGATGCCTTTCTCTCAGGAACTTTTCATCTTTACTGTTAAAGTTACTACAAGTGTTCTGTATTTCATGCTAGAAATTTGTATATACAAAGGTATGTGAACATAACCATAACTGTGTTTCTTACCCATTTCTCAATCTAACTCTGATTGAATTTGATTATTCTCTGATTGAATTTGATTATTTTCATCTCATAGATTCAAAATCTTTGGAATTTGTGTGAGTTTCCTGTTTCAGTGGTACAATGAATTTGTTATAGTCAAGACATAAAATGGGATTTTGAGAGAAGTGCACTAGGCTGTTGAGATGGGTGCCTATGATACTTGAGAACAGTTTTTCTACAGTAACACAGGGATTGTATGACATTGAGATTTCAAAGTGTGAAGGCAGAAAACTGGAGTGTATTTTGAATAAATGTGTAGGAGCCATTGTATGATGCAGAGTCAGAGTAGACTTATCAGCTGATTCACTATGTGTGGGCACTAGTTCAGGGTGTTAGCATGTGCACAAGAACACAAGAGATAACATAGTGGAAAAGCATGCTTGAAATTGAAGCCTATGACTGAAGTATCAGTGAAAGTAGTTTTAAGGGTAAAATTTCACTCTAAATGTGGCAACTTTGCTTTTCATGGTAAGGACCAGTACTATTGGAAAAATTCTTACAGAATTTGAAAGTGTTGTATCCGTACTTGGCTGGCT
Source organism: Ochotona curzoniae (assembly GCF_017591425.1). Taxonomy (NCBI): domain Eukaryota; kingdom Metazoa; phylum Chordata; class Mammalia; order Lagomorpha; family Ochotonidae; genus Ochotona; species Ochotona curzoniae. Next base: position 395,067 of record NW_024465211.1, on the reverse strand, counting down.
GCAAAAATCTGAAGTCATATTAACTGTGTTGATTTAGTTCTACCTTGTTCCTGCAATAATTTGTCGTAACCCATGAAATATATGCCAGTCAAGTGCCCAATGTTATTTGTGCAATTTGTAATAACCAGTGAAGATCAGTAAAAGTTTGCATTCTGAAAGAGATACAAAAGAGACAAAGCAAGTTTTTGCCAGTGGTTTTTATATGGCAGACACAAACAGAGATAAGAAAAGAAAGATGTAATTTGTCTCACTGCAAATTAGCTCTATACTAAACATGACCAGATGCTTAATTTGCGTGGTAACTGTTCCCTAAGCCATTACCTTCTGGACAGGATATATTTCTAGCATCTTCCTGTGAAACAATTGTGTTGTGAAGCCAAAATGAATACTCATCACACATCCCTATTTTTGGGGGGTCTGCCTATTGCTAGGACATTTCCTATAGAGAAAATAGTCATCTTTCATGTCCTGCCAGTCTACTTCTGAATCAGGTCCCTGCTAACATGCATGGGAATGCAGCAGATGATAGCTCAAGCCCTTGTTCTCCTGAAGGTATGTGAGAGAACTTCCAGAAGCTCCTGGATCCTGGCCTCCTTACTGCTCTGCTCTGGACATTGCAGTCATTTAGGGAATGAAGCAGTACTTGGAGATGTCTCTGACTTTCAAATAAGTTCTCTTGAGAAACAAAGAAAGAAACTATCCATTCAACACGGAAAAGGCAAATTAAAAGAGGAAGATATCTAAACAGCTACCCAATAACAAGATTTGCAGCTTTCCAAAAAAAGGCACAAAACAACACACAACAGCATTTCATAAGGAAAAGATATAGAGAAAATGCAGCAGTACTGCACACCAGTCAAAACAGCCAGCAGCATCCATAACACGGACAATGGCAGAGAGCCCAGCATCCTATTTTGACAGTATTGGGAACAGTGTCACTGAGAGTACATCTTTGTTTTGGAAGTAGGCATTTACACTGCTTAGTATCTTCACATCTCAATACGTTAGTCTCTATCACACAGTTATTGTACATCCCCATAATAGAAAAGCCACAAAATAAGATTAACAGCAGGAAGTAAAACAGAAAATTAACTGTAACATGAAGGTAAATACCAGATTCCTGAATGGTCAAAGTGTCACTGAAGAAATGAAAAATAAACTCAAAAATCTTCTTGAAGGCAATGATGCTACTGTGTAATTGAGTCAGTGAAGAAATTAGTAAGGGAATATAAATACTTCCTTTGAATGAATGAAAATTGAAACAAAAATACCTGAAAGATAACGCAGACAGCATATTGAAAAAATATTGATCTTATGATTTTATGTGGTTTGCCTTATACCAGAGAACATATAGTATTTGTCTTTTGAGGTTGATTTATTTCACTGAGTATAAAAGTCTCTAGTTGGGTCCATATTGTCACAAAGGGGAGCATTTCATTCTTTGTAGTGGATAAGTGGTGTTCCATTGAGTAGATGTAGCTCAGTTTCTATCAGTTCTACTGACAAAAGAAAATACCAACCAAGTGTAAACAGACTTTTATTATGCGAAGAGAAGTCAGTTCCTGGGCCTATCCTGTGCAGTGGAGGAATAGACAGGAGAAGAGAGTACTGCAAGTGGGAAAGACCAGCAGGGTAGTGGAGACAAAGGTCTTCTACTCCCTCTGAAATGGGTACTGGCATCAGCTCTGCTTGGGCTCTGATAGGACAGGGAATGCTGGCCTTTGTCCATCATTAGCCTGTACATGGAATTGGTGGCCTTTGGGGAGTGTCAGATCTTTGACTGAGTTGACAGTGGTGTCCACCCATTTTCTGTAACCACAGTGACCATCGTTTTCTTATGCACTCCTCTATGGATGGGCATCTATGCTGTTTCCATGTCTTTGCTATTGTAGATTGTGCTGCTGTAGAAAAAGGATTACCGATTCCCTTCTCACATGCAGATTTCATTTGCTTTGGATATATTCCCATCAGTGGGATAGCTGGGTCACATGGCAAGTCCATTTTCAGTTTTCTACAATCTCCTTCTTGACTTCCATAGTGGTCATACTAGCCCACTCCCACCAGCAGTGAAGGAGGGTGCCTTTATGCCCATGTCCACACCAGCAGGTGTTGTTAGTAGAGTTCTGAATGTAGACTGATCTCACTGGAGTTAGGTGTAACCTCAATGTGCTTTTCATTTGTATGTCCATGACAGCCAGGGAGCCAGCACCTTTTTTTTTTTTCATATGTCAATTAGTCATTTGAATTGATTTATCTCCTGGGCCTAGCAGCGTGGCCTAGTGGCTAAAGTCCTCAACTTGACAGCACCGAGATCCCATATGGGCACCTGTTCCAATGCAGGGAGCCTTGCTTCCCATCCAGCTATCTGCCTGTGGCCTGGAAAGGCAGTCGAGGATGACCCAAACTTTGGCACCCTGCACCTGCCTAGGACACCTGGAAGAACCCCCTGTTTCCCAGGTTTGACTCCACACAGTACTGGCGATTGTGGTCACTTACGGAGTGAATCTTTAGATGGTAGGTTTTCCTCTGTCTCTCCTCTCTGAATATCTGACTGTAATAATAATAATAAAAATCTTTTAAAAAATCTATTAATTTCCTTTGGCCATTTCTTCACAGGGTTGTTTGTTCCACTTTTGTTGAGCGTAAGGAATTCTTTAAATCTTAGAGATTCGACACCTACCGGTTGTTTAGTGTGCAACAGTTTTCTCCCTTTTCATTCGTTACGTCTCCACTTGTTAATTATTTCCTTTGCTGTGTAGAATCATTGTAGTCTGATGTAATCCCATTGGTTTATTTTGGCTTTGACTGCTTAAGCTTTTGGTGACTTTTCTAAGAGGTCTTTGCCAATGCCTGTAGCATTTAGAGGGTTTCCAAAGTTTTCCTCTAATGGTTTGATTTCTGGGTGCTGATTTATTTTCTTGATCCCTTTAGTTCTGAGTATTGTACAGTGACAGGTAGGGGTCTTGCCTCTTACCTAGGTAGACTGCTATCCTATCGCTCCAACACCATTTGCTATAGATACCCGATGTTTCCCCTGAATTATTTTCAGTTGTCTTGTTCAAGATTAGGGCTATGCATGTGTGGGTTCTCTTGTGTGGTTTCTAATTGATCTTCCTATCTGTACAAGTATCAGATTATTTTGATGACCACTTCCCTCAAATATGCTGTCTGGAATTGTGATTCCTCCAGTTTGTCTTTTATTAGTCAGGGTTGCTTTGGCTATTTGTGGTCTCTTGTGTTTCCAGAGGAACTCTGTAAGCTTATTTCTACTTCTGAGAAGAATGTTATTGGGATTATGTTTGGGATCGCGTTGAGTCTAAATATTACTTTTGGTAACAGGGATATTTTGATTATGTTGATCCTGCTGATGCGAGAAAATTGTATGTTTCTTTATCTTTCATATGTATCTCCTATTTCCTTTTAAAAGGCATTTTAATTTTCATCATGAATTTATTACACTATCAAAATGCTAAAATAAGTTGAATAATAAAAGCTATGTGGTATATCTAATTCATGGGATACTGTACTACCACAAGCAAAATGAAATTTTACCAGTGCAACAAAATAATTCCGAAAGAAGACAATTATGCTCAATATCCCATTAACACATATATCATATGTTGTCTCTGCTATAAAATAATATTCACGCAAAATACCAAATAAATTATATATGTTAACAAGTATGTGAATGTGTATCTTGATATATCTACTGATATATATATATGTATATACTTATATACACACACATATATACACACATATATTCATCTGTAGGTATATGTATACACATATGTATCTATATACAGTCATAGAGAAACTCAGTGAAATAGATCTATGCAATGAAAAGTAAAGATGTGTTGCTACTTTTAAAAGCTATTCCTGAATAAAAAAAGGGTGCTCACTATATGAGTAAATTACATTTTGACAGTGAAACTAGATTCTCTGATTTTGTGTCTACCTACAATGTCATGATTCACTTAAAATGCCAAATGTTAATGTTACCTATAATGCATTGCATCTATAGTGCAGTGATCATATAGAGAGACTATAGAATGAAAATGAAAATAACAATAAACAATAAATAGAAAAAACAACCTCCCGTATCTCTAAAATTCTCTTAGGATAATTTGGCTTAGTTAGAGGAAATAAAATCAATGCATCTAAAAGATGGACCAGGGAACAAACACAGTTATTTCAAGAAATCATCTTGGTAAAATTGGATTTATACATACAGAATGAAAAAATAACACCCTGCTTCTCATCTTATTAAAATTCAACACTTAAATCAAACCAAGGATCTAAACAAACAATATGACAGCATCAGAATACTGGAAGAACACTTGGCAAAGACACCAGTGTAGTTAAAGACATGTTAGGAAGGACTGCAATCCAAAATCATAGGACATTGAAGCGAAAACAAATAAATGGATTACATCAGGTTAAGCAGTTACTGTACTGCGAGTAGATGGTCAAGAACGTAAATGGGCAGCAGCAGCCTTGGAAGAAATGTTGTTCATGGCAAAACAGAGAGTGGACTTTCATCCAGCATGTGCAAAAGAATGAAGAAACTTCAAAGCAGTATGAACCAAACAATGTTCCCAAGAAAAGGGCTGGATTTGGCCTGGTTGCCTTATGGCTAAAATCCTTACTTTGTACGCAACAGGGTTCCATATAAAACCTGACTGCTCTGCTTCTCTTCCAGAACCCTACTGTGTGGCATGGAATGGCAACAGACGATGACCCAAACCCTTAAGAGCATGCATCCACATGGGAGACCTGGAAGAAGCTCCTTCCTCCTGGCTCTTGCTGACCATTGCAGCCACTTGAGGATTGAAACAGTAAGTGGAAAATCTCCCTCTCTGTCTTTGACTCTTTAGGTAAATCTGACTTTCCCATTAAGATGAATTTTTTTGGAAAAAAAAATGGCTAAGAACATTAACAGATATTTTTCAGGTGGTAAAATGTGGCTTAAGCACAGAAGTTTGCTAACAGCCTGACAGTTATTTCTGACAAGGGATAGGCACCATAATGCATGGTTGGTGGAAATAGAAAATAGTATATTTCAAACATATTGAAAGTGTGGTGGAAATCAGAGTGAGGGGTGCAATGAAATAGCCCAGCCACATGTTACAGAAAATATATCTGAATGAAATGAATTCTGCCCATGAGAGGGTCACCAACAACCCCATGCTTTCAGCAGCATCATTCATAACAGCTAGTACTGTTACACAGCCCAGATGACCAGCCTGATACATGGAGCACAAAACGTAAACTTCATTCTCTGGGAATTACCTGTTATATACAGCATAGCTCCATCATGCTGAATAATGGTATCATTAAATATTTATTGTAGTTTGGGCCAAGCACAATAGCATAGTAGCTAAATTCCTCGCCTTTCGTGCAACCAGATCCCGTATGGTTGCTGTTTCTGTCCTGGAAGCCCTGCATTCCATACAGATAGCATCCTGCTTGTGATCTGGGAAACAACAAAGGATGGCCCAAAGCCTTGGAATGCTGCATCCGCATGAGAAACTTGGAGGAACCACCTGGTTCCTGGTTGCAGGCTTGGGATCAGCTTAGCTTGAACCATTGCATTTGCTGGTATTGGTCCCCATCAAGCTCCTGGCTTGTGGCCTGGGAAAGCAGGCAAAAATGCCCCAAATCCTTGGGGCCCTCCACCACTTGTGTGAAAGACCTGGAGGAGTCTTTAAATCAGCTCAGCTCTGAGCACTGTTGCCATTTGGGATGTTAATCAGCAGATTTCCTCATTGTATATCTGACTTTGCAATAAAAACAAATCAATCTTTAAAAAAAAATATTAAGTGGCTAACGTATTCCCCCAATACAAATTTCCATTTTGTTTTAATTTTCAGACAAAAATTAATGATTTTTTATGAGTTTACCCTGAGATCCCCAGTCCATTCCAGGTTTTTAGTTGTAAATAAGAATGGCTTCACCCAATGAGCATTAGTTACTAACCAGACAACCTATATTCCAGTTGTTAGTGTATTTGTCCAGCAATGAGATGCCTATATGCTCTTGAAGCCTCATGATTCCATTTCAAGATGGACTTTTTCTGGGTAGGTTTATTGGAAGAGCTATGCTAATTTATTTTAAAAGACTATTTTGAATTATTTGAAAGGTATGGTGACATACAGTCTGATATAAGATCTTGTACCTCCTGGCTCCTTTTCTTACTGCCTGCAATGGCCAGTGATATAGCCATTCATTTCAGGTTTTTACTACCACTGTCATCAGCCTGGTACCTATAGCATGGGACCTATCTGTACTCCATGGCTCTAGTATTATATCCTAGAGAATAAATGCACAGTGTGCCTTGTGCTCATCCTAGATGAGAAAACTGGGATCAACCTCACATGCTCTAGTCTCAAGATTGGGGATGTTGGTTTTATAGGCCAAAACATCATTTGGAACTCTATTACATGAGGAAGGATCATTGATGTCACACTGTCTCTAGCCATAACAATTGTTGTCAAGCCCCAATAAGACTCAGGTGTGACAGTGATACAAGAAGGAGCTATATCATCAATCACACCATCAAGGACTTTGTCCAGGAAAACAATGACACCAAACTCTCTACACATCAGGTATACTCACAAAGGGAGTCTCTTGTTCACATGGAAATTAGTGCTTCTGTTACTCTATAGTCTATCTCAGAAAGAACAACTGTGTCCTTTGTATACATAGCTGATACTGAGAAAAATGAATCACACAAAGACTATGTTTGGGGGTTCCCTGGAACAAAGCCAAAGAAACAAGACAAGTCAATTCCTGAAACTCAATTAATTAGGTCATGGAGGGGTTTTGCTTGCTTGCTTTGTGTGTGTGTGTGTGTTATTCAGAATAACTGGCGTTTTCCTAATCTAGGTCACTGATTGAACATAGACATCATTCAGAGACCTGCAGGTAATTCATCTTAGGAATTGCAAAGTTCTCCTTTGTTTTGAAAATGAAATAAAGTTCTTCACACAATGAACAACAACTTTAAGAATTTGCCTCTTGTAAACATGCCCCACAAATGATACTCACAGAAATTCCCATGAAAGACAAAAAGGAATAGCAACTACCAAAGCAAAAGGCAAATGTGGAGAACATCCCACTGAAAGGCTAACAGAAAATGCAATCAAAGAACAACCCAATGCTAAAATGGCAGGACTAAACTGCCACTTAACCATCATAACTCTTGAGCTTAAATAGCTTAAACACATCAGTCAGCTGCCATAAATTATTGGTAAGGTAGATTGACACAGACCAGAAGATACAGAAGGAAATATCTTGCATCCTCTTCTTCACTCTTCAAATGGTTCAATCATCAGAGCTTGCTGTTTTGAAGCCTGGAGAGAAGAGCTTCCTCTGGGTTTCCCACAGGTCTGCTATGTCTAAAGGCTTAGGGCTGTCCTCTCCTGCATCCCAGGCCAGAAGCAAAGAACTGAATAGAAATTGGGCCACTAGGACATGAACAGACACCCATATGGGCTCCTGGTGCTTGAAGTTGGAGAGATCACCCTGTTTAACCATTGAAATGGGCCCACTGAAACCTCATGTTCACCTGACTCCTGGTCCTCTGTCTGATGAGGACTGTGCCAGACCCTAAGGTCTCCTTTTCTCTTAATGCCTTGTATTGATTTGCTGTTTTCCTGGGTGCACTTTGCTCTTTAGCAGTGCCAATCGCCAAGTAGCAGGCTTTGCTAGCGCCATCATAGGATGGATCCTCTTCTCCACTTCCATGGGCCTCGTAGAGTGGTGATTTTGGTACATGGAGAATCCCTGTCATTCAACTCATGGCCTTTCCTGTGTGGGGATATTGAGAATCTGTATTTATCTCCAACATGACAACTTCAACTTCAGCCACACCAAATCATGTCAACTATATACCTATTCTGATGCTTTACTCCCTGTCATTATTTGAGTTTCTCAACATCATCTGCTGGCTGCCAATCTTCTAGGGCTCCTGGGGAAGGCTTCAATCACCTTTGCGCTTAGGAATGTATACATGGGCCTTGTTTGGAGGAATAGCTTTTTCAACCCATCTGTTTTTTTCTGGAATCCTATACATCATTGCTAATGTCTGTGTCTCAATGACTGTACTCTGGAATTATTACTTCATTGTGGATGTACAGAGCTGGGAAATCCTTCAAAAGTAAGAACCTTAGACATGCTAATTTTTATGGTCTTCAGGCAGAGGGAGGCTTTTCCATTCCCACACCCACTATTTTTATGGCTCATCCTATTCTCACACCGTTATCAAACTCTTCCTCCTGGGACAGGAAAAGAATTGCTCCCTCCCCCACACCCTACCTGGATTCACAATGTTGCAAGGGCAGCCAAGAACAGATTTATCACTAACATGGAATCCTCCCAAAGTTCAGGTGCCTCATGACCTAGCAAAGAAGTTCTTTTCAGCAAAAAGGAATTTCACACTGCCCAACAAACATTCTGATCTAGCATTCTAATATACTATCATAGCATTTTATTATTTCAACATTTATCTACACTCCAACAGTACCAGTAAGCACAGGGTCTGACACAGTTCATTGCCCTGATCATCTGGTTCTTGCAATTGCTGAGTTGCTTCTATTGCCATCCCTGTCTTCCACCGGAACCAATGGATGTTGCAGTCTAGCCTGGTTCTACCCAGCAAATACTCAGCCCTCACATAAACCAGTGTGGGTTGCAGCCTAATCAGAGTGACCTCCACAAGGCCCACACCCAAACCCGGTTTGCCAGTATGTGCAGCAGAATGGCCCAGTCTGTCCCACATCCCATTAGGCCCTCATACATGTCAATGGGTATTAAAGCTTAGTTCCATCTAGCCATCTCAACTATCCAAACATCATGGATGTTGTTGGGTGCCTCTCTGTCTAGCCACCCCTGCTGCTGTCCTAGTTTCATGGTTTCCCATGGTAGTGGTAACCAAAGAGGGAGGAGCCCGCTATTACCCCCCCAGACCTCTCCAATTCCTGACTATGCACTCTCCTGGTAGTTCTGTGGTTTTATTTGACAGAATTAGCCCCAGTACCAACTTCTGCCAGCTGATGCTGTGGCTAAGCTGAAATAACCCTTACACACTCTTATTTTGTTTGTTCCATGTGGGAATAATCAGCCCAGCCTGGCTTTTCCCTGATCTAGTCCACATGAGGCCCACAGGTATTGTAACCCTGTTTAGTCTGGTCTGCCCTCATGTCACAGCTCACACTCTTCAATGGCAATAGCTGTCAAGCAAGGGAGCCCCAGAATATTCCCCATGCCAGCCTGTGCCCTTCCTTACTTGTTCTCACGCATGGTGATTTGGGGCTGTGGTCACATCCAGTACAGGCAACCTCACCTTGGCATTCCGTATTGTGCACTGGTTTTTGTCTCATTGGTGCACAATTTTATCTCTATGCATATAAGGAATCTTTGTAAAAGCAAAACAAAATTTATGAAAAAAATGCTTGGATAAAAATGTTTTTTCACCAAAATAAACTTGTGTTTAAATTCCTCTTTTCATATGCTTTTTGAAGTGTGCTCTTCTCAGTTAGATATGTGTTATTTATTAGTCATATGCCCAAAATTTTGATAAACTTTAGAGTGCAAGGACCCGTGCTCATGATTCATGTTTGCACTGTATCACCAATAGTTTTTGAAGCTGCTCCAGGATATTAGAAGAGTGGGTATGTGCACTTCTTGGACTTCACCTCACAGTTCAATGTCAATATGAACTGTTCACTGTTTGTGCAAAGATTCCCCACTAGCCCAATATGTCAAAATAAATAAATAAACAAATAAGTAAAAGGACAGAAAAATACAAATCAATACAATCAGAAACAAAAAGACATGTAACACCTGGGAACCACCACTGCCCCCCCCCCGTATTGATGATTATTAATAACATAGGAAAAACAACGTTGAAAAGCCTGAGTTATTTCCCCTAAAGCCAACATCAAGTTGCATACTGCACTTCTATATTTTATATGGGATAGAGCTTCCTTTAATTTGCTTTCAATAAATATTGCTTCATACTTACATTTGTTTCCTAGCTTTTAATATATCTAGTAAGATGAAGAAAAATACCCATCAAGCTTTGCTAGTAACATTTACACGTGCCCCAGATTTCCACAGTGGTTGTATTAGTCTCTATTTCCACCAGAAAATAGTGAAGGAGGATACCTTTTTCCCAAACTGCATGCCAGCAGATGTTGTTAGTAGTGTTCTGAATGTAGTCAACTTCACCGGAGTTAGGTGGAACTACAATGTGGTTTTCATCTTATCTTCCTGATGGCTAGAGAGCATGAGCACTTTTCATATGTTTATTAGCCATTTGAATCTGTTCTTTTGAAAAATGTCTGTTGGCTCCCTTTGACCGCTTTTCCACAGGGTTTAATGACATCGCATTTCTAAAGTTCTTTGTAAATCCTAGACATTGGTCACACTCCAAGTATTTACATATACGCTGGGATTTTGATGATTAAATCAACAAGAAAAAAAGCATATTCTGTGTCTGTGGGATGAAAGGTTCAATGGATATCAATTAAGTCAATTTTCTGTAATGTCTGTGTGACTTTTGTTGCTCCCTTGCTGTGTTCCCATCTAATGGATTTCTCCATTGAGTTTAGTCAGATTAAAGGCCTCCATTATCATAGTATTTTAGTCTATTTCTCCCTTTAAATTCATTAATATTTATTTCACATAGCTAAGTGACTATCATTTGGTTTGTATAAGTTCATTATGGTGATCTCTACTTGCTGAATGTGTCTTTTGATCATTTTGTGGTGTCCTTCATTCTCAACTTTAATGCTTTTGACAACAAAGTCTATATTATCTGATATAAGAATGGGTGTGCCAGCCTGAATTTTGTTTCTATTAAAATGGAATATCCTTTTCCATCCTTTCTCTTTCCATTTCTGCCTAATTTTTGTTAGTGAGATATATCTCTTATAAGCAAAAGATAGATGATTGGCTTTGTATTTTGACACAGTCCATTAATCTGTGATGTTTGATTGAAGTGTTTAAGCCATTCACAAACTCAGGGTTAATATGAATACATGGCAATTTGGTCTTCTCATTTTAGCAATGTGATACTCACTGTTTTAGTATTCTTTTGTTGTTTTACTTGGATCTTCTCCATTTTTGCCTGTCTTTGGTTCTGGTAGGTGTCATTCCTTTTCTGTCAAGAGAACAATGTATCATTAGGTTACATCTAGTAGAGATTGTTGGCTATGGGAATAGTTTCATTTTCAAAGACAAAGGAAAGCTTTGCTTGGGTATACTATTCTGGGCTGATAGGTTTTTCCTTTCAGAATATGGAATATATCACTGTATCTTTCCATTCTCTTCTGGCTTGTAATGTTTTTGAGAGGTAAGCTGTGTTTCTGATTCGGGTTCCTCTACTATCTAGCTGATTTTTCTTCACATACATATTCCAGTATGTTTTTCTTATGTTAAACCATTCGGAATTTGGTCATGATATATCATGATGAGGATGATTTTTTGGTCGATCCTGTTTGAGTTCTGTGGCCCTCCTGTGTTTTCCTTCCCAGTTCTTCCTCCATGCTAAGAAAGTTTGCACTTACTAGATTATTCATTACATCTTTGAACCCAGCTTATCTTTCTGAAAATTCAGGCACTCCCATAAATCTTATATTTGGCTCTTAGCTTGATTTGATTTCTTTTCCAGAAATTTCATTTTTTTTTTTCAGTTTGTAAGGTGTGATTTATTTAGGAACAGAGAGAAGTTCTGCCTCAGTGATAGGAGAGGACTCCAAGAAAGGAAAAAAAAAAACAGACCTTCTGCAATTTTGGCAGCAGAAAGAAAAGAAAAAAAAAAAAAAAACGTTAATTGTGGGGATAGTTTTTTTTTTTTTTTTTTTTAAAGATTTATTTTTATTATTTTTTCATTGGAAAGGCGGATATACAGAGAGGAGAGACGAGAGACAGAGAGGAAGATCTTCCGTCCGATGTTTCACTCCCCAAGTGAGCGCAACGGGCCGATACTATGCCGATCCGAAGCCAGGAGCCTCTTCCGGGTCTCCCACGCGGGTGCAGGGTCCCAAAGCTTTGGGCCGTCCTCGACTGCTTTCCCAGGCCACAGGCAGGGAGCTGGAAGGGAAGCAGGGCTGCCGGGATTAGAACCGGCGCCCATATGGGATCCCGGGCGTGAAAGGCGAGGACCTTTAACCACTTGCGCCACCGCGCCGGGCCCATGGGATAGTTTTTTTAAAACTTCATTTCCATAAACAAAGGAAAAATCCTGGTTTCATGGTACCAGGTTCTGGGACAAGAGGCCCATATTGATATTACTGGATAATTTCCTCAGTCCCTTTGTAATGATAAACTGATCATTAGGACACTACTTCCTTGGCAATGGCTTGGAGGTGGGATTGAATTACCACTTTAAGTGGGTAATTGATATGTTAATATCACCCTTGTTTCTCAGGGAAAGGGTGCTTTTTATTTACATAATTTTTTCTTTGCTTTGTGATAATCATTACATAGTTAATTAGGGCACCAAGGACTGCAGGAAAGTGGATAAGACTTTTATTTCCTTGTTACTTTTTCCTGTAACTGGAGTAAAGGGTGAGATAAAAGGAAAAGCCCCACCCAGTCTCAAACCCATTCCAGGTCCCTGATGTGGAACATGCTCTGACATTCTTTCTGAAAAGATGATAATTCAACAGTTATGAATTGCAGCCCAATTGAGAATTCCAAGCATGATGACGTCACTGAAGAAGCCACTGGTTGACATAGTCCAACTTAGAGTCTCTGTTTGCCCAGTTTTACAGTGCCAACCTATGGGTAGAGTGGTTGATTGACTTGCTCTGTCAATTTTATTTTATTTTATTATTTTTTAAAGTTTCATTGTATGACAGTTTCAAAGGTTATGAAATTCCCAAAACCTCTGACTTTGCCCTCAATCCATGGTTGATCCTCCAGATTGTTGCAGTAGTACAGTTCATATCCAGTCATAATTCCTTTGATGTGAGCATGTACCATGCATAGAGTCCAACCTCTTAATGTCCAGATGAATTCAGAAGTTTCCTGGAGTGACCATCACTTGCCTGAAAGTAGAGCTGACAGAATGCCATCCTCTCTAGTGAGAAACCACAACATAACATCAACAATCTACAGTATCACGCAGTAAGTGACAAGCAGTTAATTGAGTGACCAATATGTTACAAAATGCAAATTCTTAATCACATCCTCTGATTACTTCATTGACATCTCAATTTTAGCTTGTAAACCACCGGCAGCTATACACCTTAAAATGATTATAGTTACCATTCAGCTATCTATTTTTTCATTTTAGTATTTAGCAGATTATGGTATTGAAGCATCCTTTTACTGAACTTGGCAAGTTTTAGGATAGTCCAAACAGGCTTATGGATCAAATAAGCCATATGTTAACAATGGAGGAGTTTTAGGAAGGATGTGCAGAGAAATCTTCAATACGTTAGTGTGGAGTAACTAAACTTTGTGTCCTACGTAGTAAGGAATATGGGAGTCCATGCTGACAGTTTCCTGTCTGTTCTAAGCTTTCCTTTTTGGTCTCTGTCTATCTGATCTAATGTAGGTGTGGGGAGCTCATGAGCAACCCTGATGATCACTGCAAGAGAGGGTAGGGAGCCAAAGTTGGAACTAAGTAAGGACCAGAGAAAGCTCCACTCCCAAGTCCCAAATGAAGTTCTCTGTTCTTGTGTTTCTGAGGACCACTCAGGTATCCTGGCTCTTGTTCTGCTGACATTAGATACTGTAATGAAGGATCTGGGCCTTTTCCATCCCATATGGGAGATCCAAAAGGGAGTGGATTGCCTCAGAGTTCTCAGCCTCCAAAGGCACTCCAATTTCCCATGGACCCTTGGCAGTGGGATATAGCCCTTTGTGCCCACACTGATAGTCATGGGTGAGGGTCTAGGAGTCTCCAGGGTTGGGATACAAGCCTTCTCCTGTCCTTCTGCTCCACTCTGGGTCCCCCCGCCCCTGCTCTGTGCATATGACCTCCTGTAAAGAGGCTGTAAGCATCACTTTGGGCTCACATTGCATGTCTTTATACTTTTTGCTAATGGTTAATGCAGATTTGAGTCTGCTGTGTGTAAGTAACATATTATATTCTTCAAAGTTAAACTTCACATCTTCCTCACACATTCAAAGAAGGTAGAAGATTACACTGCTCTCCTGATCCTTTATAAATTAACATAGGGTATTAAAAGTATATTAGGTCTTTCAGTTCTTGGTCATAGATCAACAAGCAGTCTGACTCACATTGATGGTTTGTTCATTGATTACCTCACAATATCTTAGTGCAGGTGATACAGGTTGTTGGAGGTTGAAATAATATAATTTGCAGGTACAGGTTTTCAGATTGAAATCATTTTATCTTAAATTAAGGCAAACATGTGGTATCTAAACTTTTGGTGTTTTAATCATTTCCCTTAGCATAATGATTTCCAGTTGTGCCCATTTGACCAAAAAAAAAAAAAAAAAAAACTGCATTTCATTTTTTCCTCAAGAGCTGGACAGTAATCCGTGGAGTAGATAACCATAGCTTTCTTCTCCAGTCTTCTGTTGATGGACAAGTTTCTGCAATTACTGAATGTGCTGCTATGAACATAAGGGTATATATTGATTTCTAGTGTAACAGGTGTTTTGGATCTATTCCTGGAGTGCTACTGCTGAATCATATGCTATGCAGATTTTCAGTTGTTTGAGTGTTCTCCATACTGATTTTCCAATAGTAGCAGTTGCAGCCTCCACTACCACGAGCAGTGGAGGAGGGTTCCCTATCTCCACCTCCCTGCCATTGATTATTGCCTCTAATGAGGACCTAGTTTCTTTGTAATTAGCTCACTCACCACATAATTTATTCACTAATGTCTCTATTACAAGACAGATTCATTTAAGTGGCATTTTGAACCTTCAAATGCCCTTGAACAGCATTGATTTTAGCTCATAAATTTGTTTCTTAGTTCGGTGTTTTTAATCATGTCTTGAGCTTATTGACAATGAACACATTCTGGTTTTATATGAATGCATCAGATAGTTGGGACAAGAAGGGGAATTGTGGCAGGCTGAAGCAACTGAGGGTGAGGTGAGAAGGGGACAGAATTAGTAGAAGAGAGGGCAAGATGATGAAAATTGTGGGGAAAGCAGTGGGAAATACCCAGGTGTCAGCAGGACTGAGGCAGGTAGCACACAACAGTGAAACGGACAGAAAAAGTGGTAAACTACAAGCGGAAACCCAGAGGGCAAAAATGAACTCCAACCAGGGCAAACAGAGAATTGAGCACAATTTGGTGAGTTGCTGACTCTCCCTGACTTCCCCACCCTTCTTTGTTAGGCTACTCATTGCACCAGTGCAATTTCTCCAGGACATTTTTACTATTTTTTTTTTTGTCAAGCCTCACACCGCAACCTTTTTTTTTTTTTTTTTTCCAAGAGAGGTGGAGTTCGAAATAAACAAAACTGGGCCCACAGTTTAGTTTGTGCTTTATAAGCAATGTTTGTACAAATTTAACATCTCTTTTAAAAACTCTGTTAAATCTTTATCTTGGATTTTTGATCCTTATCAATATAACCCTTAAGGGATTGTTAAAGGCATTGCGTTAAAAGTGTAACATTTACAACACACATAAACTGGTATAAATGTAACATCTAATTCACTGTTAAATTTTTGTCCAGCTATGAGACGCACTCATATCCTTTTATCTGCTAGTCTTTAAATTTAGATAAAGAATAAATGCAAGTATACAAATGTGTTTTTAGTGAAAAAGGTTATAAAAGAGAGTTTCTTGGATAAAAGAGAGTTTCTTGCTAAATATTCTGTGCTACAGGAAAAAGGCTATATTAGACTGCAGTGCTGAAGAGAAAAAAACATATTTACAGGATAAAGTTTGTTGAAGAAGGGATGGGAAAGCCATGGAGGATATGAAAGGGATACATCTTACATGATTTATATGTAATATAATTAATCATAGTCTTTCAATACTGTTTGCAGCATTTCCTATAAAGTTTATCACTGACTTATGGAATTAAAATCTGATCCTCTGTCACAGGAACAAAGTTTAAAATCACATGTTATTATAATATCTCTTGAATGTTTTTATCTAATTAATGATCACTTTTTTCTAGTTAGCTCCAGCTAACTCCAAACCTGACAGTTGAAGTGTCTCAGAAATCTAATAAAATTTTATTTTGAGGTGGTCTTTGTGTTTTCTGTCTTTAAGTATGTTTACAGTGCTTAACCTTGATAAAAGCTAAGGACTTACTTTATAGTTATTTAAGTATTCACTTAATGCCAGTAATTGAATCTAATATATATTACTTTATATGAAGAGATTCTATTTCAGATAGATATAAGTCTTGACATCCTTGATATGCATCTAAAAATTCAAAAGTTTCATTTAGTAGATATAATGACTGAATATGTTTTTGGATAATATTGAAGATACTGTTAGATGCCAAGTAGAGCAAAATTTGGTCATATCAAAATGCTACTACTACAAAAAAGATTTTGTCACAAAAGTCGAATTCAAATTTCTGTATTTACGAAGGTTTCAGGACAGGTAATACTTAACAATAATGGAATGCAGGCCAACAAGCCTGAAAAGAATAAATGTTTACAGTTTAGCAAATATGTCCAGGCCGTTTAGTGTATAACTCTTAGATTAATTTGTATTTTTGGGATAACTAAAATCAGTCTTCAATAATGACCTTTTTTTTTCTCTCAGGGTTTCAAGTCAGACTAAATTATCATTGTTGACTTTTCCTTACTAATTTTTAACAGGTAGTGCTATCATCAATCTTGATTTATAAAGACTGCTTAGTAAATCATAACTTTTTATGACATGAACTCTCTTGGACTCTACAACATTTCTGGAGGCCTCAGTGAGTGGGTAATGGCCATCCTATGTTCTGTCTAGATGATTTACTCTGCCCTGATGCCAATCCTGACTTCCTGGCTTGCAGGATTGGCAATGATCTCTGCCTATACACAGCTATCTTATCATCTAAATGTGTTTGTTTTGAGTTCTTATCTTGGACTCAAAAGGACTGGATGCCACACAACCTTTTGGGTCAGGGTCCATACAGGATGTCTTTATGACACTTTGGCTTTTTTTTTTTTTGTACAATAAGGCAATATATGTTTATTTCTGATAAGTAATGAATCCCACATGTTTTCAAATGCTCATTGAACAATTGTGAGTCTTTTGGTGAAAAAGGCTGTTAAAACATTTGTATTATATTTTTAGCTTTGATACATGAAAAATCCTGTCCAATCTTAACTTTACCAAGATAAAATTAATGTGCATGTACAAATCATCAATACTTTGCAAAACAAGTTTTTTCTTTTCAATTGTACAGTGACTGTGAAGATTACGCAATCCAAACTAGTAAAATAAGTATCCAAATGACAGAATCTACAATTACTTTTTGGGTAAATATTTGCATGATTTGTCACAGGAACAAAAATAAATAAGTCTTTGAGAAGAAATTATAACCATTTATCTCCAAGGACCCATTAGCGTTTAAAAATTTGAGTGTGGTGGCCACCTATGTCTGTCTTGCTCTATGTCTTTGTTAAATTTAATGAAAACTTATGCTTACAATTTTGTATTAAAAAAGAGAAAGGATGTGTGCATGTGTGTGTGTGTTGTTTTACTGTTTGGCCTCAATGTTCCTTGAGAGCATATGAGAAATGGGCACATCATAGTCCTTAATTTTATGCCACTTTTTCACAGCTAAAGTTATTGCAAAAAAGCTTGCTAACACTGTCAATTATCATACAATACTATTTAGGAAATGCGATACTTTTGACTGATGTTTGAAGCTTTTGTAACAGAAAAATCATTAAAAATAAAAAAACATGTACTTCTCTGGTATATGTTCCCTAAGTCATCCTGGTAAAATATCAAGATCCTTATTGTATTCTCCTATATCTACATTTGTAAACCATCTGAAGAATTTGGCAAAGTTCTGATGCTACTAATAACAAGTAATTCTAGCCAACTCGTAATTTTAAAATGTCTTAAGATCTTAGATCATTACTAAAGCTTCTTTATTGTTCTGTGATAAACTAAGATTTTTTTTTTTTTTTTTGGCTCACATAATGGAAAAGTACTTGTGCTACTTTTAGCATCCAGGAATTACATGCCCATATTTATGTCATCTCTCACATTCAACTTTGGACCATGAAGTATAATGCTTTGCTAACCAATTTTTACACTCTCTCTCATCTTTTATTTCTGATAAGACCTTTTCTTCATTCTTTCTTTTTTCTTTGGTAATTACATTGTATCATGTGAAACAATTTCATATGCTTTGTGATTTCCTCAGCCCCTCAGTATTCCCTCCCCCCATGGTGAATTCCTCCAACTTGCTGCAGTATTACAGTTCAAATTCCATCAAGATTATTTCTTTGCATACATATACCAAGCATAGAGTTCAGCATCATATTGTCCAGATAAATGTAATGGTTTCTTGGGGAGACCATCTCTGGTCTGAAGGTAGAGCTGGCAGAATATCATCCCAATCAATTGAAAGCCCCAACACATCAACAGCAATTTCCAACATTATGTATTAATTGGCATAGGATTGAGAAAACATGATGCTAAAAAAATGCAAGTTCTTAACCACATCCTGTGACTACTTCATTGACATTTCAATTTCAGTTTATGCACAGAACCGGCTCCTATGCACCTTAAAATGTCTATAGGGCACTATCCAGCTGCCTCGTGTCTATTTTGATTTTGGTATTTAGCAGTTCATAGTCTTGAAGCTTTTTTTTTTTTTTTCCTGAACTTGGCAGATTTTAAGATAGGCTAAACTGGCTTTTAACTCTAACAAGGTATATGTCAACAGTTGAGGTGCAGAACAGTTTTAGAAGAAGAATGCATGCAAATGAATTCCTGTTAAGAGGTTGTCAGGATTGCTCCTGATTGCCTCTATATGCCTATGTGTTTAATGCTGATTTGAGTCTGATGTCTATGAGTTACCAGTTATGATCCTGATACGTTATACTTCACCTCCTCCTCACACATTTTAGGGTGATGGATGATTTCTCCGCTTTCTGTCTCCACTATGGAATAATATAGGGTATTATAAGTATATTAAGTTTTACAGATCTTTGATGTAGATCATAAGCAGTCTGACTCATATTGATTGTTGATTCATAGAATACATGGCATTATCTTATTGCCTTAGATCCAGGCTGTTAGAGGTTGTAATAATATTACTATATACAGATACTATACTTCAGATTAAAATCATTTCATCTTAAATTAAGGCAAACATTTAGTATTTAATCTTTTGGGATTGGCTCATTTCCCTAGCATAATGTTTGTTTTCCAGTTGTGTGATTTGGCCACAAAAAACTGCATTTCTTTTTTTTTTTTTTCTTTTCTTTCAATTGCTGGGCAGTAATCCATGGAGTACATGAACCATAGCTTTCTTATCCAGTACACTTTTTTTTAAAGATTTATTTTTTTTAAAGATTTATTTTTATTATTTTTTTATTGGAAAGGCGGATATACAGAGAGGAGAGACAGAGAGGGAGATCTTCCGTCCGATGATTCACTCCCCAAGTGAGCCGCAACGGTTGATACTATGCCGATCCGAAGCCAGGAGCCTCTTCCGGGTCTCCCACGCGGGTGCAGGCTCCCAAAGCTTTGGGCTGTCCTCGACTGCTCTCCCGAGTCACAGGCAGGAAGCTGGAAGGGAAGTGGGGCTGCTGGGATAGAACCAACGCCCATAGGGGATCCCAGGTGTGCAAGGCGAGGACATTAACCACTTGTGCCACGCTGCTGGGCCCTATCCAGTATACTGTTGATGGGCATTTCGGTTGCTTCCATGTTTTTGCAATTATTGATTGTACTTCCATGAACATAGGGGTGCGTGTTGGTTTCTCATGTAACAAGTGTTTTGGATATATTCCTAGGAGTGCTATTGCTGGATCATATGGTATACAGATTTTGATTTGAGTGTTCTCTACACTGATTTCGTAGTAGCTGTACCAACCTGCAGCCCCACCAACAGTGGAATAGGGTTCCCTTTTCCCCACATCCTCGCCAACAAGACTTGTTGTTGGCTTTTTGAATGTGAAGTATTCTCTCTGGCGTTAAGTGGTACCTCATTGTTGTCTTCATTTGGATTTCCCTTGTTGCCAGGGAATTTGAGCATTTTTTTTCCTATGATTTTTTGTCATTTGGGTTTGTTCCTTTGGGAAATGTCTTGCCATCTCCTGTGCCCATTTCTTGAGTGATTTGTTTGTTTTGGTGTTTTGGTTGTTTTGGAGATCTGTGTATATCCTGGAGATTAGCCCCTGGTCACCGATGCAGTGGCAAAGATCTTCTCCCATTCTGTCGGCTGCTTTTTTACTTTGCTGATTGTTTCCCTTGCTGTACAGAAGCTTCTTAGTTTGATGAAGTCCCATTTGTTTATTTTGGCTTTGATTGCTATTGCTTTTGATGTCCTTTTTAGGAAGTCATGTTCTACGCCTAAATGTTGCAAGGTGTTCCCAATATTTTCTTCTAAATTTTTGAAATTTTCTGGGTATAGGTTCTTCTGGACCAAGTAGTATTCATTCTGGTTTTGCAGGGATGGTTCAACATATGGAAATCAATAAATGTGATACATCAAATCCAAAAACTGAAAAGTAAAATCATTTAATAATATTAATAGATTCAGTCTTCAGATATGATGTATTACATTTATCAATAAATTAATGTTGAACATTCCCATCATTGCTGGGGCTAATTTTAATTGAACAGGATTAATAATCTGTCTGTTGTTTTATTGAATTCTATTGGATAGGATTTTGTTGAGGATCTTATCATCAATGGTCATCATGAATATTCATCTTTAAATTTTCTTCTCTGTGAATTCTCTATCTGATTTTGGGATTACAGTAATGTTGGCTTCATTAATGAGTTTTCTGGGGTTGCTTCCCTTTCTATTGTTTTGAAGAGTTTGTGGAGGTTTGAAATGTTTTATAGAATTCTGTAGTGAAACCCTCTGGTCCTTGCCTTTTCTTTTTTGGGAGATCTTTAATCACTGAATCAATTTCTGCCTTGATTATCGCTTTGTTCAGATCATTTGTTGCCTCTGTGCTAAGTTTTGGCAATTGATGGAAGTCCAAGAATCAATTTCCTCATGGTCTGGTGATTTGTTGAAGAACAATTGTTTCTAGTAATTTCTAATAATTTTCTTAATGGTTGCAGTGTCTGTCATTATGTTGTCTTTTTCATCTTTGATGCTGTTAATACTCACTTCCTCTTGTTTTTGTTTTTTGTTTGTCTCTTTGCATTTTTTTGTTTGTTTTTTTGTCAATTGGGTCCATGAAATGTCTATTTTGTTTATCTTCTCAAGACACCAGATTTTTGATTTGTTGATATTTTATATAGTTTTCTTGTTTCTGTTTGATTTATCTCCTCCTTAGTCTTGATGATTATTTTTCTCCTATTGCTTGTTTGGTCATTTTGCTGCTGTTTTTCCAAATTCTGGAGGGGTGTGTGTTAATTCTTGTATTTGGTGTCTTTCTTGGGCCTTGACATGAGCACCAATTGCAATGAACTTACTATGTAACACTGCTTTAGAGGTGCCCCACAAGTGTGAAATGTTGCATTTGAGTTTTTGTTCACTTCCATAAATTTTTTATCTCATCTTTAATTTCTTCTCTGACCCATTGTTCACTTAGTAGCACATTGTTTAACTTCCAAGAATATACATATTTCTTGGGGCATTTTGATTTACTGATTTCAAGCTTCACTCTGCTGTTCTGAGAAGGTGCATGGTATAACTCTTCCTTTTTTTTTTTTTTTTTTTTGGAAGTTAGTGAGACTTGTTTTGTGTCCTATCATGCGGCCAATCCTGGAAAAGTTGCCAAGCTCTTTTAATAAAAGTCTATTTTTTCTGTCCGTAGAATGAAATATCTATTGAATCCATTTGTTTTATTGTCTCTGTGGGTTCTATTGTTTCTCTGTTGAGTTTCAGTCTTGTTGATCTGTCTATTGGTGGTAATGTGTTGGTGAGGTTTCCTAGAATTATTGCAGTTGAATCTATGTCTCCTCTTAAGTCCAACCATAATTGCTTCACATAGCTGGGTGCATTTGAGTTTGGTGTATAGATGGTTATGTTGGTAATCGCTTCCTGATGGATGGTTCCCTTCAATAATAGAAAGTGCCCTTCCATGTCCCTTTAGGTATTTGTCACATTGAAGTCTATGTCATCTCAAATTAGGACAGCTACACCAGCCTTTTTTCTTATCCATTGGTGTGCAATATCCTTTTCATCCTTTCATTATCAGTTTCTTAACATCATTTGTGATGAGATATGT
Source organism: Ochotona curzoniae (assembly GCF_017591425.1). Taxonomy (NCBI): domain Eukaryota; kingdom Metazoa; phylum Chordata; class Mammalia; order Lagomorpha; family Ochotonidae; genus Ochotona; species Ochotona curzoniae. Next base: position 372,740 of record NW_024465211.1, on the reverse strand, counting down.
CTCTTGTAGGCAGCAGATAATTGGGTCCTGTTTGTTGATCCATTCTGCTAATCTATGTCCTTTGATGAACTTAGGCCATTTGTGTTTAGAGTTAATATTGGGAGTTTGCAATTTTGACCTGCCATTCATATATGTACATGTGTGTGTGTGTTTGGGAGTATTGGTATCTGTTTTTCCTTGTGTGGGCTTTAGGGGGGAAGTCTTCCCATTTGCCATCTTTGCTTATAATTTGCATCATTTTTTTGTTTTTCTGGTGTAAGCACATTTTGAAGGAAATTTTCTAGAGCTGGTTTTATGGTGTCTTATTCTTCTAGTTTCTTCTTGCTATGGAAGTATCTAATTTTATTCTCAAATACAAATACAAATGATATCTTTGCTGGGTACATTATTCATGGTTGTTTTGTTTCAGGATTTGGAAGCTCTTACTCCATTCTCTCCTTGCTTGGAAGATTTCTTCTGAGAAGTCAGCACTGCTTCTGATTGATTTTCCTCTGAATTTGATCTTGTCTTTTCTTTGTGCTTGTCTCAGAATTCTTTCCTTGAATTCATTTGAGGGGAGCTTGAGTACAACCAGTCTGGATGACGATCTCTTTGGGTTGCATCTGTTGGGGTTTTCTATCCTTCCTGGTTTTGGGCTGGATATATGTTCCAAATGTTCTGGCTGTGTTTCTTTATAATTGCATTGAACACCAGTTGCATATCTTACTCTCTTTCCACTCCTTCAGGAATGTCTGTAAATCTGATATTTGACTTATTGACATTGGCTTTTATTACCTGTATGATCTTATTTGCTTTTTTTCAGATTTTTCTCTGTTTAATTGATAATCTGCCTGCTTTCACTCTGGGAATCCTACAATTCAGAGATCCTGTCTTCTGCTATATTAATTCTATTTGATAAGTTTTCAACTTTGTGCTGCAATTGAAGGACTCATTTTTGACTAATTTTGTTTATGTGATCATATAATTTTTTCATGTCCTTGAGCACTTCCCATCATTTTTCATGGTCTCTGTAGAGTTTTATAATTGTTTTTTCTGAATCCCCTGTCTTATATTTCATCATTAATTTCATCTGTCACCTCTGTGATTCACCAGAAATTTTGGTGACTTTTTGGGGTAGCACTGGCTGCTTCCTCTGACTTGTTTCTTTACCTGTGACCTCACCGCATGACTTTTTATTCTCTTGTTTCTCTGTGGATTGGTTTCTGCTGCTTTGCTGGGATACTTGAGATTTCTCAAATTCAAATCAAATAGCAATTGTTTTAACTCTTTATATAGATAACACGTGACCTCATGAGAAGAAAATTAAGTCTTAATGCTATTTACTTCCTCACACAGCTCTGGATTTGAGTTTTGTGTCTGGTTCCCGTTTGGGCACTCTACTTTCTGCAGTAACCAACAATTTCACCACACATGAGTCAACTTTCCACAAAGTTACAATTTTGTCTAGCATTTACAATTCTGAACTTACATTTGCCTGCCAGGTATGGTTTTATATCCTAATGTCACATGTTAATCAAGTATCTAGGAAGTTACAATCTCATCTAGCATTTACAATTTTGAACTTAGATTTACCTGCCTGGTATAGGTTTATGTGATTTTTTAAAGATTTATTTATTTTTTTTAAAGATTTATTTTTATTATTATTTTTTTTTATTGGAAAGGCGGATATATGGAGAGGAGAAACAGAGAGGAACATCTTCCATCCGATGTTTCACTCCCCAAGTGAGTGCAACAGCCGATGATATGCCTGCCGATCTGAGGCCAGGTGCCTCTTCCAGGTCTCCCACGCGGGTGCAGGATCCCAAAGCATTGGGCCATCCTTGACTGCTTTCCCGGACCACAGGCAGGGAGCTGGAAGGGAAGCAGGGCTACAAGGATAGAACCGGCACCCATATGGAATCCTGGACATGCAAGGTGAGGACCTTAACCACTTGTGCCACCATGCTGTGCTCGATTTATTTATTTTTATTACAAAGTCAGATACAGAGAGGAGGAGAGACACAGAGGAAGATCTTCCACCCGATATTCACACCCCAAGTAACCATGATGGCTGGTGCTGTGCCAATCCAAATTCAGGAGCCAGGAACCTCTTCCAGATCTCCCAGGTCAATGCAGGATCCCAAAGTTTTGGGCAATCCTCAGCTGCTTTCCCAGGTGACAAACAGGGAACTGGATGGAAAGTGGAGCTGCTGGGATTAGAACTACACCCATATGGGATCCTGGCATGTTTAAGTCAAGGACTTTAGCTGCTAGGCCATGCTGCCAGGCCCTGGGTTTATATCCTAATGTCAGGTGTTAATCAAGTGTCCACAAAGTTACAATCCCATCTAGCATTTACAAGTTTGAACATAAAAATAAACAAATAAAAAGTTGATGGGACTTAGAATTGCAAATCACCATTTAAACTCACTTAATATTACAAATGTAACAATTTTGCATAGAAGTGTTAGATGCTAACTCTTGAATGTTTTTTAAAAAGACAGTTATACTTTACCCATCACTGAAATCCTAAGAGTATCAGGAAAACTTTGATCCTGGAACAAAGAGCACAATTCTGAAAATATTTCATTATAAAACTTGTTTGAATCATTACATAAATACCAAAAGATTTAAACTAGTTGTAAGTTACAATAACCCATCTATTTATAGCATTCTTGCAAGAATTTTCCAAACTTTGCATGTTAGGACAAAGGCAAGCATAATTCTAACAAGCCATGTATAGATCATTGGAGAACAGAATGGTCTTAAGTGTATGAGAAGAAAAATATCCAATTACTTTTTTAAAAATTTATTTTTATTATTTTTCCATTGGAATGGCAGATATACAGAGAGGAGAGACAGAGAGGAAGATCTTCTGTCTGATGATTCACTCCCCAAGTGAGCGCAACAGGCTGATGCTATGCCGATCTGAGGCCAGGTGCCTCTTCCAGGTCTCCCACGCTGGTGCAGGGTCCCAAAGCTTTGGGCCATCCTCGACTGCTTTCCTGGGCCACAGGTAGGGAGCTGGAAGGGAAGTGGGGCTGCCGGGAGAGAACCAGTACCCATGTGGGATCCCGGGCGTGCAAGGCGAGGACCTCATCCACTTGTGCCACCGCGCCGAGCCCCAATTACTTTTTAAATGAGGAAGATATGACCTCTGTCTCAGAACAATGAGAGTGTCCTAGTGAAGTGAAACCTAAGGAGAACTGAAGGGATGGCAAACAAGCCCTGCTGGTATCCTGGTCAGCAGTGCAGGCTGAGCAGTTACAGGCCAGCTAACATCCTTAGAGAAGCTTGTTTTCTGAGCTTCCAAATTTCTGTCCCTATTTCTGTCACCTGAGGTAATTTGGTGCTCCTCAGACACCCTGATAGTTACTATAAGAGTGGGAAGAGGTCAAAGCTAGCTAGAATGTAGAAGGCTGTGTCCAGATGGAATCTTATAGTCTTCCTTTCCACTGTGAGAATCATCTGGGACTCTTGGGTGCTGTTCTAAACTGACACTGAAGCCTGTGGAAGACCTTGAGCCTGAGGAAGTTCCTGGTTTGCTTCAGTCTCTTGTGAGACATTCAATAGGAAATGGCTGACCTGAAGTTCTTGGCCCTTGAAGGCTGTCAAAGTTCTAATGACCTCCATGGTAGCTGGGACATGACCTTTAGTGCCCTTTCTGATAATCCTTGTTTGTGTGCCCATTGCTTCTGCAGTATAAAACACTTGGGAGGTTTTTGGGACTCTCACTGGAAAGAGGAGCACATCTTTGTTATCCTGTTCTGCCTTGAGATCCCTTCCTGGTCTTTACACGTTAGGGCAAAGGCAAGCATAAAAAAAGGTGGTGGCCACCTTTTAAGAGGCTGCCAGAATGCCTTGTGCAGGTCCCATTGTAAGTTTATAAAGCTTTATCCTAATGTCCAGGGAAGTTAAGTATCTGTCATCTATATATCACCTATTCTTTCTGCACAGGATCTAGTGGAATATACTCAAAAATGTTCCTTAAGTATTTTAAGACAATGGGGGATTTCTGTGTGGTCCTAATCACAGAGATTTAACTAAATTAAAAGGAGAAGTATTTAACTTAGCATTTGTCATTTATGAACATTTTTATCTATAAGCCAATTAAAATAGACCACACAGCTTGCCACAGAAACATGCAGGTAATACATATTATAAAACAAAACAGCTTTGTGAAAAAAAAAAATCTTAAGCTTTTTAATTTTACCTGTTAGAATAACATCTTGCTCTTACTAACCTGTGTTAAAGATGCTTGTAATTGGAAACTGTAATTTACTACTTAACTATAGCTCTATTTGCAATGGATGCAACAGGTCTGTTGGAATCTAGATGAAGCATCTGGAAGATAAAGCATTCATTGCTAGAATCATAAAGTAACAATCAACAGATATAAATTTTTTATTTACTTTACACTGCACACTGTGAAATCACCTGTAGGACCTTACACATGCTGGCACTGTTTAGACCTCTAAACCTTGTTCATTAGGATAACAATTGTGACTAACAATGCAATAAGATTATTAGACTATAGTGATGTTTTGGCATTTGTACCAATAGCAATCAATTATGTTAACATTTCTTTATGATACCATAAATTTTATACCACTTCACATCTTGACAGTATCTTTCTCCAAATTGCTTAAACAGTGGTCAAATTTACAAAATGAGAGATATATCCTTCGACAATACCATTATGTCTCACTGGGAATATCAGAATCATCAAATTTGAAATGTTTGAGGTTTGAATGATTGTCAAATGACTGTCTAGCATGCAAAGTACGACTAACATGTCTGGTAGATCAACTGTTGAAATAATGATCACTCAAATGCATCCAATGAGTACCCAACTTTGGCTGGTTTTAACTGGCTGGTAGCCTGTAGAAACAAAAAAGATAGACCCACATCTATTACCAAACACTAAGACCCAATCTACATGGATAAAAGACCTAAACCTACACCCAGAAACCTTAAATCTCTTGCAAGAAAATGTAGGAAATACCCTGCAAGACTTAGGAGTAGGTTCCGACTTTCTAAGAAGGACACCTAAAGCAGTAGCAGTTGAGAACAGAATAAACAAATGGGACCTCATCAAACTAAGAAGCTTCTGTACAGCAAGGGAAACAATCAACAAAGTAAAAAAAGCAACCAACAGAGTGGGAGAAGATCTTTGCACACTACATAGGCGATAGGAGGCTAATTTCCAGGATATACAAAGAACTTCACAACATCCATAATACCAAAACAAACAAGCCACTCAATAAACAGTCATGGGAAATGGGCAAACATTTCACAAAGGAACAAGCCCAAATGGCAAACAAACATATGAAAAAATGCTCCAGTTCCCTGGCAATAAGGGAAAGCGAAAGTAAAACATCAATGAGGTACAACCTAACACCAGTAAGATTGGCCCACATAAAAGAAAACAACAACGACATTTGTTGGCGAGGATGTGGGGAAAAGGGAACCCTACTCCACTGCTAGTGAGGCTGCAGGTTAGTACAGCCTTTATGGAAATCGGTATGGAGAGCAATTAATTCAAATTCTGCATACCATATGATCCAGCAATAGCACTCCTAGGAATACATCCAAAACACTTCTTTCACGACAAACCAACATGCATCCCTATGTTCATTGCAGCACAATCAGTAATTGCAAAAACATGGAAGCAACCAAAATGCCCATCAGCAGAAGATTGGATAAGAAAGATTTGGTTCATCTACTCCATGGAATACTACTCAGCTACTAAAAAAAACAAAATGCAGCTCTTTGTGGCTAAATGGGCTCAACTGGACACTATAATGCTAAGGGAAATGAGCGAATCCCAAAAGGTTAGATATCACATGTTTGCCTTAATTTAACCTGTATTTTTTTAATCTTTTTGATCCTGTCATTGATTCTGTCTCAACACATGTGTTTTGAAATATTGAACTTGCATTATTTTTAACATATTGTTTACTCAATAATATGTCAATCAATTCCATAACACTATATATTGTTGCTGATGTTTTGTTGGGGCTTTTAACTGACAGGGATTTTACTCTGTTAGCTTTGCTTTCACAACAGGGATGGCTTCCCCAAGAAGCTGTTATATGTTATCAGGACAATAAAGTGCTGGATTCAATGCTTGGTATGTGCCTGCAATGAAGGAATCTCAACTGAACTTGAACTGTGGTTATGCACCATGGGAGGAGGGTTGTGGGAGGAGTGGGGGAAATCCAAGCAACCCTAAACTGTATCACATAATACAATGTTATTAACAATAAAAAGTACTTGGAAAAAAATTAAAAAGAGGGTCCGTAGCAGTGGTTAGTGATTAAAGTCCTCACCTTGAATGTGCCAGGATGCCATATGGATGCCTGTTATTCCCGGGCCGTCTGCTTCCCATCCAGTTCCCTGGTTGTGGTCTGGGAAAGCAGCCAAGAATAAAGCAAATCCTTGGGACCCTGCACCCTTTTGGGAGACCAGGAGCAGTTTCCTGGTTCCCAGCTTCGGATCGTCACAGCACCAACTCTGGTGACACTTGGGGAAAGGATCACCAGATGGAAGATTTTACTCTCTGTCTCCTCCTCTCTGTATATGCGACTTTGCAATAAAATAAGAATGAATAAAAAAATTAAAGAGATTTATTTGAATAAACACCATGAAACCATTATGCGTTAGATCTGCCAATCACCCAAGAACGAATATATCACCCAAATACAAACAGATCTTTATTATGCAAAGAGAAAACTGTTCCTGGGCTTTTCCTGTGTGTTGTATTAATCAACAGGAAAGTAGAGCACCACAAGTGGGAAAGAATAGCTGGGTAGTGTAGACAAAGGCTTCATACCCAGTCTGACATGGATGCTAACATTGGTTCTGCTTGGTTCCTGATAGGACACATAATGTTGTCCTTTGCCCTTCATTGGCCTGTATGTACTCTTGCTTCTCTTTGGGGCATGCTAGATCTCTGGCTGAGGTCACTGTGGTGTCTATGCCCTTTCTGTAACCATGATAGCCATCACTATGTATTAAGATAAAGCAAACAGGCAATGTCATAGTGAAATGTTTTACAGCAAAACTTTGCTTTTCTCTTTCATTTAGTAACCTTGCTTTTTAGCTAAGCCTCCATTGTTCATTCTCTTTAACCTTGGTCATGAAGCATTCATCTACATGACTAGAACTACAGACTTCTGAAAGCATGCTACACTGTTTGAGGCAGAGCCACCCCCCACTGTGTGTTGATGCACCCTGATGGGTACCTGTTCCCCAGCCTCTCTCCACCCCAAAGATTTGCACATGTAATGTATGTTTTAGAAAACATTTGGGAATAGCACTGTGTAACAGAAATTTAATATGAGCTACAAATACACAATTTTAAGGTTTTCAGGAAACAATTAAAAAAATTTAAAAAAAGGTGAATACATTTAGTATCAATTACTGTACCAATTAGATAAAAATGTAGATGTGAAATCTTATCATTTCAACATGTAATATGTGTATATTATATATATAACAATATATATGTTACATATACATTATTTATATATATGGTATATATATATCAGTTTTCCTAGGCAACCATGGAAAGCCCCTGTAAAGATAGCAAGCAAGGAAATGAAATAATATTCAGCATAGTGTCAAAGGAGCAAACGTGTTTTTCAGGATAGGATTCTGACCATGAAACCAATAAATGGAGGATATGCTTGGCTACAAGTAGCTAATGAGGAAGGATGCACAGCGAGGCACTACTCATCCCATAGACATGCTTGGCCAGTGAGGAAGCCACAGTCCCACACAGGAAGTCTGCTTCCAGCTAGCACTTAGTCTGCTAAGAGTGTATGAGTTCTGGGATCCTCGGGCATCTGATGGACTGGTTCAAGGGGTGCACTTCCAAATTAATCATTATTGCAGCAGTTACTAACGATATATTTTACACTTCTTTTATATTCTGGAGTGTTGTTTGTACTTACAGCACAGCCTGGTTGGAAGGAGCACATTTCAAGTGTTTGACTGCTGTTTATGGTCACCACCATCATGCTGGCCACAGCAGTTCTGAGTGTCATAGAATCTGTGAAGGTCAGCTATTTGCTGTTCCAACAAACCTGGACAACCTGAAACATTCCCCTCCATGAGAGAGGCTATCAGGGTTCCCTTGTCTAAAAAAAAAAAAAAAAAAAAATCCACTAACTTTTTTATGTGATGAGGATGGATCTTTAATGAGAAATTTGGGTACTATAATTTGCATGTCTCAGGATATAGTTATTTTGTGTTGACGGGTTCATTAATGTTACCAGGCATTATTCTGTCCAAAGTGGCTGCATAGGAGACAATGGGAAAACAAAGGACATAGAAGAACAAACTATGTGCCTGGTGCTATAGTATAGCAAGTTAAGCCACAATTTATCACCGTCCCAATTGCACTACTTACAATCCAGCTCCCTGACAATGTGCCTGGGAGGGCAGTAGAAAACAGCTCAAATCCTTGGGCCATTGTCTCCCATTCGGGCATCTTGCTTCATTCTAGGCAGATCTGGCTGTGTGGAATTAGAGGAACCATATTATTTCACTTAAGATCTCTTTCTCTTCCTCTCTACATTCTATATTACAAAGTTTAAAAGCTAGTTTTTTTTTTTATTTTTAAAGAAACACGATTAATTCAACAACAATTAAATCAACAAGAATCTTCTTTTGGGTTCCAATTCCTCAGTAAGACTGAATTCCTTTTTCTCAGTATTTGTATTTTACATTTGAATGGAAAAGTAGAATACATTTGACTGGGCATTTGCTATCAGGCAGTGAGGGATTTGGTGCACAGAGGTGATAATTATACATCCACTCTACTGACCGATGGTCAATAATAATCATTTATTATCTACAGCAAAAAACTTCAAAAGGGCCCGGCGCGGTGGCGCAGTGGTTAAGGTCCTCGCCTTGCACTCCCGGGATCCCATATGGGTGCCAGTTCTAATCCTGGTGGCCCCTCTTCCCATCCAGCTCTCCACTTGTGGCCTGGGAAAGCAGTCAAGGATGGCCCAAAGTTTTGGGACCCTACACCCCTGCGCAGGAAACCCAGAAGAGCCTCCTGGCTTCAGACTGGCATAGCATCGACCGTAGCACTCACTTGGGGAGTGAATCATCAGACGGAAGATCTTCCTCTCTGTCTCTCCTCTCTGTATATCCACCTTTCCAATAAAAATTAAAAATTAATTTAAAAAAAAAAACCTTCAAAAGACTATTGGTCACATAGGCATAAGGGATGAGAGTCTGGAGCAGGATGTGATTTATATACTGATATAGAAGTGGGGTCAATCAGTAGATAACGTGTTCTAGTAGGCTACTAATAACCAAACAGCACATACCAGAAGAAACACCTCTCTCCATTTTCAAATCTTGAGGATTAGGGAGCACTTGTGCTCCTGCTTTTCTGTTTTGACTACTTTAGGCTCTTTCTCCTGAGTTCCTAGAGATTTCTCATAGCTAGGCTTTTACACCTTTGCATCTGCAAGGCCCCCCATTGTCTTTGTAATCTAGTGTCTTCCTACAACTGGGCTCTTTATACATATACAGTTTGGTTTAGCTCATGGGAATCCAGGAGTGTAGAACTTGTGAAAGCTATCTGGTTGCACCATGCATGGCAAAAGATAGAACAGGCCTGTGTGAGCTTCGGTTTCCCAATTGCTCTTTTTATAAAGCTGCAAATCCCATCGCAAGACTCATCCTGAAAACATTCCCAAAGTTCCCATCTCCAAATACCACTTATACATGCCCTTGGGGTTTGAATTTCCAGTTCATAACATTGAGTAGAAAGTTATAGATCAGCCTATGTTGTATGAAGTATCTGAGAACAAAGTTTCCTATGGAAACAAATGTAGCAGCCTCTTGTAGTCTGAGAAGCATGGCTCATGAGCCAACATTGCTCTGCTTGAAATGCATAGATTGCTGTGATGGGACTGGATAATAAAATGTTCGGAGGAATTTTAACCACTTCACACCCAGAGAAAACTTTTTGTGCAGGAGAACAGGGGATAAATATGATTGGAAGAACTGGACACATCCCTCCCCCTAATTTTTTAGGTTTTTTTTTTTTTTTTAATTCAAGAGACAGATATACAGGAAGAAAGGAAGACAGAGAAAGATCTTCCACCCACTGTTTCACTCCCTAGTGGCCACAATGACTAACTCTAAGCACCTCTGAAGCCAGTAGCCAGGTTTCAAGGCTTTGGCTCATCTACTATTGCCTGCCCAGGCCACAACAAGGAGGTGAATGGAAAGTGGAACAGCCAAGACATGAACCTGCATCAGCACGACATCCTGGCAGATGCAAGGCAAAAGATCTAGCTGCTAGGCTATCTGAATGTGTCCTAAACACATTCTTTTTTAAGCTGCATCTGGATACAGCAATATTTGCTTCACTATTTTTTTTTTCCATTTAACATTTTTGCTACTGGCACCTCATGAATTCCTCCTTGCCTGGAGAAAGGAACCTTGCGCAGCACATTGCCAGCAGGATATTTGGCACCAGCCCAGATGACAGAATGCAGTGCTGAATCATGAGCACACTTAGCTTCAGATACATTTTGTGCCAAGCAGTCTGTCCTTCTTCCTGCCATGTTTAATGACACCCACAGTCTCTTTAACAAAAACATGGTCATTTTCACTTTAACCTAACTGCCTTGGCTTTCCCTGCTCTGTGCCTTCAGTTTTCAGCTACCCCTCTGATATTGTTTGTGCTCTCGTATTTCCTAGAATGTGCCAATTCTGTTCCAAAATGGTTAATGTTTCTTTGTTTAAATGTGTCCTTATCATTTTCACCATGCTGATTCTCTCCCATGAGCATTATTTCATGATTTTAAGGGTCCCAGATTGGCCATAAATTTTAGTCCCCCAACATCTTTGTTTTTAAAGTTTTGTTTCACTTTTTTCCCCCTTTTTTGAAAGCCACGTTAGAGAGGAAAGGAAATACAGAGAAAAATATATTGCATTCTCTTATTCATTCCCCAAAAAGGCCAAAATTGCTGGAGCTTAGCTGATCCCAAGCCAAGAACCAGGAATTTCTTCCAAGTCTATTGCATGGCTACAGGGGCTCAAGGACTTGAGCATTTTCCAATGCTTCCCAGGCCATAAGCAAAGAGCTGGGTCAGAAGTGGATTGAAAAATGGGGAAACTACCTTATTCCTTGATTGGCAGGATTGGCATTGTCACAATATCCATGTTATCAAAACTAATATAGAAGCTCAGTACAATTCCAATCAAAATCCCTGCAACATTCTCAAAAATAGAAAAGAAGATATGAAAGTTCATGTGGAAACACAAGAGACCATGAATAGCCAGGGCTATGCAGAAGAATAAAAATCAAGCTGGAGGAATCACATTTGCAGACCTCAAGGCATAATACATAGCAGTGGTCATCAAGACAGTATGATACTGGTACAGAAACAGAGATGAAGATCAGTGGAAGAGAACAGAAAAATCAGACAGGAGCCTACTCATGTATAGCCAAATAATATTTGACAAGAATTCTGGAAACAATCCAGGGGAAAAGCCTAGACTATTCAACAAAGCTGTTGGAACAACTGGATAGCAGACTGAAGAGCTAAGAAGCAAGGTCAATCCCATCACATTATACAAAGCTCAGCTCTAAAAGATTTCAAAAAGACCTAAATATACACTGAGAAAATATCAAACTACTAAAGGAAATCACAGGAAATACTCTCCAATAAATAGAAATGGGGAAAGTCTTCTTAGAAAAGATGTCAGAAGCACTGGCAGTAAAAGACAAAATGAACAAATGGGACTACATCAAACTACAAAGCTTTCATACATCAAAGGAAATGGTCAACAAAGTATAGACACAACCAACAGAATGGGAAAATTTTGTGTACAAGTGATAGTGGACTAATATACAACATTTACAAAGAGCCTTCAGAAATTCAGGGGCAGTAAACAAAACAAAACAAAACAACAACAACAACAACAAAACCACTACCACCAAAACTAACAACAAAAACAACACAACAACAAAGCACTGGAAACCCTTAACAAAATGGACAAAGGAAATGAAGAAACATTTTTTTTTTTCAAAAGAACAGTTTCAAATGGCTAACAACATATGAAAAGATGCCCAGGCTTCTTAGTATTCAGAGAGATACAACTGAAAACCACCTAACTCAGCTGGTGTGTAGGCAACCTAAGCTTAAGAACTGCTTGAGGAGAAACAGTGGAAAATGTTGGGCAGTAGGAGTTAGTGAATGAGGCATTAGTGATGATCATTCCTTTGGTGATAAGGAAATCCCTTTTCTGCCAGATGGCAGAATGAGGAGGCAATTGGCTTCCAGGATCGACTCAGGAATGACTACCACAAAGGCTGCATGTTACAACTATGCAGATCAGACACCGAGCTACCATCCACTAAAAAGAGTGAGATCAGGAGACTATAAAGGCTGGTGCAGCAAGCCTTCCCTATGTAGGATATGGGAATTGAGGACTGCTGGCAAGAGTGAGTGATCAGAATTAGAGGCAAGTGTGAAGGTTGGAGCAACTGGGAGAGGACAGTTCGTGTGGTTCACAGGTATGTCATGACGTTACATCTCATTCATGGTGCATATCCGGAACAAAAATAATATCGCAAGCTGAGATAAAGGGGAAGCTTGAAGTATTGCCAGGGTCCAGGAAGGGATATTGGAATCACTCTCACATTTCTCCTTTTTGTTGAATATTTGGGAGGAATCCCAGGCTTCTAGCTCTACCAAAGAAACTGGTTAATGGCTTCATTAAAAAAAAAAACAAAAAAAGAAAATGTGCATTAGAGTGGATGACACAGGAATGGAGGTGGGGATTACTTATCAAAAAGGATGTCTTGAGTTCTTCCTGAAGTTCATTGAAATATCTAGTCTCTGAGGGTTTGTATTGAGGAGTTCTTTAGGTTGCTTCTGTGGTGACAGATAGATCATCATGGCAGGTGTTGACCTTCTCTGCAGACTCCACATTCTGGCCATTCTTGGATGGTGTGTCCATTTGACTTTGGCAGATAACTGGGGACACTTCTACTCAGCCTTAATACCCTGGCCTTTTGTTGTATGGAATTATTGGAGTGTCTTAGGCAGGGACATACATGAAAACTGGTTAAGATTATCTAGTAATGCCTTGAGAAACAGACAGGATGTGTAGTCTAACTTGCTTCTAATCCTGTATTCAGCCCCTCTCTCTGTTCATGGGGACTTTGACTGTTAGCATGAGCTAAGTAAGGGCTTGTGGTAGGACTAAGGCTCCAGTACACAGTGGCCTTCAAGGTTTCAGTGCCAGTTAGTAAAAACTATTTCTAAGATCTTACACACATGGACCCTGGGGTATCAAGTCTAGATGCACCCAGGAAAGTTCTGCTGTTACTCAAATCCAAAAGTTGGCCAGGTATATGTAAGGTCCTGGAAGAGACATCATAAAGGATCTGTGAAACTGGGGAAACATCCCATTGACTCCCATTATCTGGCTGAATAGAGAGGAGAGCTGGCCTGAAAGGGAGGCTGGTGCAGAACAGATGGTATCTCTGGACAGATGGATTATACAGCTTTACCTGTGATGTTGCTGACTCCAGGCCATTCCTTCATAGCGATGGATACCTTGGGAGCTGGGCAGAGTAAAGGGCTTTGTAGGTTGTGGCCCACCATGGTCCTAACCCAGCAATACTTTGATCTACAGGGCAGTTCTATTTCTAGTGACATGGCTGTTGGCAGAGATAACAGGTCTCTTTGAAAACCACTCTTTTCACCGGTAGCTGGTTGCCCAATATTCTGGCTTCCCATATTGCAAGCAGGTGCTTCTTGAGAGTAGACTAGCCTTACTGGGTCTTCTGGGGAACAGATTGCTTTATAAAACCACATTAATGAGCAGCAGCAGGGAAATAGGTACTATTGGATGTAAGTCAGAAGAACCCAAGAAGAAGAGCAAGTCAGGCTGAATATGTGAATGGAAAAAGGCAAGATAGCAGAGAAGAAATGAAGAAAGGCAAAGTAGTGGGCAGGTGGAAGAGAAAGGCAAGATATTGGATGGGATTCTACCACATGGAAAAGGGGAGGGGAGCTGGGAAGATGGAGTCAGAGCAGAAAGTGGGAAGCATGGGTTTGGGACATGGTATTTGCAGAAAGTGAAGGATTTGAAGGAGGAAAATTCTGAGGGGGTGGGGATGAACTGAGGAAAATGTGAAGTAAAGGTCAGATAGGTCCTTGGACAAGGATAGAGACAAGGATCCTCCACACAGTGAGAAAAAAGAGGAACAAAGAGAAGGATGGAATTAGGTAGAATAAAGTGGGACAGGAGATGGGAGTAGATAGAATAAGGGAGGGGTAGGTAGATAGCAGAAAAACAGGAGGTGAAGCAAAAGTGACATTGGAATCCAGTGGTGACTCAGAAAGTGAATAGGGAGTCTGGAAACATTATAGAAGGAACAGCAGAAGAGAAGAGGTGACTGAAGAGGAGGTGACCCTGGAACATTGCAGAGGGACTGGGGGATAACATAAAGAGGAGGATGGGTCAAAGGCTCAGGGAAAAATGAAAGGCAGGTAGGGAGGCTGGCAGAAAAGATGGGGAAGGAGAATAGAGAGCTGGGTTGAGTCCTAAAAGTTCTGATTGCTTGGAAAAGGTATTGTTAGGTGAAAAGTCTGACAGATCATTAAGAGACTGGGAGGGTTTAGCCTTTTGCCAGAAGAACCTGAGTCATGGAACAGGAGGAGAATTGGGAAGGGCAGGAAGGGAGATTCCAAAAAGCTTCCACATAAGGAACTTCAGATCATTTACCCTAGCAACAACATAAATTACCCAGTTCCCATGAGGGTCTGAAAGCCAAACCTGCCTTACACTGGCCATTTGGAGCCATTTTCCAACATGTACTTTGTCCAGACCATGGTTGAAAAATGGACAAGGTGTTTTCCGGGTAAGTCCTTGTCCAGAACCAGAGTTATAAATTGACCAATAAACACCCTAATGGAGTTTGGGGGCCATGGGCTTGGAACATTTTGTTGCCCGTCTTTTCCCTATAAAAAATCTCACTGCTAATCTAAACACAAAGAAGGTCCCACTGTTTCATATTCAGACTAGAGGGGAACCTGGTTCCCCATTAAGGAAGGCTGATGAGAAGGGGGGGGGGGGCATCTCATACCCCATTGAGAGCCCTGGATTGGTGGGTTCTGGTACCAAATGTTAGATGATGACCACCCACCGCCCACCCGCTGGTGGAATAATATTGGCAAGTTTTTCAGAGTTGTAATGGAAGCTTTATTGCAAAATCGGCTCCTGGTCCCCTTCATGCAGAGCAGAAGGAAGAGGGAAGCAAAAAGGGCAGCTGAGATACATGCTGAGCAATTTTATACTACTATAAATACATGGACAGGCAATTGGGCTGTCTGTGCTCCAACTACATAAGGAATGTCCACTCAGATGTGCAATTGGTCAACTGGAATTATGCCATGTCGTTGATGTAACTGGCTCCTGTAGCCCCTCCTGTTCCAGGCAGAAGCCTGAGAGAAATGCTGAGTCTAGAGCAGACTAGCCCTTCATTTCCAGTGCCCTAGGCAGCCACCAGTGGGTAGCAATGCTAGTGTGTCACTGATTGTCACCTGGACAGCCACCAATCACAAGGGTTGAGCAGGTGGCCACTGGAGTTCAGTCCTTCAGAGATGGGTATCTTTCTGCGGACTTGTGACCCGGGCCACTATCTCAGGGGTGGCTGTGTCCCATACATTGTCCCCATTGTTCTCTCAATGAATATTTTTACACCTACAATTGCCATTTTGGATCTGTAGATAGGTGTGGACATGCTGTCTCCTGGTTAATAATAATAATAATAACAATAATAATAATAATAATAATAATAATAATAATAATAATAATAATAATAATAGTAAAAAAGCTGGGCCCCTGAGCACACATTTGGAGGGCCAGAGTGGAATGTGATGGGGTGCCGGTGACCTAGTGCTAGACTGCTTCTCTCCTTATCTACTGAGCTGCCTGCCTAGCTTCCTGCAGCAGCTTTGTGCATATTCTGCTTGTCCTGCAGTGGTGAAGCTATCCTTATTATGGTTGCTTTGAGAAGAGCAGAGGTGAGGTCAGACATTGGGTTCTATACATGTTTGTGCTCCTTGCTGCACTTGGCCCATTGCATAGCAGTGGCTGACAAACCATGTCAGAATCGGATCAGTGGCAGTGATGAAGAGGTTTCATGTCATGTGAGCATCAGACATATGCCCCTCTGGGGTTGGCCACTGCTCTTAAGAGGCAAGGGGCTGGCAAGGCTGCAATGGACCCTCCCTGACAGCTGTTCTTGTCAGGGTTGACTCCCTATGTGCCCTGTGGCCCATGTGATATCTTGAACCCTCTTGGGAACTCTGGCTCTGCCTCTGATTGCCAGGACTAGAGAGCTGACTGGTGTCCTCAGATAGCTTATCTGTTGGGTGGCCAGATGAGCTGTCCTGACAGAAGTGTGTTGCACAGGATGGCTCATCAACTTCACCTTGAATTGTGCTTGATAAATCAGGAGTGCTGTTCTCAGAAGGCTGGACTCCACTTTCCTGAAGTGCTGCCTGGCTTCTTTGGCTTATGGGTTGGAATGCTTTTCAGGCTCTCCTGATGTACTGGCATGTCTCTATCAAGTCCCAGAGACTCTTGCTCCGTGGCCTGGTGACACTTGCCCATTGGTCATGTCCCACTCAACACTGTGCATGTAAAAGTGCACTTAGGCAATTTGCTGTAAGGCTAGAGGCAATGCCCTTTCCATCATTCGTCCAATATGAGTGGCCATTGCCAGCTTTGACATAGCACAGGTAGGTCCTACATTATAACTCAAGCCCAAGTACAGAAGAACAGCATAGAGGCTGTAATCCAGTGGCTCTCTATTCTGCTGAGACAAGTATGGCCTCATGTAAAAGCACTCAGGGTAGTGCAGGGGCTTTGTCATTTTGTCACATGTGAATTCAGAAAAGCATTTCAAGACCAAGATGAACACATCACCACAAGTGTGCAATGTGAATGTATAAGAGACAGGTGGCACAATCATAGGCATTGTCCCTTTCCAGCTCTTTTGAGCTCACCAAATACTCCCAGGCTTCCTGCATAATCTTGGTGGCCTAGATATCCAGCACAATGTTCAGGTAAGGGCCTCATGTGTCTGAAATGCCTTGGCTCTGGATAATTGTGACTCAAGACCTTGAGTAGTCTCCAGCATTTTGATGGCTTAGGGGCTTGTTCTCTGTGTGCCCCAGTTCTGAGTTGAGGACAGTCAGACCTGCTGCCCTGAGTGCATCAAACTAGAGCATCATAAACTTTTGGACATCTTCTTGATAGTTCCTGTGAAAGCTAGCATCCAATACCTGAAATGGCTGGATCATGATGTCAGGACTGTGCAGAATACAAGTAAAGTGACAGAGCTCAAAATGGCACTGACAGGTGCAGGAGTGCTCTCAAGACAACAGGCTGTGTGCACATCAGATGCTAGATGGTTACATTCTTACAGCAGGAATTCACTAGGTTCTAAAGATCAATCTCAATGTCATAATGTTCAATCCAGCACAGAGAAGCTTCCCCTCTGTCAGCCAGCTGTTTCCTCAGCAGCCAAATCTTCGTCCAGCTGGGGTTCTTTCTGAGGCTGGGCTGATGATTTTCCTGGCACAAAGCCCTGTCTGGATTCTACTGAGAACCTCTGTATCTGCCAAGGACCTTGAAATAAGACCCAAGCCCTGAGTGCAGTGAAGCAGCCTTAAAGCAATAATCCAGGAGCATGGTCCTGAGACTCTTGTGCTGACTTCCCACTCTCTGCAATCTTGCTCAAGTCAAAGACCTTCTCCCTCCATTTGCCACCCTTAAATAGCCTACACTTCATGTGCCCCATCCCCCAGGGGCCAGCTCCACCAATCAGCTTCAAGTCTGGAAATGGTCAGAGGTCAGAGGGTAAAACATCCTTACTCATGAGTTCTCACATCACCTGCTTTCTCAACAGCCTTGGGAGAAGATGGACTTATAACCACTACCTTGAAATCTGTCCACGTTGCAAGCAATTTGGAATGATGACAGGATTGATGCCAGAGATTTCACAAACATCAACGGCAAAGAGTGATGGAAGTCTTGGATGATATAAAGATATGAAAGTTCAACGTCATGTCAGCTTGTTTGTGTGATTGCATCTGTGTGAATCCCAGAGGCTAGTGTGCAGGGCGCAGTAACACATACCATCCACAGTGGCACACATAAAAAGCACATAGGCACATTTCTTCAAGGCTGAATGGTTTTAGACAAGATTGGGACTTTCCTTTGTATGATGTTGGCTCTCTGCTCAGCAAAGACAAACTATAGAAGCTGTCGTGTATCTTGGATTCCTTGAGTAGCAAGCGTTTCAGCCAGGGCCACAGCAAGATGTGTGTCTCAGCAGAATAGAGGCATTTGATTGCAGAGAAGAATGTTGACCACAAGATTCAACCTCAGCAGAGAGGGCAGCAGCAGCATTCAAGAGCAAGAAAAAGATCTCCTGGAATCCATTCCTGCAACCATAAAGGAAATACATTGAATAGGACAAAAATTTTAAAACTTAGCTTTCTTAATCTCAACCAGATTGTCACACTTAAACCTACAATACACAGCTCAATAAACACAGCATTGCTGAAAATGTTTCCTTCTGATGGGATGGAAACAAGGTTGTGCCTTCTCCTAGGCAACAAAAGAGGATGCATGTTGAAATTTCTGTGAGCATTTCTTTTGACAACCATCTTGTTGATAGCACCCATTGCATAATTTACCAAATGGTGGAGAGTATGAAGAGAAGTTCCCAGAGAAGTATGTGAGATGAGGGGTGGGGTTTGGGCTGTCCTGTAAGGGTGACACTAATAGGATTGCAAGCCAGCTGCCACAGGTTAGTTAAAGAATGAGTTGGACTGCAAGGTATGTGAAAGCCCACCAACTTTGGTAAACCATGACCTCAGTCCTCACACTTAATTCATTCACATAAGCATATGTAGCTGTCTTGGTGACAGGAAGCATTCTGATGGACTGCCCCTCTGTGACCTGACCAGGCTCTCTGTCTGTACCAGCTGTCTAATCAGCAGCTGCCTGGTAATAATATCCCAGAATGCTACAGCCTCAGCATTCTAGGAAAGCCATGGAAACAGGTTCCTCAGCCTGGTGTAGAAAACAGGGATGAGTGGTTCAAGCTCTGCTTTTTGTTATTTTCTCCACATGCCCTACCAGGGAGGATTTCAGCCTCTGTGGAAGCCAGCTGACCATAAATTGCTGTCCTGCAATGATGTATTTGGTGCATTGAGCTGATAATGACATGTGTGGCCTACTGAGTGATGGTCAATAGCTGAGCTTTACTAGTGATATCAGACTGATTCCAATATGATTCCAATAGGTATCAGTCTGATACACTAGTAACTAGTCACATGGGATAGGGGAGGAAATATTGGGCTTGTCAGCAAAACCCATCACCTGTCTCTATACTTTTGTTTGGAAATCATTTTGTTTGGTATATTCTATGAAGTTTTCTCATTCACATGCTAGCCATTTGCTTGTTCTCATACAAATAATATCCAATCAGTTATACAAAATGTATCCATTTGCTTGTTATCAAACAAATACTATCCAATCAATTGTAATCCTGTGCTCCCTGACTTTCTAGGATCACTGCCTCCTTCTACAAATTCCCCTTCTCTGTTTTTAGAATTAGGCCTAAAAGATATAGCTAGAAGTAATATGTTTTTTGGAAAAGCAGAAAAATGGGGAGAAACAATATTATATATTATACAAAGATGATTGCACTAGGGACCACATAACCCAACTACCTATTCTTCCAGTTAATACCTCAACATCCTTTTTTTCCCAGAGAATGGACCTTGGCTGCCTGTCAGGGATAGGGGCCAGCAATCATTCTGGCTACCTCAAGATGAGAAAGGGGCAGAGAGAGGGGTCCATGGCAGCCAGGTATTCTCTAGGGGATGAATCTAGCTGTCCTTGGTATAAGGTAGAAAAATAGCAGCTATAATTTCTCCCTAGCTAACATGTGTTAGCTTCCTTAAATCAGCGTGGCACAACAACAGTGAAAGAATCAACATTAACACCCATCACATATATAGCAGTTGAGTGAAAACTTAATACCAAAGTTTCTATACAGTTACATCTTATTTAGCACTAACAGTTATAAATTGATGGTGTTGGTGGGAGAATCTTAAGCTACAATTTAAACTTTGCTGTATATAGTGATTAAGCAAAACTTTGCATTTTAGCAATTGAGGAATAGAAAAGTTTTAGGCAGGTGAGCAGGAAAATCTCCAAAAAGTAAGTGAGTGAGGAAGAATTTAACTCTACATTCTACCTAGTAAAGTCCATGAAAATCAAATAGGGAGCCTGACCAGAAAGTACAGACTGAGTGATTATAGGCTAGTTGGCCCTTTTCCTTGTGGTTTCAAATGTTCTATATTAGTGTCTCTCTCTGACTATATGAAAAGCCAAATAGGAAGCCTGGTCAGTAAGGTACAAGCTGAGTGATTACCAACTAACTGAACTTTATTAGCCTATCTGAACTAATTTGGGGGCTCACAATCAACCCTGATGATCATTTTGTGAGAGGTCTGGGAGCCAAAGCTGGAACTAAGTAAGGGTCAGAGAAAGCACCTCTCCTGAACCCAAAAGGAAATTTACAATCATTTTACCTCTGAATGCCACCCAGGACTCCTGGCACTAGTTCTGATGTTACCAGACCCTATTACAAGGGTTTTGGCCTGCTACAATCCAATGTGGGAAATCCAATAGAAAATGACTGATCCCAGAGATCTCAGCCTATGAAGGCACTCACCTTCCTTGTCATCTTCTTGGCAGTCAGGATCTGGTTCTTGATGCCAATACAAACAATACTTGATGAAGTATCCATTGCTTCTGTGGTAAAAGCACTTGGTAGTCCTCCAGGGGTCCCAAGACTGGATAAAAATGTCCTCTTGCCCTCCTACACCATGCCGAGATACTCTCCTGCTCTGTACACACAATCTACTTTTAAGTGTGTGTCAGGGTTGTTCTTTGATTGCACCACAAATTTCAGTGGTGCTTGTAATGTCTAAGGTCATTAAGAATCTATTATCAATGAATAATAAGATACACTTAAAGTCTTTCTCAAACATTCTGAGAAGGTGGAGAATTTCTCTGTACTCCTGACATGTAGTGGAACAAAAGGAATATTAAACAAATTTATTTTTTCAGTTCTTACAGGCAATTCCACTGGGGGTTCTATCTTCCCCATGGGCAATGTTGAGTTTTAGGGAGTTGCTGTACTTCTGAGGTAAGATGAGCCATAGGGGAACCCATAGTTTTGAGGATCCATCAGAAAATTTGAGTGACAACAGCATAACCTTTCCCACAGATTATTACTGTTCCAGAATATCAATCACTTAGTTGTTTCCTCAAATAAATCATGAGGTCAGGGACAGCTGTGCTTGATGAGAATACACCATATCACCCAGTGTTGGGAGGGGCCTGGCCTCCTCCTCCTCCAATGTCTCTTTGATGGTGATGGATCTCTCAGGATGAGCTTATGAAGTTATCTTACTGAAGAGGCTACCTCCAGTAGATGAGGCCCAGGACTTGACATTAGAAACAGTTATCCATCCAGGCTGTGGCTCAGTTTCTGGGAAAAAACAAGCAAACCCTCTCCCCACAGCTAGTAAGGGGTCAGGACCTCTCCACTTTTGAGCGGCTGGGTCCCTCCATCAAACCAAAGGCATCTGTGTTGGGCCTGAAAGCGAGCTTCAGTAATGCAGAGCTGATATTCACCAGACTGCATAATCTGAGGAAAATTTAAGGTGAATAAGGCCAAATTAATGCATTTATAGGAGTACCATATTTCCCCTTCTGCTTTTAAAGCATAACTTTAATATGCTAATGTGTCTTTTTATCTATGTCCAAATCTTGAGGATACTGGGGGAGGCCTTAGATTTGAGATACCATGTTATTTACTCTTGGGAATAGTATAAAGTGAAAACTGTCCAATACCAGCTTTACAAAATATTTACTATAAAAGCCTATTTCTTGTTATAAATGAGGCAGGAGTACAGGTTAACAATAAACTTAAATATAAATGTATCAATGATATAACATACTTTAAAAAACAACCTGTTACTAATTTAAAATACATAAATCAAATAAATCTGTGATAACTAAAAATCTTACTGCTGTACAAAGTAAATCAGGTTTAGTACCAGCTTAAACTCACGTAGATAATTTAAAATCCTATCAGAAAACTTTGAGTGTGGCTACAGGTCAGCAAAGCCCTGAGGTAACCTGCTCTTGTTGTTGATAAACAGATAGCAACACATGATAACAATTTTAATCAACTTTTACAAAAAACAAATGTTAAGACACACACACATGCACGCAGGTTTGGGGGCTTAAAAATTATTATTAATCAAACTTAGTAGTAGTAGTAAGTAAACCAGTAAGTAAAAAGCCATTAAATTAAGTCTTGAACCAAGACCCAGAGAGAGAGAGAGATAAATTATCACTACGAAATCCCTCCATCAAGCTGAAAATTTGATGCCAGGCTTCCTGATATAGTTGTCCAAAGAAAACCTAATGGATAACTACTGGACAATTAAATCATGAAAAGTACACAAACTAAAATTTAAACCTACACAACTCCAGGGATGTATACCACATTTTTACAAAACAAAAACTTTTTACAAAAGTTTACTCCATTTGACATTAAGCAATAATCTTAATATAATCCTAGCATCCTGGTCAACTGTCTCCATGAAATAGGAGATAGATCTGTTGGCATTCTTGGGGCCTCATAAGAATACCAAGGGAAGCCATAGGAATCAAAACCTTTGATTTCTTAAATGCTTTTTTAAGGAGAACTTAAAATATCTAAAACAAGATTTGTTATTGAAGTTAACATAACACATTATAGATGATAATCAGATATTAATGTAATCACTAAAATACCTTTAAAACAAATAAAACCTTGACCAATTAAAGGCAGTGAGATATTTGATAATGAAAAACAAAAGAATTACACTAATACATGCAAATATTTTGCAAACAATGAATATCACATTAGTTTAACTGATACCTTGAAATATCTAATATTGTATTATGGTTCAATTTTATACCAACTTAGTTACAACACAATTTCACATTTTTAAAAATACCTCCTCACCCCCCAAAAACCCTCAAGATTTACAAAAACCTAGTGTCTTCATTGAATTCAAAGTTTCCTGGATATGCAGATGAAGTCAGTCGGCTAAACAGTTACAACAAAAGACATTGAAATTGGTTATTATTGTAAAATCTAGCCGTTAAACTGAAGGCCTGTATTCTAGCTTCCTTGTCATTATAAAATATTCCAGAAGATAAGCAGTGACAACCTGAGTACATTAACAAACAAAACAGCAAATTTTAACCTTATATTGATATAATGCCATCACCCAAATACACTTTCAAGCAAGAACATAACTTTTGTTAATTTTAAACAATGAGGACTTAATGAGACAGAGAGCATAAAAATAACCATATAAAAAGTTGTAGTTAAAAATTAGCATATCCACCAGCCACTCTCATTGGGCAGCAGATGGGATTGGGGTGGGGCGTGACCTTGGGCCTGGGAGGTTACACTTCCCATTGCCTTTCGGCAGCGGGTGGGTCCGGGGACAGGGCATCTCATTCCTGGATCCCATACACCCGCCATCATGGGCATATGGTGAGCTGGGCTTGGGCGGCCAGTGTGCCATTTGGTGCCAGGCTTTGTTTGCTGGCAACCTGGCAGGGGAGCTCTGGGATTTTGGTGGTTTGAATTGCTGCTTATGTGGCTCCATGTTGAACTCAATGTGTTTCTGCGAGGTGAATACATCCTAAAGTTTCCCAATGACAGTTACTCTTCCTTTAAAGAATGTGTTACCACTTAGCAATGCTGACTACAAAATACCAATTCATGCTAAAGCTTTGGCATGGGTCTTGTCCAGTAGACTAACTAACTGGATTAAGGCTACCGCCAAGGAGCACATGGGTTGGAATGGGGGCTGTGTTCTGATCAGGTAACAGTGAAATCCCCCTTGGCACAAGTGTGGACTGGGACTGGATGCACCAGGCTGAACCAGACCCCAGCACTGTCTGGTGCTCCTGGAGGACCAGGATAGACATGGGATGGACTAGGCTAGGTCACAACCCCTACCTAACCATGTGTGAGCCGTATGTGGGAATGGACTGTATGAGCCATGGCTGGGATGAAATATCCAACAACAAGAACCAGCTTGGTTCAAAAGCTAGTAAGGAACTGAGTAGGGCAGGCTCATGGACCCACAGGTATGCGCAAAATCCGCCACTGGGAGCGGTTCTGATGTAGGAACCTGGGCAACTCCTCTGGCAGGACACAGACTGCATGGGTAAGCACAAGAAGCATGGGTGAAAACAGCCCAGAGCAGGCCACAAGAAGTTTCCCACTGGCATACATTAGGCATAGATTGGGGGCAGACCAGGTTAATCAGTTAACGTCATCACTGGCAAATCTGAGCGCCAGAACAGAGGAAGGGTCGAGCCAGGTTTGGTTGCGATAAAAAACAGTCCACACTATAGAATGCCAGGATGAGGTTGACTGTACTGGATGTGACTGCAGTGCCCATCAGGCACACATGAGAAAAAGGAAGGGGGGGGGACGGAGCCAGCGGGGGAATATTGGGTGGTTCCCCTGCTGCACAGCTACTCCCGCCGGAGAGCATGAACTGGCATGGGGGCAGACCTGACTAAGCGGAGCTACAACACCTGTGCGCCTCATGTGGACTAGATCAGGGAAAAGCCAGGATGGGTGGATTGTTCCTATAGGTGCAACCTACAATTAGAATGGGAGAGGGCTGTTTGGGCATAGCCGTAGCATCAGCTGGCAGAAACTGGCACTGGGGGCTAATCCTGTCAAGTTAAACTGCAGAACCACCTGGAAAGTGCACAATCCGGGTGTGAGAGACCCGGGAGGGAAATAGCGGGTTCCCCGCTCTTGGATTACCACTCCCATGGGAGGGCACGAGAACTAGGACAGGGGCTGGGGTAGCTAGACAGAGAGGCACTCAACCACACCCATGAAGGCTTGACTTTTGAGCTGGTTAGATGGATCCAAGCTTCAATGCCATTTGCCATGTATGAGAGCCAGGGGGATGTGGGACAGATTGGACTGGTCTGGTACACATACTGGCAAACCAGGGTAGGGGGTTGGCCTGGTGGGGGTTATTGTAGGCCACTCTCATCAGGCTGCAGCTCCCACTGGTTTCTGTGAAGACCAAGTATGTGCTGTGCAGAACCAGGCTGGACTGCAACACCCATTGGTTCCAGTAGAAGGCTTGGCTGAAAACAGAACCAACCCAGCAATCACAACTACCAGCTGACCAGGTGATGGATTGTGCTGGGCCCTGTGCTTGCTGGTGCATACAAGTATCTGGCCTGGGAACAACTCAGACCAAGTTTCTTTGGTGATCTCCCCAATTGAAATGCCAGACTCAGAACCCTAACCATGAAGGGACAGAAGACAGAACAAGTTAATCAACCACCTCAGCTATAGGTTGGCAACAAAATACCGGGCGAATAGAGACGCTATGATGGACAATGTCAATTAATGGATTTTTCAACAACCTCATCGTGTTTGGAGAGGCAAGACTGGCAGCAATTTCAAAACTGGTGACCTATTGAAACGACTTCAATGAGTATGTCGGAGCACGCCCCACATGCGGGACTTGGGGTGGGTGGGAAATCAGGTGGGACTTCTCCCTCAATATCCCCCTCTATCTCAGATATATGAAGGAAACAATATGAAAATAATAGTCTTGCTCACTTTCCTGTAGCCCTTGACCCTTTTTGCCCAAATTAACTATGTAAAGAGTGTCAAAATAAAAAATATATATATTTTAAAAAATTAGCATATCATCAAGCAATGTTGTATAGGGAAAAAGTGGTAGATGAATACCATGAATTCACCACAACTGATTGTATTTTCATCCTGCAGGATTCATACTTGCCTGGTGTGGAGCGCAGATGGGGCATTGAGACTGTGGCAGTTTTAAGTTTTTAGCTTCTCTTCAGACACAAATTGAATATGATGTTCCTGTTTTGTAAAACTCTGAATGCTTGGGATTTGGGGTTGGCTTCTCCAAGGGTCTTCTCATCACAGGCATCTACCATCATGATCAAATTTGGATTTACATTCTTTTTCCAGTGACAACCTCTTTGGCACTTAGGACATATTGCAGAAGAGTGATTGTTGAAAGTATCAGCATGGCATTTTTGAGTTGTAGAAAGCATTCAGCAATTTTTTCTAAGGTGCCCTGGCTTCCCACAGTTAATGTATTTAGCATTCATCTGTTTTTGAATAGCAAAAGTTTCAAGTACTGCTAGATGAGCGCAGTGCTTTCATGGCCCTGGGTTGTGACAGGCTTTCAGGTAACCCAGATGATCCTCTCTTTTGTTTATAGGACCAATAACAGCCTGAAAGTCCTCATTCATATTATCAAAGGCAAGTTGGTTTAATACAAATTTCCTAGTTCCTTCTCGGTTAACTTGTTTTTCTATGGATTATGTCAAACATCTTATAAAACCAGCCTAAGATTCTCTGGCTCCTTGAATGACTTCTGTATAACTGCCTGCAAATGTAGACCAAGTTTCAATTTTCTCCCATGCCCACAATGCTATGTCTCATATTGGTGAGCACAGCTTGAAGTAGCTGTATCTGTTGCTCTGGAGTAACCCAATGTCCATCCCCAACTAACATATCATAAGTCAATTGACCCTTCCGGGGAGTTGCTGACCTGATGCTGCTAAGGAACACAAGTTTTTCCTTAGCCATATCACTTCTCCACATTTTCCACTGTAAATATTGAAGAGAAAGTCCTATTTTTGCTATTACTTCAAAGTCACAAGGAATCCAGTTTGCTCACAGGCTACAGCCATTTAAACATTCTCACACTGCCAGAGTTCAGCTCCAGCTGAGTTCAGAGCATGAGAAGGGTGCATGAAGTTAGTGATAAAGAAAGACACAGACACTGTCACTTGGTGCACTCTTGAAACAGCTCAAGGAAAAGCAGTCCTATTTATTTACTCAGACATCTCATAAGCTTTTAAATAAGCAGCAATTTATTCTATTTTTAATTAAAGATTAAGGGGGCATGCACAGACATTTTGGTCATTTGCCTGCACTTCAGAGCTAAGCAGGAACCCCTGAAGATAGTTATGCAAAATACTGTATTCATATTCTTCAAAACAAACCATTATTCATTCTTCAACAGTAGCTATAGAGCAATAGCCAAGACTGCATGACCAAGGTACAAGTGATTTCCTGCTAATAAGAGGTACATTCCTACCACATTTCTCTTTCTACAATTTATGCATTGTTTAATGGGAAAATAATTTACAAGTGAAAAAATGTAAAATCTAAGACAGAAGCATCAAATATTATATCCCTCTACAACTGTAGACTCTACAAACCCATAAACAATGAAACAGTAACTAATAGCATTCTTCTTTAATTAAAACATCCTTAATTCCTCTAGCTAAAAATTGTAAAAGTGGCTAAAACAATTATATTTTCTATTCTCCACAAAATTGCAAAGACAGACTAGCTATTCAGATAACAACAAACTATATTTAATGCAATAGCAGTTTCAGCTCTCAGTTTCTGCGGTACATTAGACATTTAGAAACATCTTTGATCAAATTTAAGAGAGACAGGATGTGCTGCTATTTAATTGCTCATGTATCCCATCTTCATTTACTTCACTAGGAGATTCAGAGAAGTCATGGGGTTTAGCTGTTTTAATATGTTAAGCTTTTGTTGGCAACCAAGTGGAAATATGCCAATATGCTGAAAATCGAGTGAAGCCCAGGGCTTTTACAACACTGTTACTAGCAAAGCTTTTCTCCTTTCCCTCTGTGAGAATACTTTGTATACTTCTAAGGGGACATATTGATCCTAGCTCTCAATTTGAGATGTTGTTGTGCAGAACACAAGCCATGGAGACAGCCAAGTCAAGCTGATCATCATGGACAGCACATATCTCCTTTCCTATCGTGTCTCTCAGTGAGTTTCCCACAATAGAACAGAGTGCCATGAAATAGGGTCACCACTTTAGATAAAAGGTCACTTCAATAGATTCCTCTGATGTACGTAGAAGCTGTTATCCATAGATCAACATGGCTAAAATAGATCTAGTCTTTGTAGGGTAATATATCTCATTTACACTGTCAGTGTCTGAATTAGATAGCTGCCTGGTAAGAATGATATTTCTGTTTATGTTCAGGAGACAGCAGTATCTTTCCTGAACAGACAAGTTTACTGTCTTCCATTCCCTTCTGTTCCCCTGCTACTCACTTTTGCCCTGCATTCCCTCTTTTGTCCACACTGGACTCCATTATAATTTACTCTTGAATGACATAAGCTTCATGAGCAATGTAGGGTTTGTAGCATAGGCTGAAGCATTGGTTGTCAATGCCCTGCTGCAGTATGAAAAGTCCTGTGCAGTGACTGCGGTGGATTTCTTGAAGTGCCACATTATTCTATGAATGATGATAGGAATCACAATAATATCTCCATTCTTAGAATGCCTGCAACTGACAGTTCCTCCATCATAAGGAATGTTAAAGAGAAAAGAAACATTTTTTTTTTAATTGGAAAGACAGAGGTTCAGAGAGCACAGAAAGAAGAATTTTCCAGGTGCTGGGTGATTTCCCAAGTGTTTGTGATGACCAGAGCTGGACTGATTTAAAACCAGGAGGCAAGAGCCTCTTCAGAGTCCCAAGGCTTTGGTCCACCTTCTACTGGAGAGGGTGACTTTTTAAGCCATGCATATTTGGTCTTCACTTCTTCCAAAGTCCTGGTCATTACCAAGTAACTGGATGCCTTTTGTACCAACCAACTCATTATTTTTAAAGATTTATTTATTATTATCATTATTATTATTTATTGTAAAGGTGGATATACAGAGAGGAGAGACAGAGAGGAAGATCTTCCGTCCAATGATTCACTCCCCAAGTGAGCCGCAACGGCTGATACTATGCCGATCCGAAGCCAGGAGCCTCTTCTGGGTCTCCCACGCGGGTGCAGGGTCCCAAAGCTTTGGGCCATCCTTGACTGCTTTCCCAGGCCACAGGCAGGGAGCTGGAAGGGAAGCGGGGCTGCCGGGATTAGAACCGGTGCCCATATGGGATCCCAGGGTGTGCAAGGCGAGGACTTAACCACTTGCGCCACCGTGCCAGGCCCCCAACTCATTTTTGAGAATAGGTGTAGGTGCTTGTCTCCAGAAACACAAAGCAGATTTCTTAAAGAAAATTAAAAATATTTGCATTTATTTGAGAAGCAGAAAATGCCTCCAAATATCCACAGTGTCAGGGTCTGGGTTGTGCAAAGCCAGGAACCAGGGACTCCATCTTGTTTGTCCCACTGGGTTGTAGAGACCCATGTATTTGCACCATCATCTGTTGCCTTTCAAGGGCCTGACCTAAGAGCTGAAGCCTCAAGTCAAACTTGAGGAAATCTGACATTTTGTGATGTGGCTATCTTTACTGGTAGGCACATTTGGTTCAAAGTCTAGGATTTCCAATGCCATTCTGTAGGCTGGAGAGTGATTTGTGTGTCTGCTACACCCACTTGCTGACACCTCTGTAAACAGCTAAGCAGTGCAAGAGTTGTGAGTGGGTGCTACCAGAGACGAGCCAGAAGCTCCTTCATCTCTGCCCCAAAACCTGTTCTTTGGGCACCTCTTGCATGTGCTGTCCTGGTTTTGTGAGATCTGCAGCACCTTGAGAACATCAGCCCAGGGTGTCTTTCAGTTCCTGGAGTCAATGTAGCATGGGTATAGCTTTGGTTCTCCCATTGGTAGTGGAGTGAGTAGAAACACAGAGCCCAATGTTAGAATTTCGAGGCAGGAGATATCTGGTGGGAATGGAGGCTTGACATTGTGAATTTAAGACAAGGATGAAAAGTTAGTGTTAAAATTGTGCAAAGTTATTGATTATAAATGTGTGGCTGAAAAAGCTGGAAAACTGATTGGTGTGAAAGCAGAAGAGAAAAAAAATATATATTTGGTGTCAGTGATGTAAGCTTAAGCAGCTCACTAGATCACCTGAGAATCAAACTGTGAGACCATGATGTTATTGTCTGCATCAGGCCCACAAAGTGGCTGTTTATGTACCCTAGTGTGGTCTTGTGAAGAGCAGGAGCCAGCATTTTTCACCTGGCTCTGCCCACCAGGAAGCCAACATAAGTGCAAATTCAGGTTTTAGTGCCAGGGACCAACTCCAGCTGACTGAGAGCTTGCAAAGGATGCGTGGATCGGCGAGATGATACAAAGAGATAAGACACGGACCACTATGACTTGATGCTCATAATGGACAACTCAGAAAAGTTGCCTTCTTTATTTATACATAAATCATCACAAGTTTTTTCACAACATCCAATTGTTTCATTTTTCATTACATCATGGTTATGGAAATACAAGAAGCAATCCTAAAAAATATTTTTCTATTTCAAAGAAAGCATTCTTAACAAACCATTACTCATTGAAACCTGCAATCACCTGGCTGAAGCCAGGAACTCCACGGTTGGCAGCGTATGCAGTTACATAGTGACAAGTAGTTTACTTATACTCAAAATCAATTTTTACTAAGCACAAACTAATACTGATTAAAATATTAAGAAAACAGAATTAAAAGATCATAAATGAAATGATTTTATAAAAGCATATAACATAGATTCTTTGCTAAATTTTATAATCAAATCATGCATTATTATGGTCACCGTCACCTAGTGCTGATTCAATTGTTTTTCATTCTTTTGTTAAAGGTCAGTGAAAGGGTCAGGCAATTCAGCTAATCTACAAACAGAGGGCCTCTTACAAGAAACTTCCTTTAAACTATTTTCTTTCCCTAAATATGAATGCCAATATAAGATACAAATTTTTATAAATTGTTTTTCTTTCCCTAAATATAAGTGCCAGTATAAGATTGAAATTTAAGCCATTTTGAGGGGGTTTTGTTTTGTTTCCTTTTAGAAGATGCCCCACATATTTTGCTTTCTTGTGCTAAGAAACTAAAATGCATCATATCATGTGTTGTAACAGTTTGAGGTGCATCGTAAACAAACTCTTTGTACCTCCATGATTGCCATTTATTCCAGGATATTATCAATCATTTCTTAAGGATAACATTACTTATACTAGGGCAAATTTCAGGGCAAAAGCGGGCACATAACAGGATGTTTGGAAACATAGTGGGCTCAATTGTATTATTGTATACTTTTAACTGTGTGTCATAGCCTTACCTTAACATGATAGATCAATTTGAGGTGTCGCACCAGTTACAGGAATCACTTCACATTAGCAGAAAAACAACAACAACACCCTCAGAAGAATTCTATGAAACATCAGAGAGGTGATTGAGTTCCATACAATGGATGAGGCAGCAATGAGGTGACCAGAGACATTCTGCTGGGCCTTGCCACGCAGCCAGAAACTCCTTGCAGCCTTGCTAACTGAGGAGCAGTGCTCATCACACACCCATGCCATCCAACCCAACTGCACAGCTCCCCACATTTTAGGTTTGATGATGAAGGCAGACTGGAGACTTGACCAAGAGCAAGTGTCACTGTTGATCTGAATTGTCCAGCTTGGGAGAGAGATGGTGTCACAGTCATCTACCACAGATTAATGTGTCATTCAATGGATACCCAACAAACAGCTTCAAGTGCACCATGTCTTCCTCCAAGGCTCCCATAAGAAACAAAGAGACACTGTCCTGGGTGGGGAAGGTTACAGTATCTTTCATTGCTCTGTGGTCCTTCAGGATCTTCAGGTTGCAGAGAAGGTTAATCCTCTGCTCCTCAGAACCTGAGACATATTGTTACTCAGAGACCCAAGTGTGAATGGCAGATTTTCTTTACATCTTCATGACCTGGGCTGTCACACCTCTGCCAGGCTCTCTCCTGAAGGCTTGATATTATAGTACCCATCTTTGGATGCTGAATGACTCTGGATCCTGTCTATAAGCCTCATGAAAGACCAGTCCCATTGGATCACTGCCAAGTTGCTGTTAAGGAGAACAACTGAATGAACAAAAACATTCTCTGCTTCTACTGGGAAGATGCATAGATACCCCAGTTCTGATGCCCATGGCTGTGTCCCAATGTCCCACAACCTTCAGAGGCAGAGAGAGAGAATGGTAGTACCAATGGCACAAAAGTCATGGAACAGTCTTCCATGAACTTCCCAAGCCAGGCCCTGGGTCACGGTTTTTGGGGCTACTGGTGGTTTCAACAAATCTCCCTCTCTCCAAAGGAAAGTTGTTTTCTGTACAACTGACCAGAGATCCATTGCTGTGGTATATACAGAAGCAGTGAAACTGATTTGGGCTTCTTCTGTGATGACTTTGGATGCTTTGAGAAGCTTCTTGGCACGTTCTCCTCCTCTGTGGAAGATGAGTCACAGTGATATTTATTGTGCTACATGGTTTTGAAGATTCCAATTAGAACTTTGAATGGCAGCTGATGGAGACAAACCTCACTCTGTATGCTGCTTCTCTTTGACTGTAGTTCTTATAGACACACCTTTACTTGCTTGACTTTCATGTACATAAGCAGATGTGCAGGGAAGGAATATAGGGAATTTTAGGGGAACTTGGGAAGCTCTTAATGCGGCCAGTCAGAAATGAGAGTTGCTAGGCTTTGGGGTTTAGCACTTTGGTCCCCAATAGGAGGCTAGGTCACATTCTTCCTCTTGGAGAATTGCAAATCACCATAATTACTCAACATAGCTGTCCACACTCACTTTGCCAGTATGATGGAATTCTGTGTTCCATATCTGCAGCTTGCACAACAAGATGCTGAAGAGGGGCTGCCGCAGGGGTACATGAAGTCAAGACTCCCTCTTCCTGCCTATATTATTTCAGTTATGAGACATAAACAGAAACAGGAGCAATATTTTCTCATGATCATCCCAGAGGTACATCGTGCAATTACAGAACCAAAACAGTTACCATCTGTCCTGTCATTAACAGTTGGCCACAGTGCAGAGCCTCTGAGCTGACCTATGGCGATTCTTTACTGTGTCTGTTCCACCTCTGATTTCTCCCACAAAAAGACACTGAGCAGGTCTGTGTGGGAACTGCTTCAGTGTCAGCAATCTGCCTCCAGGGCAGCAGCACAAAACTGCAGAGAACACACCTGGATTGCTCAACTTCAAGCATGGTGGTATCTGTTTGAGACTACATCAGATGTGAGAAATGCCAGAAAAGGATGAGCCAGACCAACAGTCCACCTGGAATCCTTTCCTCTATTCTCTTACTACTTCAAAAGAAAATTGATGTTTTCATTCATGTGTTTGACAGTGTTCATTACAGAACATACGTCAGATTCTTATTTTTGTTACTGTCGGAGCAGGGCACAAAAGATTTGTCTGGAATTCAGGAAGTCTCAGAAGAACAGTGGCTAGTGGTGCATTTATCAATGGGAGCAAAATTGTGATGGCCCATGGAGAAGGCAAACTCGGGCATCAAATTGTAAATGGTGCTAGACAGTTGCCCAGCATAGCCTGCCCTCCCCACCCCTCCACATCTTGGCTTTTCTTATGAGCTGAAGGATGTTTCATCATGGTCTGCCCCACACTCTCTTTTAGGATGCATTTGCAGGTGTTATAACCTGGACCTGTGCACCTGTTTCCATCCTCAACACCCAGGAATGTGGGCAAGTTCCATGGTCATGACTACCTCAGCCAATTACACTCCAAATCTCAAGCTAACCAGTATGACTTGCATTTCCACAGGGTTTGACCCACTTATCCCCCACAGAATCTATCACCCAGAACTTTTTTCTCAGGTGCTAGTTAGTGTTATGACTCTGCCTAATGTGACCCATCACCTGCTCCAACACTCAGCCAAGTACTGGGATCTAGCACTGCCAAAGGGGTTCCCAGCCATAACTTTCATGTGTGCTGGCATATGGCAGTAAACAATGTGCTGTGCTAACAAACCCATCACGGGACTCCCATGTGGGCTGATGAATCAATCTACCCATACGCATCTTGCAAACTCTCCCCCTCCTACCTGCCAAGTCTTATTCCCCAAATTGCATGCACATTCAGTGACTGTCACTGGGAGTTGCATAGGATCCATTCTTTTTTTTTTTTTTTTAAGATTTATTTATTGGAAAGTCAGATATAAAGAGAGTAGGAGAGATGGAGAAGAAGATCTTCCATCTGATGATTCACTGCCCAAGTGAGCACAGTGGCAGATGCTATGCCTATCCGAAGCCAGGATCCAGGAACCCATTTCAGGTATGTCTCACGGGTGCAGGGTCCCTAGGCTTTGGGCCATGCTTGTCTGCTTTCCCAGGCCACAAGCAGAGAGATGGATGGGAAATGGAGCTGCCAGGATTAGAATCTTCACCCATATGGGACCCTGGCACATTCAAGATGAGGACTTTAACCGTTAGGCCACCTCCCTGGGCCTGCTGGATACATTCTTTACCTACATCCATATTGTCCTTATCCATGGATGTACTTAGAGCTCACCACTGTGTGGTCAGCAGGTAGAACCTGGTGCCACTTTTCTTATAGTGCTACAAAAGTGCAGGACTCACTCACTGTGTGACAGCAGTGCCATGGCCACAGTCCCAAGAATTGAATCTGACCTGGCTCAGATACCCTCTGCAGCCACCACATTGTTGAGGGCTCTCTATACCCAAGTTCCACAACCGATCTGACTCAATGTTTTAAATTTGTTCTATGGTTGAAGTTTTGGCTGCTCTGACTCCAGATCAGCATCCTGAAATGTGCATCCTGGGAGGTATCAGATGATGCTACAGTGCTTCATTTCCTTCCTCTCATATGGCAGATCAAGATGGCCTTGCCTGCACTTAGATGTATCCTGTCTAAACTTTGGGGTTTGTGAGTAATTGGAGAGTAATCCAGAAGATGGAAGAGATCTTTCTGTCTTGTTTTTGCCTTTCAACTAGAGTGAAAATATAGTTTTTTAATGTACGGAAAATCCCAGAAACCCCCAGTTCTCAGGTTTGAAAGATTGTGGAAATGCCACTTTAAAAGCAAAAATATATGTAGTTTTTAATAGGTTCAATATTTTCATAGAATTCTAAGACTGTTTTCTTTGGATGTCCCTCATCCCTTCTCCCCATCCTACTCTCTACCTCCCTTCACCTTTTGCCCTTCTAATGCACTTTTCAGGTGATACAACTTTAATGTACATTGAATTCAATTGCTAAAATTTGCTATAAAAGAAATTGGTTTCATGGAAATATAGCCAATGGTTATTAATAGTCAATTGGAAAAATACTTTTTTATCCACATTATTTTTTAAAAAGATTTATTTTATTTTATTTTTATTGGAAAGGCGGATATACAGAGAGGAGAGACAGAGAGGAAGATCTTCCGTCCAATGATTCATTCCCCAGGTGGCCACAACAGCTGGAGCTGAGCCAATCTGAAGCCAGGAACCTCTTCAGGGTCTCCCACGCTGGTGCAGGGTCCCAAAGCTTTGGGCTGTCCTCAACTGCTTTCCCAGGCCATAGGTAGGGAGCTGGACAGGAAGCAGGGCTGCTGGGATAGAACCGGCACCCATATGGGATCCCGGGACATGCAAGGACTTTAACCACTGCGTCATAGTGCCGGGCCTTATCCACATTAATTTTACCAAATTTCAAATCACCAATCATGAAATCCTGAACAGTTTTGCTAGAGTGTGTCAGCCCAGTGGAGAAAAAGCAGCCTTGCTGGAAATTACCTACTACAACCTTTCTGGACCCTGTGAAATGAGATTGTGAGATCAAGGAGGCTGTGGTACCCTCTGGTCCAGGGCAGAGAAGAAGTCAGGTGCTGTGAAGTGAGTGAGTGCTGGCTCCAGCAGGATGAAGGAAATCATCGAAAAGTAGGAGTGGTTGATGGATAATTGGAACAACAACTGGGAGGCAATGGTGGCTCTCTTCTGGCAGCCTCTGCTCAGCCCTCTGCAAGCCCCTTCCATGCTCCTATGTATCTCAGTCCCTGGCTGAGTGCCTGGGGGAGGGAGACAGTTGCTGGTAACACCTGCAGATTCCTCAGGCAGAAAAGGTGCCAAATGTTGTGAAAGGCCTATGCACACTCAGCAAAGAATGGGTTCAGATTGAAACCAAACTCCCATAAAATAAACTGAACTCTGCCTCCTGTCTGTCTCGCTTTATCTCTGACTTACTGGGGAGCCAGACAAAGTCAGAGTTTCAGAGAGGAGAGACAGATAGAAAGATCTTCCATCTGTTGGTTCATTCCACAATTGGTCGCAACAGTGAATCCTGAGCCAACTTGAAGCCAGGAGCCAGGAGCTTCTTCTGGGTCTTCCACGCATGTGCAATTATCCATAGCTGTTGGCCACCTTCTTCGGCTTGTCCAGGCCACAAACAGGAAGCTGGAAGGGAAATGGAACTGCCAGGACATGAACTGGTGCTCACATGGGATCCCGGCTTATGTAAGGTGAGAGATTAGCCACTTAGCGATCATGCTGAGTCCTGTTTGATGTAACTGTTATAGCTTGAGTTATTTTATAAAGAGAAAAGAGTCAGCTGCATTTATGTAAGCATTTTTAGTGCATGCCAAAGTGAGGCAATCTTGATAAACTTAGAGCCCTTACATTCATTCAGATGCTTGTTGAATCACATAACTGAAGTACATTTTTGATAGATAATCTAGTTTAAATCTATTAGGCAGAAAAGAATAAATTTAAGATTTTCAAAGATTGTTAACATGCATATGTGTCTTTGCTTTCTGGTAAGGAAATGTTACTTTTACTAGTTATTTGAAGCAATAAAAATATAATTTTAACCAGAGAATAAAGCCCAGGCCCAGACAGTTTCATTATAGAATTCTACAAAACATTCTGAGCAGAACTAGCCCGGATCCTCTACAAAATCTTCAAAACAATAGAAAAGGAAGCAACCCTTCCAAACTCATTCTATGAAGCCAACATTTCCTCAATCCCCAAACCAGATAGAGAACCATTAGAGAAGGAAAACTACAGACCTATCTCCTTGATGAACATTGATGCTAAAATTCTCAACAAAATCCTAGCCAATGGAATTCAAAAAACCATCAGACAGATCATTCATCTGGATCAAGTAGGATTCATCCCTGGAAAGCAAGGATGGTTCAACATTCGGAAACCCATAAATGTGATACACCACATCCAAAAACTGAAAAACAAGAACCACATGATAGTATCAACAGACGCAGAAAAAGCTTTTGACAAGATCCAACACCTCTTCATGCTAAAAACCCTAACCAACGTAGGCATAGATGGAAAAATTCACATTGTGTTTTTGTAAGGGAATCTCTTGCTTTCTCTACTTTTTTTTCTTAACTTTTGGAAGAAAGCGTTTAGATTAAAGAGTGAAAAATGTTTTGTATGCACCTGCCTTGAAATATTTGAGTAATCACTTTGTTGTTATTCATAAATATGCTCTGTATCTGGGTAAATCACCCTGATGATATGGGTAGATAATCCATGATGCTGAGGGATGTTACTTTATCCAGACACCTTAAGGTCTTTTGTAATATTTTAGACATTACTTCTCTCAGATTTTCAGATGGGTTCCTGGAAATTGGAAGGGCTATATTTCCATTCTGTGAATGTTATGCCCAATATAGCTGTTTGGAATACATGGAAAACTATCATCGAGATGTGGATTTATGTTAAATTTAATGTATGCCAATATGGAAATGGTGTTTTATTTTTGTGATGTTTGCATAGTTGAGAAGCATCTGGGCTTATGTTCACGACTGATTAGGGTGGGAAGGGTTGGAAATGGTGTTACAACTTTCCCAGCAGGGTTTGGCAGCAAGTATCTGGGAGAATGCAGATTCTAAGGTGCACTGTGTCAGCCAGCAAATTTTGGAGGATTTGCTCAACCTTGGAACAATGAAATCATCTCAGAACAATTGAAACCACTTAAGCAAAATTCTTGGAACATGCTCCAGACTAGGAACCCTGGAATGACATCAGATGACCATCCCCCATCTCCAGCTACTTATGTGGTTAGGATGCTGGGTGTGGCCCTCTACTCTTCTCTCCCTCTTTAACCAAGATGACGGAAGTGGAAAAAAGGAAAATTAAAAACAATCAGCTCATCTACTTTTCCCTATTACTTGATTCTCCCCACCCTAATCAGTGGTCTACATAGGCAAGCCACCCATGTAGGTCGCTGTAGGAGCAAAAAACCCATGGGGATGTTACTGATATAATTGTCCTGGCAACTACATAAAGTCTGATGCTTCTGTTGTGCTCTCAGTCTTAATGGGCATCTTAGTACAAAGAAAGTCATGTGCTGTGTGGATGGTCATGTATTTATGGCTATGGGAGCTGTAAATTACTTGGAGAAGGAGAGTACAGGATATAGGGGAGGGGAGAACATTGAAAGAGTTGATTGCAGGTGAGAAATGACTTCTCGGGCCATCCACTGACAAGGCTACTCTACTGGCAGTTAAGCAGTAGGGTTTAGACTGAGAAGTTTTAAGGAGGAAAATTGAAGGACCTGAGCAAGATTAATAAGCACCCACCACCACCCACTAATGTTTCTTAAAGCTGGAACGTCTACTTAGCAGGGCTAAACCACACTGCCCAACCATGAGCATAATACTGGGTTTAGTCATATTTGGCTGGACTATAAAAATAGCCAGCATAAGAGGGGTTGGTCCAGGGGGCAGATTCTGTGGGGGATACATGGGCCCAACGCTGGTACTTCAATATACACCTGGTTTGCTCAAGAAATAGGGGAAGAGGGATGACAGGGCAAACTAGGCATGGCCATAGAACACACTGACGCTTGTGAGTACTGGGCCTGGTAACAGGCTGGGTTTGTTTAGGCTGCAGCAACTATAGGAACACTCAATATTTGTGTGTGAGATGGGTTGGCCCAGCACATCCATCAGCGCACAAAGGCCAAGACAGTGGGGGCAGAGTATTTCTGGTAAGGGTCCAGCACATACTGGCATCTGAGAGCTGTGTTTGGGAGTGGACCCAGTGGAGAAACTTAGAGAACTCCTTTGGTGGGTCATATCTCCTATTGGTAAGCACATGATTCAGGACTGGGTGTTGGGCAGCACTGCACTTATCAGCAGGAGTGTGGGTTGGCTAAAAATGGGGCAGACCAGGCAGCGTAAGCACAACTTTCTTTGTCCAATTTGTTCCGTTCTCCATCCTCTACTGTGGTATCAGATTACATTTACAAGCCCCAATGGGTTTCCATATTTTCCGTGTATGTAGTATCATCTGGGGATACATTCCGCTGCACTGTCTTCACCAACTGCGGAGATTCAGTTCTGACATGTAGATTCCACAGTCAGACCGAAGATTCTGCGATTTCCCCATAGTTGGAGTTTGGAATCTGGTGACCCTGTTGAGGGGCTTCACAAAGAACCATCACCAGAGGAGACCTCAAACTTGACTCTAGCTTGTGCCAGTCAGTGTAGGGTGTGGCCCTGTCTGTCACCCACATCAGCTTACACACATGCTAATGATTACCATCAATGCATTAGTTTTGGACCCAGTCCCAACTCATATACAAACCAATGCATGCTGCAGTCCAGCCTAATCCTCGCTACAACACACCTGACCTTCCACACACCATCAGGAACTACAACCTGCCTGGAGCAACCCCCAGTAACACTCCACATGGCCTTCCCCACACACAGCTCTTGCACATGCTGGTAAGTGCAGCAGAATGATCTAGGCTGTCCCACCTCTCATTTGGCTTTTGGGCACACCAATGGCTGCTGCAGCCTACCTCAGACATACTGACCCCAATATCCAGTCCACACTAAGCTACAGCGTTTCCATCAAGGCTCACCTCCAGTCCTGTTTCTCATGCCCCGCCAGTGGGAGTTTCAGCAGATAAATGCCAAGTTTCCTTACTTGGCTTGCGAGGGTCTGTGCAGAAGATGTGGGAAACACAAAGGTGTGAAGAAAACATCTCCCCTGCTGGAAGGGTAACCTGCTATGGCAAAAAATATAGTTGCTGTGACCTTACATGTTAGCCTGTCTTTGCAATTCTTTAGAATATAGAAAATGTAGCTGTTTTAGCTGCTTTCATATTTTTTTTTTAACTAGAGGAAATCTTGAGTGATTTTACTGACATCATAAAGATATACTTTTGATTATTGTTTGATTGTTGCTGAGGTTGTAGAGCCTGCAGTTGTAGGGGGAGTTAATGCATGGAAATTTTTGTCTTAGACCTTTATGTTTTTTTCTCTTTTGATATATTTCTCCCATTATCCGGTGGATCAGTTGTACAATAGGAATTGTAGTAGGAGTGTATTACTGATTAATATGTGTTGCCTACTGAGGAATGCCTGGCTGCAATGTCAGAATGGATAATGCCCTGCCCTGGTTAAAAAAATTAAAAAAAAAATGTAGAATTGTCTTTGGAAGCACCCACTTGTCCTTTGCAGAGTTGAAACCAAAATAGAGTAAACATGGCTCATTGTTAACTGCAATTCCTTTCGCCATTATAACTCCTGATTTACTTGCTTAGCCAACAAACTGTGTGAGCTTGCAGGTCCAATGGCCAACTGATGTCAGTAACCCTAAGCCCCATAAGCCAATGCCCCAGCCTTATTAACCCATAGATAATTCAAAGTAGTGGACTGGTTGTCACAGGTGGCATCAAGGATAGAACCCAGACTTGAGGAGAGTAGGTGGGGGCTGGCAAGCTGAGTTAAGCAAGTAATGTGTAATCCTCCCTCATTCATCTCTCAAGCTTTGTAAATCATCCAACAATTTGCTTGTGGCTATGTTAAATTGCCCCTAGAAGAAATTCTTTGACTGATTCTTCATAAAGAAAGCAGACAGCTTTTTCACATTGTCCACAAGGGTCGTGGAATTGTAGTGGTCTGTTTCTTCTCTCTACGCATATTTCAAGCACGCTTCTCAAGCTCCAAACTCAGCTGGAGCTGGAATCTGGCATAGGCTCACTTCCAGACCTGCCTGCCCAGGTATTCTATGTGCTGATGGATGCTGAGGCCCTGTTTTGTATGTCTCACCTCATCTTGGCATTTGCTGCCATGTGTTCCAGTATGGCTCTGCCTGGCCTACCCCTAGTTCCGAGTTATTCTGTTGAGTACTACAGGTAAGCACAGCCGAGCCAGCCGCTGTCCTGGACCTAAAGTGAACCAGCCGGTGTTGCCCAATCTAGCTTGTACTGCATCCCATCCTGGATCTCGTATTAGCCAACGGATGCTGTAAATTAAACTAACTTGGACTGATCCTAACCTACACATTTGATGGCAGTTACTCTAATCTGGCCCAGTCTAGGCTGCTCCCATCCTTGATTCTTAAAT
Source organism: Ochotona curzoniae (assembly GCF_017591425.1). NCBI lineage: Eukaryota > Metazoa > Chordata > Mammalia > Lagomorpha > Ochotonidae > Ochotona > Ochotona curzoniae. The sequence goes on along the minus strand of NW_024465211.1, from coordinate 331,419 downwards.
TTGCCTGCAGGACTGTGTCCTGATAGAGGGGTTGTTCAACTCTCCTATCACCTCCTGATTTTATACACAATGTTGAGTCCTTGGGCCACTTTCTTTCTCAGGAGGTACACTGAACTTACTCAACCAGCCTACACCCATTCCAGAACAATTGGTTGCTGCAGCCCAGCCCCAGATGGTCCAGACCTAGATGCGCTCTCACATGGTTCAATGGGTGATGCGTCTGGCACACCCCAGACACAATCCACAACCTTGATGAGGGAGGGATGCTGCAGCCATTTCCAGCCCAGTTTGCCATCACCATTCCTTCTCTCATTCTCATGAGTATAAAACAAAAACAAGGCAAAGATTTGAACATGCTGGTGATGGCTCTGACCCAGCCTAGCATAAGCCATCAGCCACTTGGCATTTGCCATCAGATGCTGCAATCCTCCCAACCAGATCCCAGTCCTATTGCTTGATGGTAGGTGCTGCAGTCTAGCCTTATCCATCTACCTAGAATGTGTATGAGTCACCACACTGATTCTTCTGCATGCCTGCTGGCCTGGGATTCTACCCCTCCACCCGTCTAGGGCATAAACACTTACACAGGTGCCCCAGCCCACACCGTCATGCCAGCCTGGGTAACCAGCACATGTCCAAGTCCTCAAGCCTGGTACACCTGCACACCATGCCAGCATGCCAACTTGGGGCACTATAACCTCCCTCTTTCCTCCCTTCCTCCACCCCTGCATGAAACCCAAACATGTGCAAATGACCCCAGCCTGCTCTGCTGCCCCCACCCCCCCCATTCCCAATGTGAGTTCCACAGCCACAGGAAAGCAAGCTGCTAATGCAGGTGGCAGAAGGAACAAAAAGCCCACAGAAATGTTACTAATATAAATGTCATAGCAAGCGCATAAAGCCTGATGCTCCTGTAGTGTTATCAGTCCTGGTGGTTAACTTTGGAAAAAGGAAGTCACCCCTGCTCACCTAATTCTGTAACCCTGTAACCCTGACTCTTATCTAAAATAAATACATATTAATGTGAGAAAAATAAAAGCCAAGAAAGCTCAAAAGACCCAATTGTGCAAATTTTTGTAAAATTCTTTCAGGTGCTTTACTAAATGTTGTCTGGAATGAATATAAATAGCTTTATTCAGCAACATATGTGTTATGGAATTTTAACTGTGCCTATTTAAAGCATCATGATACCCACAATCCCGTGTTCTTTCCTACAATATTTGCAGTAAGATTTATGAAGAAAACTAACAAGTGTTCTCAAAGAGGGTTCTGTTGGACTAGATAAGAAAGTCCAGATTCCTGAAAAAAAGAAAAAGAAAAAGAATATGAAACTCACAAAAACTGTTAATACACACAAAACAGAAATGCATTACAAGAGATTGAAAGAATGAAAAAAAAATTATGGATTTCTATTTTTTATTTAAAATATTGTTGGTTCTGCATTCAAATATTTCTAGGTTCAAAAAAGTATTTGCTGTAATTTCTGTCATTTTCAGTGCTGCGGGATAGTTTTTTGAGGGCACGGATGAAAGGTTTTACCTTTCCCCTCTTTTAATTGCTCTAACACACAATGTTTTCTGAAGATTTTTACTTTTCTCTTTGGCAATGTAATTATCTGTATACGTTAAACTAGATTCTGTTTTGTCCCAATAGGATATATTGAGAAACACTAGCATATCTGAAACCACACAGAATGCCTGGCTTCAAGGGTCCCTAACCTTGCAGTAAGATAATGAAGATGGTATTTTTCATAAGCCCTAAAACTTCAAAATATTACATACTACGGTTAACATTAAAACAAAAATAAAACTCTAAACTGCCTCAATTGAAACGTTAAAACATGTGTAGTTAGATTATAACTCTATTCTGTTTCTAAGCTTACTTGTCTACAGAGTTTTCTAGGCCAGGTTATTAGCAAGCTTAGTAAAGCTTCTATTGTTGTACTTAAATAAATTTATAATATGCTTTGTGTTAGATTGCAAGTCTGTTCATCAATTTTAAGATGAAAAAATGATTTGTTATGCTCTTATTGGCCTTCTTGTATATCTTAATCTTCTGAGCTTTGTCCTATTGCCTGTCAGAATTACAGAGATATAGAAATCCTAGCAAGGTAATGTTGTTTGAGCAATTTCTGGTGATGACCTATGCCTGCAGAACATATGAAGCAAAGTTTGACAATGTGAAAGTGTACCTTAAAAGGGGTCTTGATACTGCCTCTTTTGCTTTAAAACCAATCATGCTTTCTGTTGAGCTGCATATTCACACACAGAAACAGTCCCTCAGGCAGAGTTTGCACTGAGTTTATCTTGTGGTATTTGAACTGACAGAACAAGGGAACTGAAAAGCTGATTGCAGAGCTGTGGGAGACATGTATACAAGTGGAGTTGATGGGCTCTAACAGCTATGGATAACACACATGCAGCCGAGGTGATGGGCTCTAGCAAATCAAAACTGACTTCTGCAGTCACAAATTGTGCAGGAGCACTCATAGCCCAGTATATAAATAATCCTGATTATTGTTTCTGTGAATAGTGACAGTATTGTCATGTTATTGAGGTTACCTGTATTCTCTTCATCTTCTCTCCCCAAACTGTATTTTCTTCATCTTCTTTCTCTCCCCAAACCCTCATTTTGCCACCCATGGCAGTAAAATATTTGTATGAGTTTGATTCAAAAGACATTGCCCTTGAGCAAAAATAGCTGCCCAATAAGCAGCTATTATTAAAATAACTGAGCATTGCTTTATGAATATACACCAATTTGAGAAATTTTAAAACTCCCTAATCAGAACACAAAGCAAAAAGCCTACATTAGCTGTCCATTCATTGCTTTGTATGTTTTGGGATGATTTTCTAAGGTGTTTCATTAGAATTTGTTAGCTTGGATGAGTTGAATTTAATCCAAGTTTAGGCCTCTGAAGACTTCATAGTTCCTCGTAGTGAGTCCATTGAGCAAAATGTGTAAAAGATGTGTAGGACCCTTCTGCTTGGCTTAGCGCTTTCAACAGCTTTGCACAGAATAAAGCTAACTTTTATCAGAGGTTACAATGAGGTCATCAGAGTGGGTGCAAATGATTTCTGACTAAATTTACTGTTGAAATCTACTCCCATTTCTGGCCAGCAGACTATAGGAAAGCAGACTTGCTTGTTCCTGAAGGGCACCCTTATACTAAGAGGAAGTCAAACATGGGAAATCGTTATGAAAAGCAAGCTGCTATGCCCCCCCACATACACACACAGATACACATGTACTACAGATTTTATATTTTAAGAACTAACCTACAACAAACCTACTGGGCTCTTTGTGGCATTTAAAGTCCAACTAGGCATAAATATTTTCAGGAATAGTAAAAGCCCAGTATCACCAAGTCACAGTGCTCAACAAGCCCAAAGCATTGCAGGAAAGTGATCCCACTAGGGATCCTTATACGGCATCCCCCACTCTCATAGAGTCATCTTGCTTAGGAGAACAGACATGAGACTGAGGGAAGAGAGACTCAGACATCTTCCTTTTAGGAACAGCAAGATGAAAAGGCAAGGAAATGAAGTGGAAAATAACAATGGGTCAGCATGTCTTGTGATCTGATGTCATGCTCTTCTGTGTGTTCCTTAGTATGCTAGCATGTTTTCCATCTTTTTCTTTTTCTTTTTTTTTTTTTTTCTTCAAGATATTTCAGAAGCAGATTCCAGCACACTAACATATGAAATCTGGAAACTCACATACATGTATATGTGGGACCCAGGCTGGTGGCAGGGCCCCAGGTTGGGCCACTATGCCCACCGGAAGATCAGCCTTGGGAACCTGTAAGCTCATGGTGGGGGGTTGGATTGCTCAGAGAAGGAGATGCATGGCTGTGTGGGAGGAAGGACCCATGGGGGAGAATGGTATAGCTGAGAAATGATTTCTGGGGAAACCTCACAAATTTGATTTTAACACTTGCAGACAAATGAGGGGGCTCTGGCTGGGTGGTTTGGAGTTGGACTCATTGACATAAAGCACTGCACATTGGTACACTGGGGACTGGCCTGGCTGAGCTCAACCACAGTATTCACCAGTTAGTGTCAGAAGAGTGGATGGGTCATGTTAGGTTAGGCCATGGCTCCAATGAGTACACAAGAGAACGGGTAGGAAAGTAGACTCTTCAGGGAATACGTGGCTTCACTCCTGAAGTTCTGAAATACCTGCTACTTTGCTCCTAAGCAAAGGATTGTGTTAGGCCAAGCTAGGCATGCTCATGCACTCACTGACATTCATGGGTACTGGAGTTAGGAACAGGTCAGGCTGGTCCAGGCTACAGAATCATTAGGTACACCCAAGGATTGGGTGTGGGGTGGGCCAGACCACACATCTACCAGCACAGACTAGAACCAAGACCAGTGTGGAGATTATGTTGAGCAAAAGTTTAGCACCTGTGGCATGTATGAAACTACGTCTAGAAGTGGGAATGGTGAAAAAACCTGGGGAACCCTTCTGGTGGATCATAGCTCTCAGTAGTGAGCCTATGAGTCATGATTGGGTGTTGGTTAGCTTGGGCACATTTTCTTCACTTTTGGGCAAGTGTGTGGGTTGCCTCAGGGTGTCAGGCAATGCAAGGCTAACATAGCACTTTGGCATGTGCAGGAGCCAGGTTGAAGTGCAGGCCACAATGGGCTAGGGTGACATACCTATTGGTTTGCATGAAAGTCTGGAATGGGGACAGACTGCATAGGGCGTGCCTGTAGTACCCATCAAATAAGTTGGGACTCAGACTGGCCAGGAAAACACAATGTGACATCTGATGACAAAGTATGGAATGACCTATACCACATTGGATCAGAGCAATCACTGACGTGTTCATGAACTGTTCCTGGGAGTGGGCCTGGTAGGGTGGCTAAGGAGAAGCCCTGGCTGGGCTGTGGTTCTGACTGGTGAGCACCAGAGCTGGAATGAGGGTAACAACCTGGATTGGACGTGGGTGCAGCACCCCTCATCATGGATGTGGAGTGGATCTGGGTTATGCTAGACTGGGCCATGTCTTGACACCTGCTGAACCACATGAAAGCCAGGATCTGTGGTGAACCAAGTAGGCTTGGGCTGTGGCAGCCAATGGTAAGAGCTGGAAAGGGTATGGGCTAATCAGGCACGTTGGCTAAACCTGCTGTTAATGCCAAGACACAGGTGGCCCAAGTAAGAGGTATTAAAAACCTACTGGGATTTGTGAGATCAGTAACTGGGAGGTGGCCTGCAGGAGGAGCTTGGAGAACTCCTCTGTTAGGATGAAGTCTCTACTGGTGAGCACAAGAAATGAAGCTGGGAGCATTCCTGACTAGGATAGTGACATACATGTGGATCAGGTCTGAGAACAAAGCAGGCTGGTAGAGGTCATAACATCTTCTGGCAGATGTGAAAACCAGGATGGGGGTGCAGAACAGCATGGGTCGAACTGCAACACCAGCCAGATCACATTAGGATTGGTACTGGTGACTGGCTGTGCTGTGCTGGACTGGGCTATGGGATCTTCCCACACTGGGCCTGGGGTAAGTTCAGGCGGGGGTGCAGAGGGTTACAGTACCTGTTGGCAAATGCTAGGGTGAGGTGGGCTGTGCCAAAGTGAATGTCAATATTCATGAGCACATGTAAAACCCAGAAACGGGGGGGGACCAAGTAGAGGGGCTTCAGTATCTTTCCTACTGGACCATTGTTCCTGCTGGTGGCATGAAACCTGGGACTTGAGGCAGACCAGGCTGAGCAGGGTTATATAATCCAATTGGCCTGTATGTGAGCTAGGTTAGGAAGCAAGCCAAGCTAAGTGACTATGCTCACCGGCACATAAATGAACCAGAGTAAGTGCTGGCTGGTCAGGCTCTGTCCAAGCTTCAGGTGTAAATGCTGGGACTGGGGCTATGTCCCCTCAGGTTGGACTGTAGTGCCACCTGCAAAGTGCAAATTATGGGCCTGAAAGTGGGGCCTATGAGGGAAACTTCGGGCACTCCTCTGATATGTTGGATTCCCACCCGTGAGCATGAGAACCAGGAGGTGTGGTGGGCTGTCTCAAGATGTGGTGGTGCCTGCTGCTGTGAGTATGGGCTAAGCAGCACAGTCCTTCTTCTTGAGTTAGGCTGCATCAGCCACTTCTGTGTATGAGAGTTAAATGGGATGTTGGAAAGCCTGGAGCAGTCTGCTGCACATACTGGAATGCACAGGAGCCAAGGCTGGAGGTGGGATTGGTAGGGGTTATTGGAAGCTGCTCTGAATAGACTGCAGATCTTGCTGATGTCCTGGGGACTGAGTGTGTGGTGGGAAGTGGTAGGCTGGGACACAGCATCATTTGTTTGTGCTTGAGTGGGATTAAGTGATTGAAACCACCATTGTGTGTGTAGTCTGGTGTGGGTGATGCATTGAGCTGGACTGCACACAATCTAGCACACACAGGAGTCAGGTATGAGGTCACAACTGGCAAGATTTCCCTGGGAAACCTGCAGCTGGACTGCTGGACTGCTAGACTCAAAACTCCAACCGCAAGGAAAATCACAGTATCTGTGGTCCTACTATGGAGTGCATATATTAGAATGGGCCTCCTAGGTTGTTGAAACATGTGCAATGGACTACATGCCCAGATGCAAATAGGGACGTGGAACCTCACTGAGACTAGAGGTGGATTACAAACAAATTGGACAGTACTCTTGGCCAAATCTTGACAGCAAGTATCTGGGTGAATGGAGACTCTAGAGTGGAGTCTGTCAGCCACCAGACTTTGCTGGGATTTCCTTAACCTTGTAACAATGATCAACAGCATCTCAGAACTATCAGAACAGGGATTCGGGAGGGGGCGAGCTTGGGACCTGGGGATTTAAACTTCCAGCAGCTGGTTGGTGACAGGCCAGTATTGTCTCCATCCTCAGAGCCCTGGTTCCAGTCACTGCATCCCCACAGTATTTCGAAGGGAGCAGTTTGGAGGGCTGGGTGGGCGCAGGCCTCAGCTGCTGCCATCACGGCATAGTGGATGGGATTGGGGCAGTGGTGAGATTGGGACCTGGGGATTTAAACATCCAGCAGCCTTTTAGCTGTTGTTCAATGCCAGGATGGGATTGTTTCCATGGTCAAAGCCACAATCCCAGCCACTGTGTCCATGTGGTGACCTGTCCTTGGGCAGCCAGCATGCCATTTGACACTGGGCTCTTCCTGCTGGCTGTCCGGTGGCCTGCTCTGGCAGTTTGTGCTCTGAATTGCTGCTTAGGTATCTCCATGTCAACCCCACTGTATTTTTGGGCTATCAAACTATCTTAAAGAACCCCAATGACAAAGTGATTTTCCCGTTGAAGGTTAGTGAGGGTAATGAGACCTAGTAGGTTGGAGGAGATGGACCCGATGATCTTTATGGATAAGACTGATATAAAAAACTCCTTTAACTACTGTGTAGTGCTTGTAATCACCGAACACCAGTCCATGCAAAAGTTAAGCCTCGGAGCTTGTCTAGTAGGCTCATATCCTATTACTTGACATGTTGATGGATCAGAAAATGGGTCATATTAGGAAGGGGCATGAAATTAATTAGCACATGAGAGAAAAATATCCAGGAGTAGATTCTGTGGGCAATGTGTATGCCAAACCCCACGGAAATACAAGCCCCATTGATTAGCTAAAACATTGAAGGGTGATGGTCTAAACTAGATGTGACCAAGGAACCTGCGATCACTCACAGGAAAAGGAACCCACAACAGTCTGGACTGGTCAGGGCAGAGTCACCTAAATATGCATTCTGAATAGGGCGTGTGATTGGCCAGCCTTCAATGTTCACCAGCTCACAGAAGGCCAAAAGGAAGGATAGACTATGATGGGCGCTAGCTTAAAATGAGAACCGGGGCCCGGTGCGGTGGCACAAGTGGTTAAAGGTCCTCGCCTTGCAAGCCCAGGATCCCATATGGGCACCGGTTCTAGTCCCGGCAGCCCCGCTTCCCTTCCAGCTCCCTGCCTGTGGCCTCGGAAGGCAGTCGAGGACAGCCCAAGTCTTTGGGAACCTGCACCCGTGTGGGAGACCCGGAGGAGGCTCCTGGCTTCGGACCGGCATAGTATCGGCCTGTTGCGCTCACTTGTGGAGTGAATCATTGGACGGAAGATCTTCCTCTCTGTCTCTCCTCTCTGTATATCCGCCTTTCCAATAAAAAATAATAAAAATAAATCTTTAAAAAAAATGAGAACTGGATCCTGGACTGGGTCAAGTGGAGGAACTTGGGAAACTCCCCTGGTGGGTCATAGCACCTGCTGGTGAGCACATGGTCCAGACCTGAGGGCCAGACAAGCTGGATAAAGTAGCTCCAATAGCTGGCTAATGTGTGGATTGGTAATGGAATGGGGTGGACCGGGCAGGACTGAACAAACCTTAGCCTACAAGCAAATTTAGAAACTAGGCTGGAGCACTGGTCATGCTGAGCTAGGCACTTGCACCTACAGGTCTGCGTGAGTGAGGGGTTACACCAAGCCACAGTGTGTAAGTAAGGGCAGGGACAATTGAGGGGTTACGCCAAGCTGATTCAGAGCAACCACTGGCATGTACATGATCTATGGGTGGGAACAGGTCCAGTTGGCGAGCTAAGGAGACACCCTAACTGGGTTGATGTTCCCACCAAGGGGCACGTGACCTGGAATGGAGACTGCATTCTGATCAGGATGTGGTTGTAGTCTTCGTTGGCACAAGTGTGGACTGAGACTGGACACAGCCAGCTGGGCTAGACTACAATACAGTCTGGTACTCTAGCTCACCAGGGTTGATGTGGGGCAGACTAGGCTAGGTCTCAGCCTCTATTGAGCCATGTCTGAGCTGTATGTGGGTATGGATGAGCCATGGCTGGCCTGAAACATACAACAGTAAGAACCAGCTTGGGTTGAAGGCCAGTCAAGAAAAGCCACTATTCCTGTTAGGACAGGAGGTGAACTGAGTAGGGCTGGCTCATGGACCCCCTGATATGTGCGAAATCTGACATTGGGAGAGGTTCTGATGGAGGAGCCTGGACAAATCCTCTGGCAGGACACAGACCCGGCAGGTTAGCACACTAAATGTGATAGGAAAAAGCCCAGAACAGGCCATGGGAAGTTACCCACTGGCATAGATTTGGCATGGGTCAGGGGCAGACCAGGCTGAATCAGATCACATCATCCACTAGCAAATCCAAGCACCAGGATGGTGTGGGCAAAGCCAGGTTCAGTCGTGACAAAAACTAGTGCACATTACAGAATGCCAAGGTGAAGTTGCCTATACCAGATGTGACTACAGGGCCCAAAGGCCCACATGAGAACCAGGAAGCGGGGACATAGCCAGCAGGGGGAATATGAGGGTGCTCTCCTCCTGGACAACCACTCCCACTGGAGAGCATGCCCTGGGATGGGTGCAGACCAGGCTAGACACAGCTACAATACATGTGGGGCTCATGTGGACTAGATCAGGGAAAAGCCAGGCTTGACTAAGTGTTCCTACTGGTGCAAGCATAAATCAGAGTGCATGAGGGCATGTTGTGTTTTATCACAGCATCACTGGCAAATGCTAGCACAGGGGGATTAATTCTGTCTGGTTAAACTGCAGGACCACCTGGAGAGTGCATGATCCGGGAGTGGGAGTGGTCTAGAAGGGAAATAGTGGGCTCCTCCCTCTTGGGTTACCACCCCCATTGGAGGGTACATTAACCAGGAGACCGGGTGGGTTCCTAGACAGAAAGACAGCCAACATTAAGTGTGTGGCCTGGATAGTCGAGTTTGTTGGGTTGAACTAGGCTTCAATATCCATTGACATGTATGAAAGATGAATGGGATGTGGCAAAGATTGGACTAGTCTGATGAACATGCTGGCAAACCGGGGTAGGGGGTGGGCCTGGTCATGGTTATTGTGGGTTGCTCCAACTAGGCTGCAGCTCCCTCTGGCTTGTCCGAGGGCCACGTTGTGCTAGGCAGAATCAGACTGGACTGCAACACACATTGGTTCCAGTGAAAGTCAGGGCTGGAGAGAGAACTGATCCAGCAATTGCAGCAACCAGCTGATTGGTGTGATGGACCGTACCAGGTCCTGTACTTGCTAGTACCTACAAGAATCTGGTCTGGGAACAACCCAGACAAAGTTTCTTTGGGGATTTACCCAGTGGAACAGACAGACTCAGAAGCCTTACCATGAGAAAACAGAGGACAGAACAAGTCAATCAACCACCTCATCCATATGTTGGCAGGAAAAAACAGGGCAAATGGAGATTTTAAGATGGACTATGTCAATCAGTGCATTCTTCAGAGACCTCATCATGCTTGGAGTGCTGACATTGGCACTATCAAAACCACTTGAGCAAGAATCTCAGAACATGTCTGACATCTTGGATCTGGGATAGGTGGGAAATTGGGTGGGACATCTCCCTTTAAAATCCCCTTTACCTCAGATGCATAAAGAAAACAACGTGGAAATAAACCCAATTTCCTGTAGCCCATGAGCATTCTTACTCTAACTAACTACGTAAAGAATGCAAAAATATATAATAAAAATGAAACATAAAAGAACTCTCAGTACACTTAAGCAGTCCACTCAGAACATGCTGCACAGAGGAGACTCAGGGATGACATAGAGTACAAATCCACTATTCCAAGTGCTGATGCAGCAAGGCTGCTGGAGCGGTCCTCTGCCCTTCTCTCCCCTTTCCCCAGACACAGGCTGAAAAATAATTTTGAACCAATGTCTCATTCACTTGACTCCAATCCTCAATCCTTCCCACCTGATTGGTGGTGCACGTGGGTATTTATTCCTTTCAACTATGTAAATATCATCAAAATAAAATAATTCTGAAATATAATTTAATATAAAAAACTATTACAATGAATGCCATGTAAGAGGTGACAAGAAATGCAAAAAGTCAGACGATTTGTATGGAAGTAGGGTGTGGGGAGCCCACAGTTTGATCCTGCCTAGGCAGGGAAATATGCAGGAAGTTCTCCCCTCCTCCCCATCTCTGTAAAGAGGTATACAGGTTGCCACCCAATCCCTGCAGAAAGGTATGAGGATGATGCCTGCCTCGGCCCCTCCTCTGCATAGACAGGTATGCAGACAGCAGCATGCACCAGCAGGGAGGTGGGCAGCCTGTCCCTGTCTTTCCCTACAGGGTGGCCACAGTAGCTGGGACAGGTGAAGGCCCAGCCAGGCATCTGCACAAAAGCCCAGATCTGACCTGGCAGAGGATGAAGGGCATCTCCCTACTCCTGCCCTACTTCCACCAAACACATACAGAACTCACCCCTGTTCTGATGTCCCCCGAGGAATACAAATGACTTGACAAAAATACATTTGAAGCAATATTGATAACACAACAATAGGGCCTGGTGGCATGGCAGTGGTTAAAGTCCTCACCTTGAATGCCCCAGAATCCCATATGGGCGCCAGTTCTAATCTTGGCAGCTTCACTTCCCATCCAGCTCCCTGCTTGTGGCCTGGGAAAGCAGTCGAGGATGGCCCAAAGCATTGGGACCCTGTACCTGTGTGGGATACCTGAAAGGGGTTCCTGGATCATGGCTTCGGATAGACATAGCATCGGCCATTGCCCTCACTTGGGGAGTGAATCATCAGATGGAAGCTCTTCCTCTCTGTCTCCGCTTCTCTCTGTACATCTGACTTTCCAATAAATAAATAAATCATTAAAAAAAACACATCAGTATTGATTAACAAATGATTGTGCTCTTACTTTTAAGAGAACGGTCCAAAGCCTTAGGACCCTGCACCCCCCTACATTGGGAGGACCAGAAGAAGCTTGTGGCTCCTGATTTCAGACTGGCTCAATTCTGGCCAATCCATGCACAATCAGCAGATGAAAGATCTTACTCTCTGTCTCCACTACTGTCTGTATATCTGAATCTCCAATAAATCTTAAAAATTAAAAAAAAAATATCCAAGAAAGAATTGCCGATGCTAACATCTTAGAGGGTTCCCCTATATTTTCTTACTGTAACTTCATTAACTATATATCATAAACCTAAGTCTTAAATTATTTTGAGATTTTTTTTTACTTACATGCATGGTTTTTATTTCTGAAATCTCAGTTTCAGAGCTTTAATTGTTTGTTTTTGAAAGGCAGCTTTACATAGAGAGAAGAGACAGAGGTAAGTAGGATTTCTAACTACTGGTTCACTTATGAAATGGCTGCAACAGCTGAGCTGATCAAATCCAAAGCCAGCATCCTGGAGTTTCGTCCAGGTCTTCCATGTGGGTGCAGGTTTCCAAGAACTTGAACCATTCTCTGCTGCCTTCCCAGGGCATTATCTCTTAACTGGGTTTGAAATGGAACAGATGTAACTTAAACAGATGTTCATATGGGATCTGGCACCACATACGGATGCTTAGTTTACTGTGCCAAGATACTGGCCCTATGATCTCAATTTTTTTTCCATTGATCTACATGTGACTTTGTATGCCAGTATCATGTTATTTTGACTACTGTGTTTGGGGGCCAGTGTTGTATAATTGGTAGAGCTATCAACTGCAGTTCCAGGTTATTTCTGTGCCAGCTACTCTACTTCCAATCCAGTTTTGTGCTAATGGACTGAGAAAAGAGAAGATGCTCCAAGCATTTGGACACCTGTTTCCATGTAGGAAACATATGCAGCTACTGGCTCCAGCTTGGTTCAGCCCTGCCTCTTGCAGCCATTTGGTGAGTTAATCAGTGGACAGAAGATCTTGCAGACTCTACTTCTGACTTCCAAATAAAGAAATGATATGTATAAATGGCTAAAGTTTTGCAGCATGCCTTGAAGTCAGGGATTCTGATGCTAGAAGTTTGATTATCTTTACTCAGAATTTCTTTGGCCATTTTGGGACTTTGGCATTTTATATAAATTCTGTAATTTCCTAATTTTGTAGAGAATGTTATTGGTACAGTGTTGGATTGAATCTGTACATGTCTTTAGATATTATAGACACTTAATGATACTGTTTCTTTAATTGATAAGCAAGTATGCTTTCAAACTTTTGTGTTCTTGCCCAAGCCTTTCATTGTTTGATCATTTTCACTATGGAGCCTTTTCACTTCTTTGGCTAAATTTGGTGCTAAATATTTGTTTTGTGGTAATTTTGAATAGAATTTCTTTCTTAATCTCTCTCTCACTGTGTTAATCATCAGTGCATTTCAAGTCTCATGGTCTTGTATATTTATTTTGTAACCTGAAACCTTACTGAATTGGCCCGTTGGTTGAGACAATGTTTTACTGGAAGTTTTGGGTGGTGCATATACAGCATCATATCAGCCACATACATGGGCTCTTTTTTTCTTTTGATCTTCTTCATTGCTTTTTTCTTCCTGTCTGCTCTTGCTAATACAGCCTGTACCAGATTGAACAAAGTAGTGAGACTGTACAACTTTTCAGCTTTGCTCAGTTCAACATTATACCAGCTGTTGGTTTGTCAGAAATAGCCTTTTATAATTTTGTGAGATGTTCATTCTGTGTCAATTTTGTGTAACATTTTTATCCATGAGGGCTTGTTGAATCTGTTTTCTTACTTCTTTTTGATTATTGGAATGGCAGATTTTCAGAGGGATGGAGAGACAGAGAGAAAGATCTTCTATCTGCTGGTTCACTCCCCAAGTATCCGCAATGACCAGAGATCTGAAGCTGATCTGAAGCCAGGAGCTTCTCCAGGACTCCCACAGAGCTATAGGGTCCCTGGGCTTTGGACCATCCTCCACTGATTTCCCAAGCCACAGCCAAGAAGCTGGAAGGAAAGTGCTAAAGCTGGGGATGAATCAGCACCTGCATGAGGTCCCAGGAGTTCAAGGCAAGGACTTTATCAACTATGCTACTGCACCAAGCCCAAGTGGTTTTTCAATCTTATCCAGTGCTCTCTTTAATCTATTGGGATGACCAAACTCTGTTGACACAATTTTTGAAATTTATTGATTTGCAAATACTGTGAGTCATCCTTGCATTCTCTGCTATTCAGGTGGTTTTGGGTTCAGTTTGCTAGTATTTTGTTTATACTCATTTCATCTATGCTCATCAAGTATCTATGCATGTAGTTTTCTTTTCATATTGTCTTTAATTTGGGTGTTAGAGCGATACTTACTTCATAAAGAGTTTTGCACAGTTCCTACCTGCTCAATAATTTAGAATAGTTTGAAAAATATTGGAATGGTCTAATATTTTCAAGTTCTTTCAGATGAAGTACTGTTTAAACTTATGAATTTTTATTTTTATTTGAAAGGCAGAGTTAAATAGAGAAAGAGAGGGAGACACGAAGATATCTTCCATCTTTTGGTTCACTCTCCAAATCACTGTAATGGTTGGAGCTCAACTAACCCAAAGTAAGGAAATTTTCCAGGTAGCACATGTGGTTTAAGGGATGTAAGAACTTATGGCACCCTTAGCTGGTATCCCAGGATGTGAGCAGTGAGTTGGCTTGGATATAGAGAAGCCAAGACTCAAACTGGAACCTATATCAATGTTCTATTCTTAGTATTATTGACTTCTAATTTGGTTTGTTTGTGCTCTGAAAAGATACATGATACAATTCCATACTTTCAGATTTATTGAGACATGAGGTACAGCTTAATGTATGGTTTCTCTTAGAAAATGTTCCACAGCCTGATGCCATGTGAGCTAAGGCTAATCCTCCACCTAGGACATCCTCCCATCTGGGCATCAGTTAGTAGCAGAAAGCTCCAGCTGAAATCCAGCATCTTTGCAATGGCCTGGAAAGACAACAGAGGAGGGTCTAAATCCTTGGACCCTTGTAGCCATGTGGGAAACCTGGAAGTTCATGGCCGTCTTCTGACTGGACCAGCTCTACTGCAGTTTTGGGAAGTGGAGCAGTTGTTGCAGGATGTCTCTCTGTTTTTTGAATCCTGGCTTTTCAAATAAAAATGAAAAACAAATCTTTAAGAGGAAATTTCACATGCCTATGAGAAGAATGTATACACTGTGGCTGCTGGCGCGGTGCTCTAGAGAAGGCTGTGATGTCCATTTTCTCAGGGTTTTAACTATAGTGCTTCTTCACTGACTTTTTGTTTCACTGACTTGCCTTTGAATGAGAGGAGCTTTGGAATTGCCAAGTATTATTGTATGGGTTGTGTTTTCATTGTTTATTTTACTTACTTTTATTTTTTAAAGATGTATCTATACAGGGAATACAAATTTACAGAAAGGAAAGAGAAAAAGATCTCCCATTTGCTATTTCACTCCCATAGTGGCCACAATGGCTGGAGCTCTGCTTATCTGAAATCAGGAACTAGGAGCTTTTTCTGGGTGTCCCACAAAGGTGCAAGGTTCCAAGAATTTGGACTATCCTCAACTGCTTTTCCAGGACACAAGTATGGAGCTGGATTGGAAGTGGAATAGCTAGGGAATAAACTGGCACACATATGGGACTCTGGCAGTTGTGAGGTGATAGTTTTAGGCAATGCACCAGATCCTTTTTGTTTCTGAAAGTATTTGTTGCATATAAATGGTTGGTATTATGCTTGATGCATGCATATTTATGAGTATTATATCTTTTTGCTGTTCAAAATCCCTTAGCAAAAATGCATTGTTAATTTTGGTGCTTTGGATTTTTTTTTTTTTTTACTTAAAACCTGTTTTATCAGATATCAGAATACTCACACATTTTAATATTTGCTTCCATAGGCCAGATAAGTCTTTTCTTCTAGCCCTTGCCTTTCATCTAAATGCATTTTCTTTTGTTAAGTTTAAAGTGGGGCTATGGCTTTATCCATTCAGCCCAACTAAGGTTTTAAATTTAATTCATTTATATCATTGTAAGTACTATTGATTGAGAACTACCCCTGTCACATTGTCAATCAGATGTTAATTTTTACTTGTTTTGAATGAACTCAGACGTTTTTGTGAGGTTTACTTTCAATGCAGGATTAAGCATACAATTTCTTGCAAGGCTGGTCATGACCTCACTCTTACATGGAAAACACCTTATTTTTGCTTTTACCAATTTTGAAAATAAATATTTATTTTATTTTTACTTGAAAGGCAGAGTTACAGAGAGGAGAGACACAGAGAGACACCTTTCATCTGCGATTCACTCCACAAAGGCCTCAACAACTAGAGTCACACCAGTCAAAGCTAAGTGCCAAGAATGGAAGTGGACCATGTTGGCCTAGGCTCCAATGGCATGTGCAAGAACTGGACTGGTAACAGACCTGGTGGAGGGTCTTTGGTGGCACTACTGCTAGGCTGCAGCACCTTCCTGTACATGTTCAGCAGGGGCTGGAGTTGAAACCAGGCAAGGTTAGGTCGCAGCACCCATTAGAACACGTAAGGATCAGGGATTCAGGCAGGCTGGGCAGGGTTAGGCCAGAGCACTTGCCAGAAAATGCGAGAATTAGCTCTGGGGGCAAAGTCAGACAGGATTCCTCAAGGGATTTCCCTGAGTAGACTGTAGCACTTGCCTGTAAGAGCTGGGTTTGGGGGCAGACCAGGCAGGCCAGGATGTCGCACCCCACTGGTGAACATGTGTGCCTATCAAGGGATGGGCTTGTTAGAGGTCCTCAGGAGTCTTCCCAACTGTGGCACAGCACCTGCTGGTACAAGTAAGAGCTGGGACAATGGGAAGATTGCACAAAGCCACAAGGCTTATGGGACCTATCAGTTTGGGCTGGACTGCATCACTGACTGGCATAGGTGGGGGGGGCAGATCTGGGCAGAAGCCTGCTTTGGAGTTCTGAGAGTTACCATAACCAAGGCTCAGAACCCATCAGCAAACATGAGCTGGGACTGGGAATGGCCAGTCCAGGTTAGACTGCATCTCCCTTTGACTTGAAGCATGAGAGCTGGATCTGGGGATAAAATTAATTATGCCCCTCCTGAGTTAAATCCTAAACTAGCCTCCAGGTTTAAGATCCAGCTAGAACAGGGACCAACGAGAATGGTTTGAGAGCGCATTGGTGCTGATCCTTGTATTAAGTGGGCGCCCTGCTCAACAAGAGCCAAGTATAAGAGCCAGATCCATATCAGAAGCTGTGGTGCATCTCAGATTCCTTGAGTAGCAAGCAGTTGTCAATGAAGGTCATGCTGGGTGTGTGGGGGTAAGTTTTGGGGGTCAACTGTTGTAGCAGTTGGATGCCCATAGCAATGTAAGCCAGCTGTGACTGGTGGTGTGGAGCTCCAGTCACTGGAAGCTGGGAGGCATGCATGGGTGTGGATGAGTTCAACCAAAAGCCAGCTGACAGCACACCAAATTTGGTGGACTGTGATCTCAACCATAAGTCCATGTGGCTGTCCCAGTGACAGTGAGCATACTTATTAATTGCCTTCTGTGACCTCACAGGACCCTATGGCCATACCAGCCATTCAGCAGCTGCTTTGTCTTAAGTGCCCCAAAATGCTACTGCCTCCGCATTCTAGAAACGCCATGGTGACATATAGGCTCCTAAGACTCTTAGAGAGCTTGGGAGTGGTTCAAGCTCTTCTTTCTGTGGAACTTCCCCAAGCCCACAACTCTCCTCACTCACCTATATAACCACACACCTTATCAGGGTGAATATCCATCCTCTGTGGAAGTCAGCTGACTGTGAAAGTATGTGGCTTAGGTGTCTCCTGAGTGTGAGTGTGCCAATATGCTGAAAACATCATTAATCCCTGGGCCTTTGCAACACTGTTACTTCAAAAGTTGTGGTTTCATTGCCATTCTCTTTCGAGTCACGTAGGCAGAAGATGGCCATAGCCCTGCCACACAATGAAGAATTCTTGAGCCACTATGGAGACATCTATTCTCTTTGTCGCATAGGACCCTATGCAATGGTTTGTCGCTGCATTTGGCCTGTCCCTAGTAAGAAGTGTCCACCTGCTTAGTAATGTCCAATATGAGAAACAGATCCATATCACAACCTTTGGTGCATCTTGGATTCTTTGAGCAGCAAGCAGTTGCCAAAGAAAGGCATGGTGGTGATGTAGACATGTGTGTGTGTAGTGGGCCTTTGTAGTTGTTTGTTGCATGTAGGATTGTAAGTCAGCTGCCATGGGTCGTGTCAAGCTCCAGATCACTAGAAGCTCACTGGCATGGGGGTGGATGCGTTGGACTAAAAGGAAGGTGACAGTTCACCCACTGGGGTAGACCATAGCCTAAGCCCTCAATCTTGCTTTACCCCTGCACCCCATGTAGCTTTCCTGGTTACAGGGAGCATCCTGATTGTCTGCCACTCTGTGACCACACATGTCTCTACCCATACCAACCGTTCAATCAGCACCTGCCCTGTGATAACCAGCCCAGAATGCTACAACCTCAGCATTCTAGAAAAGCCATGGCGACAGACAATTCCCTCAGCCTGGTGCAGAAAGTGATCTAGTGTCTCAAGCTCTGCTGTCTTTCATTTTTCTCCAGCCCCCACTATACCAACACACACATAAATTGACACAGGCCCTACCAGCGAGGATACCCAGGCTCCGTGGAAGCCAGCTGACCATTAGTGCATGGGGCTTGGGTTCTCCTGAGTAGGAGTGTGCTAATATGCTTCAAACTTCATTAAGCCTGTGGCTTTTGCAACATTTAAAGAAAGCATTTCTCCCATATTGTGGTTTCATTGTCATTCTCTTTACAGTTGCGTAGGCAAAAAGTGGCCATAGCCCTGTCCCACAACGGAGAGTCCTTGAGCCACTATTCAGACCACATTTTTCCTAGATTGAAGAGGGACTTGAGAATGGTGTGTCACAGCATAGGGCTGTCCCTTGTATGAAGTGGACACACTGTTCATCTAGGTCCAAATATGGGAGACAGATACATGTCAGAAGCTGTGGTGGTGGCCTGGTGGTGTAGCCTAGTGGCTAAAGTCCTTGCCTTCTACACCCTTGTATCACATATGGACACTGTTTTTATTCCCAATGGCTCCAATTCCCATCTAGCTCCCTGCTTGTGTCCTGGGGAAGCAGTTGAGGACAACCTAAGGCCTTGGGGTTCTGCACCCTTGTGGTTGACCTGGAAGAGTATCCAGGTTCCCAGCTTTCGATTGGCATAGCCCCAGCCGTTACACTCACTTGGGGAGAAAATCATCGGACAGAAGATATTCTCTGTCTCTCCTCTCTGTATATTTGACTTTGTAAAATAAATATGTAAATAAACCTTTAAAATAAAAGATGCTGTGGTGCACCTTGGATTTCTTGAGCAGCAAGCAGTTACAAAAGAAGGGCATGGGGGGTGTGGGGAAGCATGTGGGGGATTGGGCCATTGCAGCAGCTTGATGCCCATAGGATTGCAAGCCAGCTGGCACAAATTGTGTGGAGCTCCAGACCACAGGGAATGGCAAGCATTAGGCTGGATGAGTTGGACCAACAGGCAGGTGACAGCACACCAACTTTGTTGGACTGTGACCTCAGCCCTCACTCTTGCTTCACTCACCTAAGCCCTGTTAGAGTCTGGGCTAATGCCCCTGGATATCAGGGTGCATGCTAGTTAACCCCAAGTTAGTGAGAAAGAATCTGCTAATGCAAACAGGGAACAGAGTTTATTGCATCAGAATGCTGGGGTCAGACCACACTAGAAGCACACAGGTCAGGCAGGCAGGGGGGTTGAACCCTGAATGAATCCAAGACAGAAGATTATATAGGCCCATTTGGGCTGGGAAATACATCAAATATAACAACCTTAGACGGTATAATTTTTTTTTTTGCCTCCAGGCCCAGGGAGCTTGTTTCATTCCCATACCCACTATCTTTATTGCTCATCACATTCTCATACCTTTATCTTCCTCCTGTTCCTGGGATTGGAAAACGATTGCGCCCTTTCCTCCCCCACCCCTTGCAACTGGCATCACAATGTTGCAAGGCAGCCAAGAACAGATTTTTAAAAAAGATTTATTTTATTTTTATTGGAAAGGCAGATATATAGAGAGGAGAGACAGAGTGGAAGCTCTTCCGTCTGATGATTCACTCCCCAGGAGGCAGCAACAGCTGGAGCTGAGCCAGATGCCAGGAGGCTCTTCCAGGTCTCCCACTCAGGTGCAGGGTCCCAAAGCTTTGGGCCATCCTTGACTGCTTTCCCAGGCCACAGGCAGGGAGCTGGAAGGGAAGCAGGGCTGCCGAGATTAGAACCGGCGCCCATATGGGATCCCGGGTGTGCAAGGTGAGGACCTTAACCACTGTACCATCACGCTGGGCCCCAGATTTATTGTTAAAGCAGAATCCTCCCAAAGTCCAGGAGCCTCCTCGCTTGGCACAGTAGCATTTTTCTCCACACAAGGAACCTCTCCCTGCCCAACAATAGCATTTTACCCACACTCTAACACCCCCCTCCCTTTATTTTTTGTTTTATACTGAGGAATCTTTTTCAGTGAATTGTAGCTATTGAAACTGCTGTTTGAAGACTAGCAATCGGACAGTATGGTCTGTTGTTTTATATAAGACAGTTTTACTAGGAACCAAAAACCCTAATTGCCTATTATTTTCTCTGGCTCTCACATTTTCAAATAGAGGACTGAAACTTAACTGCTCTTAGGGAAGGGGGATTTCGCCTTCTATTCTTGGATACTTCCTGCTGAGAGAGGGTGCTGTGTTGAGCAACAATAGCCATAGGGGGTCCATCTAGCAGTTCCTGATTTTAGGTACAAATCATTAGGTGCTTGAAGTACAGCCTGGCACTTGAAAGACTTCTCTTTGTTGAAGTTTGGAATGAATGGCAGAATTCTGGTGTGGCCCTATCATGTTGTGAAAGACAATTGCACCAATAAGGGGCACAAACCCATATCATTTCACAAAATAAGGACTGAGGCAACCTCTGTTTCAGCTTCTAGATCAAAGAGAGTTTACCAATTTTTGTAAGTTCTAAGAGATTTAGGATGACAGATTTAGCCTGGAACATAAAGCATACCACTGAAAACATTTTGCTGCAAGACCTACTGGTCACTTCAAAAGATTCAAACTGGTTTTCATTTGTAATAAATAGCAGTTTGTAGTATTCTAAAAAGATTTAATAGAATTTTCCTATTCCCGGCCTGCTTGGGGAGGTAAGGGAACAACCCTAGCTGTCATGAGGTTCCCATCCAGGGGATTGTGACCTGGAATGGGGGCTACGCTCTGAATCAGAAATGGTTGCAGTCTCCCTTGGCACAAGTGTGGACAGGAACTGGATGTACCAATACAGGCCAGACTCCAACACCTTCTGGTGTTCTGGAGGACCAGGATTGATGTGGGACAGACTAGGCTAGGTCTCAACCTCTATTGAGCCATGTGTGAGCCATATGTGGGTATGGATAAGCCATGGCTGGCCTGAAACATACAACAGTAAGAACCAGCTTGGGTTGAAGGCCAGTCAATGAATGCCATTATTCTGGCTAGGACAGGAGGTGAACTGAGTAGGGCTGTCTCAAGGAATCAGTGGTATGTGCAAAATCTGGGATTGGGAGGGATTGTGATGGAGGAGCCTGGGCAACTCCTCTGGCAGGACACAGACCCGGCATTAAAGCACAAGAAACATGATAGGAAACAGCCCAGAATAGGCCATAGAAAGTTCCCCACTGGCATACATTTGGCATAGGTCAGGGGCAGACCAGGCTGAAACTGTTCATGCCATCCACTAGCAAATCTGAGCACCAGAACAGTGTGGGTTGAGCCAGGTTTGATCGCAACAAAAACTAATGCACAATACAAATGAGAAGGTGAGATTACCTGTACTGGATATTACCACAGCACCCATCCAGCACAAGTAAGAGCCAGGAAGCGAGGGGGTGGAGCTAGTAGAAGGAATAAGGGATGGTTCCTTTGCTGGACAGCTACTCCCATTGGAGAGCATTAGTTAGGATAGGGGCAGACCACACTAAGCAAGGCTACAACACCTGTACACTTCATGTGTTCTAGATCAGACAATAGCCAGGCTGTGATTGATTATTCCTACTGGTGCAAGCAAAATTAGAGTTAGTGAGGGTTGGTTGGGCCTAGCTACAGTGTCAGCTGGCAGAAGCTGGCACTGGGGTCTAATGCTGTCAAGTCAAACTCAGATCTAACTGGAAAGTGCATAATCTGGTAGTGGGAGAGGCCTGGGAAGGAATTATTGGGCTCCTCCCTCTTGAATTACCACTCCCATGGGAGGCCACAAAAACCAGGACAGGGGCTGGGGTGGAATGGGGTGTGGGACAGACTGGATTACCATTACACATACTGGCAAACCAGGTTAGAGGGCAGGCCTGGTGGGGGTTATTGTGGGTCGCTCCTTCTAGGCTGTAGCTCACACTTGTTTATGCAAGGGCTGAGTATGTGATGGGAAGAACCATGCTGAACTGCAACACCCATTGGTTCCAGTGTAAATTGGGCCTGAAAACAGAACTAACCCAGTGATCCCAATCACCAGCTGATCAGGGCGATGGACTGTGCCAGGCCCTGTACTTGTTGGTACATATAAAAATCAGAGAACACCTCAGACAAAGTTTCTTTGGAGATCTCCCCAATTGAAATGGTGGACTAAGAATCCTAACCAAGAAAAGACAGAAGACAGAACAAGTCAATCAACCATATCAGCTATATCTTGGCAACAAAATATGGGGCAAATATAAGCTTTATGATGGAGTATATCAATCAGTGGATTCTTCAAAAACCTCATAATGCTTGGAGTGACAAGATTGGCAGTGATTTATAACTGGTGAACTATCAAAACCACTTGAACAAGAACCTCAGAGCATACCCTACATGCAGGAACTGGGGAACTTGGCAAATCGGGTGGGCCTTCTACCTTATTTACCCCCACCTTTAAAAATGAAAAAAAAAAAAATAGGAAATAATAGTCCTACCCACTTTCCTATAGCCCTTATACCTTTTTACCCTAAATATGTAAAGATTGTCAAAAATACATATATTAAAATTTTTCTATTCCTGTAAGGCCTAGTGAAAACTGAAGAGGAAAATGGCAGCCATTCCTGTCAAGATCCCACGCACTTAACTTACTTTCTGTTACTTTCCCAGGTACAGTTCTCGATCTGCTGTCCTGGCCGTCAGGTCTGAGGGCTATCTAGAATGCTCTTGAGTGGAACCTGTAGAATGCCACATTGATGCAGTTCACTGAGTCAGAATTTAGTCACTCCTACCTCAGCATATGCTCAGTCCTTTCCCTTGCCTTTGCCTCCTTAGGCAAAACGAAGTACAATTCAGCTGTAGGGGACTGAATGGGCTATGAAATCCACCCTGTTCTTGCACTGCGCATCTTGGATCTGCTCCCTGTCTCTTCTCCTGGTCAAATCAAACAGACCAGCAGGATGGACAGTTCATTGTCTGGGTTTACCCCCCAAGCTCCCATTGAAAGCCCCTTCCCACCTGGTTGATAGTCCATGTGTGGTGGAGTTCAGGTTGCCTGTTAGCTGAATGCCGCTGGTGTATCAGTCACTGCAACACCACACCACTTTGTCCACTGCTTTCCTGTGTCTGACAGTCTCCAAGTACCCCTCTGCTGTTGTTCTGTTCTTTCCTGTTTCTTGAAATATGTCCTCTCTGCTTCATCACGATTAAATTATTTTCCATCCATGTAAACATGTCATGGATACTCCATCTTGATTCCCATATCCACTTCCAAAATCTAAGTATTAAATGAGGATTAGAGGTTGAAATAGGTAATGAATGCACAACTGGGAGTTCTAGTGAATTTCCTTAAAAAGAAAGGAAAACATATTGATCCCGCAATATGATCAAACAGGGCTAAAAATTATGCCTCTGAAAATTCAATGCCACAGGATGTAGTTTATAAGAGACTAAACAAGGGAATCTTAACCTAAAAGATGCCTCCATTAAAGATCAAATGTCTGAATGTTGTGGGTCCCATACAATACTTAGCTTGTTCCAGTAAACAAAATTGATGGATCTTACAAGTTAGCACAAAATTTGAAGGCTATCAAGCAAATCATATAGGCTTGTGATCCTGTGGCACCAACTCCTTATACTCTACTCAGGAACATTCTTGTTAACTACTAATGTCATAGTGTGATTGACTTGAAAATTGCTTTCTAGGGCCCGGCGCGGTGGCGCAAGTGGTTAAAGGTCCTCGCCTTGCACCCCCGGGATCCCATATGGGCGCCGGTTCTAATCCCGGCAGCCCCGCTTCCCTTCCAGCTCCCTGCCTGTGGCCTGGGAAGGCAGTCGAGGACGGCCCAAAGCTTTGGGAACCTGCACCCGCGTGGGAGACCCGGAAGAGGCTCCTGGCTTCGGATTGGCATAGTATCGGCCCGTTGCGCTCACTTGGGGAGTGAATCATCGGACGGAAGATCTTCCTCTCTGTCTCTCCTCTCTGTATATCCGCCTTTCCAATGAAAAAATAATAAAAATAAATCTTTAAAAAAAAAAAAATAGAAAATTGCTTTCTAGACCTATCTAACCCAGAGAGCAGAGACTTCTTGGAATGCAAATGGAAAGATCCCCAGATGGAAAGAGAACACCAAGACTGACAGATTGTGTTAACCAAATGCCAAGTGAGGCACCCAATTTACCTGGCCAAATTTTAAAAGAATATTTTATATAAGCAAGCTGCTGTAATTCTGTGCCTAAGCTCCAAATAATAAAATGTGTGGATGACCTCTCATTTCCAGGAGGAGGCAAGTGAATGCATCAGTCACCACTATGGATCTGCTTAACTTGTATTTTGCAGATGTGGGCATGCAAGTTTCTAAACATACACTTCAATATATGGAAAGGGAGGCAAATATCTGAGGCAGCTCATCAGTGAGGGAATGTGCTAATGCATCAGTGCTGAGAGAGTATCAGTTATTTCAGATCTAACTTTGTCAAAAAAGAAGTTGGAGCTATGAAAGTTATTAGGCCTAACAGGGTAGCAACATTTTCAAGATACACACTAAAACAAAGCAAGGGTCTTTACCTCAGACTTCCAGAAAAAGCCCTGAGACTTCCCATTGATGTACAAAAAAGATTCAGCTGTCAGACATATTAAACCATGCCTGTTTCTATAGTAGTGCTTCGTTCCTTCACTCACTGCAAAATACCACTTGTTTTCTTGGTCATGGAGGATCAGGTTGCCTCTCTAGCAGTCCTCACAGAGAAGCAAAAGGACAGCCTCTGACTTTTACAATAAAACATGTCAAGCCTCTTACCAAAGAATGGCCCAATCTGTAAAAGCAATTGTCTTACTGGCTGGAAAAACCAAATGTGAACTTTGGAGAAGCACTGTCAGTGACACCACACATCAATTCAGAAACATCTCAAACAAGAACAGCAGGCCCATGGGTCACACCTGCCCATGGGGGACAGCTGATGGAGTCATGGAACTTGTAATTGGCAGTTGGGATCTTACAAATTGTAAGGGACAAGGGGTGATTAACAAAGAATAAATCACACAGTTTCTTGTTTACCACTGGAACAACTGCAGTCAATGCAAATGATCATCCAAACAGAAGATGTCCTTAGGGTTTTTAGAAGGATTTCCAGGGGAAAAAAAGAAGCCCTGGATAAATAAGGAGCCACATGATCTAATGAAGATAATTGGCTACTCACTTCTAATGGGGAAACTCCTGGCTGTACTACATAGAATTTAAAGAAATTGTTTTGTTGTCATCAGAGACTGTTCTTTGAGCTGGATAGAGGCCTCTCCTCTTATAACAGTCACTGTCAGAAATGTTAATAAAACTATCCTAAATAAAAGGATAGAGAGATTTAATATTGTTAAAAACAATATTCTGCTATTAGGAGTCATTTTGTAGCCACAATGTTTCCAGTGGCCACAGAGGGCTTGCAGTTTCAGTGGGATTATCTCCTTTAAACTGCTCAGGGGAATGCCTCAGTCAGGACCATGGCTCTCTTCCCTACAGAGCATTGGAAGAGTCAAGGCACTCACATTGCAGTACAGCAGCTTCATCTGTAACCTTCCATGCCAATGTCTGGAGTGAGCAGTGGTTTGTATCCTAGCCAGGTGACTAATCAAGCTACCTACTAACAACTTGCCTTTTCCTCTTTCTCTGGAGTGCTAGATGATTAGTTCTTTGACTTGAGTTTAGTGAGACCAGACCTTTCAGCAATCCCCATGGCATCCAGAAATCTTGGTCATCAAGAGCACTTGGAGTCCTCCCAGCATAACTAGATGGTGCCTTCTTTTCAAGTTTTTACCAGTAACAGGTCAACAAGCAGGGATAGATGACCTGTGAACACAAGAAAAAGTAGAGGATTTGGGGTATGTGACCTCTTGTAGCAAAAGAAATTTCTCTATGCCTTTGTCGCTTCATCTCCTTCTGTCTATACAACTCTCTGTAATGTTGACATTCAACTAAAATAAACACATCCTTAAAATACAATTCATATTTGGGCTAGGAACTGTCGCTTGTGGATTAACCCATTGCATTTCAATGCCAGCACTCCATATAGGTGTCAGTTCTTTTTCTGGAATCTTAAACTGCACCAAACACCCACCATCAAGTTTTCAGTTAAAATGTAGCAAGGAAATTGCCTCAAAGTATCAAAATTGCTCTTCTAAAGAAATAGAAAGAATGGAAAGTTTTGGGCCTGGCACAATGGCTCATTTATTAAATCCATATTTTGCAAATGTCAGGATCCCAAATGGTCACCAGTTAATGTGCCTGCTTCTCTGCTTCACATCCAGCTCCTTGCCTGTGGCCTTGGAAAGCAGACAAGGGCAGCTCAAAGCCTTGGGATCCCTCATTCACATGGGAGGCCCAGAAGAAGCTTCTGTTTCCTGGCTTCCAGTTGTCTCTGCTCTAACCATTGCAATAACTTAGGGAGTAAGATATTGAAGAGAACATTTTCCTCTCTCTCTCTCTCCCTTTCTCTTTCTACTTCTCACTGTAAAACTGCCTTTGTGAAAAAAAAATTTAAAAAGAATATCAAGTTTTGAAAAATGCAGTTTACAATACATGATTCATCAAATAAACCTAACTTTTCTGTATGTTCTTAGAAGTAGCCAAGAAGATGTAACCATCTATGAATATATTCAGTAATATGACAAAAGTGCAAGCATATCATGATGTGTTACATTTTTAGATTATTTTCTGGTTTTATCTAGTTATCAAACAAAGACAGAGCGTGAGAATGAGAGAATCTTTGACATGATTCATTCCTCAATTTTCAAAGAAATGTCCACCCTGAGCTCAGCCACATCTTGGCACTGGACAATATCTTGGTCTCGCCTCCTGGGGACAGGTATCCAGGCACACGTACCATTATCACAGCCTCCAAGGATGTACTGAAAAGAGGCTGAACTCAAAGCCAGGATGGAAACCAAGGCCTCAGAACTGAGTATCATTTGTGCTCCACGGCACCTGCTCAATGGGCCAATATGCCATGCAGCAAATGTAGAGGGGCTGTCAGTGCATAAAAAAAGAAAGTTTTCTAGAGTTGTAAAGTGCAATAACTAAATGTACATTTTATTATTTAAATTTTATTTATGCCTCTTGTACAGGCAGATACAGAGAGCAGGAGAGACAGAGAGAAAGATCTTCCATCCCCAAGATTCACTCCCCAAATGGCCACAATGGCTGGAGCTGCTCCAATTTGAAGCCAGGGTATAGAAAAACAGAGCCACTTATGGGTCTCCTACATGAATACAGGGTACCTAGGCTTTGGGATCTCCTCGACTGCTTTCCCCGGCCACAAGCAGCGAGATGGATGGGAAACGGGGACACTGAGATTAGAACCAGTGCTCAAATGGGATCCCAGAGTGTGCAAGAGGAGGATTTAAGCTGCTAGGCTACCTTGCTGGGATCTAAGTATAAACTTTTCAATTAACTAATTATTTTTACTTATTTGTAAAGGAAGAGTTGTAAAATGTAGGCAAGGTGCAAAGGGAGAAAAAATGAAAGAATAAGTGAGACAGAGACCTCTTTTCCACTCCCTGCCACATGACCCTCTGCCCACGAAAAAGACAAATTGGTACTATGCCATAGTAGATTAAGCTTCACCTTGCAGCACAAGGATCCCATATAGGCATCAGTTTTTAGTCTAGGTTACTGCAATTCCCATCCAGCTCCCCGCTGTTGTATCCGAAAAAGCAGAATAAGATGGCCCAAGGCCTTGGTACCCTGCACACATTCCTGGCTTCTGGCTTTGGCCTGGACTGGCCTTGGTTGCTGGGTTCTTCAATTAATGGTACAAAGTGTTGGCCTGTACTATTTTTGGTCATTTCATAACTATAAGTGTTCACTTACTCCTCCTTTATACAGTTAACCCCTGCTTTTACAGTTTTATTTTATATTAAAATATTGTTTAAATAGTTGGGAGGGATGCATGTGCATATGAGCCTCATACTATGGAAGGAATGTTCGAGGTGTACCCATGGAAGGTGGGTAGGTGGGATAAATATTTCTTTCAATGTTATTCCTTTTCTCCTGTGTCTTCTCTTACCAGGGAAGGAGAGAAAGGAGACAGTGTTGTCCCTGGCTGTCAAACTACATTACAGTCTGGGGGTGGAGGACAGTCATTTGATGTGGGGGAGCATGTCCTGCATGTGTTACTTGAGTGACTTTGATCATCTCAAATGTTGGAGATTTCACCACTCCAGGGTTGAGAGAATCTTTTCAGATGACACTGTCCATTTGACTGCCTCCAGATTTCCAGACATTTGCTGCAATGTTTGGCCAGGACAGTTGTCCAAACTCTTCTGCTTTCCATTCTCTGATGAGACACTCACCATCCTGTGCTGGCCTGGGTTAGCTGGCTGTCATGTCCCTCATGTGCATCTGTGTGTGCTTTCCCAGTGTTTGGACAGAGGAATTGAGGAGGCTCAATCCAATACATGCACTCCAAGTGTGATCACAGAGCTTATGAGTTTTGCTGAGGTCAGAGCTTCAGTCCAGCAGTCTAGCTGGGGAATATCCCAAGAAACCTGCTTAGTGTGACTATAGACTTGGCTCTTGTGTGCACCAACCAGTATAGGAGCAGATTGGATCTCTGACCACAGTTGCCAGCTGCCCAGTCAGTTCTGTCCCTAGCCCCGTCTCGCACATGAAATGATGTATACTGTGGGTTAGCCTCAAAGAAGCTACACAAGACCCCCACCAGTGTGTGCTATAACCTCATTGGGACAACTACGAATAACTCCCACAAAGGTCCACCACAGTCCTACTTTTCAATGTGTTGACATGTGTTGTTGTCTACACCAGGTCAATTCCATATCCCACCAAGCTCTTATAGATACCCTTGGCTGTTGTAGCTTCTTTCAGCCCATTCACCCCCACACCAGGACCGCATGTATTCCATGTCTTTCTTATTCTGCCTGGTCCAATCCCACAGCTAATCTCATGCTTACCTGTGGGAGCTGGGGTGTAGCAGAGTGACTACAGTTCTCCTACCAACCCCAGATCCTGAACTTGCCCAGGGTATTGCAGGTCAGCCTGATATGATTGCCTCTAGTCTTGACTTTTATAAATAAGTCTTGCAATAAATTCTATCTGGCCTGTTCCTGTTTATTTCTTGTGAGCACCATCTGGCACAGTAGCTCAGGCCTGTCCCGCCATCCCCACAACCCAGCATACTTGTTAGATGGCAGGTCTTTCAGCCAGTCCAATACAGCCCAAGCTGTCATACTCACCAGTGGAAGCAGTGGCATAGTAGGGGAGCTTCTGAAGCAGAAGGAGCCATCTCACAGAAGGTTTTTTGTTGGTTTGTTTTTAATGTGAGGAACATCCCACTTACTGGCCCAGAGGCCCAGGGAGATCAGGTGGGCAGTATGAATATAATTCACCCTGTCAGGCTCTGTCAGCAACTCCACCAGTCTCAGAAGATGCGGTCTCTCCTATGAGACAAGGCAGGGGGTGGCTGTCTCAAGGAGGAGCGCCCACCTAGGTCACTTACAATACATAAGGCCCCTGGCCATGGGGAAGAAGAAAAAGGGGATTTGTCCAGTTGCAGGGAGTTGTGCCATGGCACTAAGCCTGTTGCGAGGCTCCCAGGCCACAAGCCAAGAGAGGAGGCTGGATGATCTAGGGGTACTGCCCTCACCTAGAACACATTTCTACTGCCCTCTGCAAGCACATTTCTGAAGAATTTCAGGCAACAATGTTTTGCTTTCTGGTTGGAAGGACAAGAATGTCCAAAACAAGGTGCAATCATGTAGTAGTGCACGAGTTTATTTGGGACAAGGGATGACTGTTCCTCGCTATGGGGCAAACAGTGGGAGGGACAACAGATATGGGAACTCAAAGTCCCTGCTACTCTGCCCTGTCTGGTTCAACCTGTTTTGTGCCCACATCCCTACTTCCCCTTGGGGAAGTATCCCAAATGGGAATTTCTTACAGTTGTGTTTTCTCTGGAGACCTGCAGTTGGCTTTAGTGCTGTCTCAGGGGGCCTCTCATCCTACAGAGATCTGTGTGAGAGTTACACTCCATAAAGAATGAGGAGGACCTCTAAAAATGGGGCTCCTCCTGACTTTTAATGCTTAATGTAGCTTCTCAAAGAAGAACCTGCTACAGATGACAATGGGGACCAAGAACCCCAAGAATGTAACTCAAATACTTGGAGTGCCACTTAGTCTGAAATGAGGTTGTTGTTTCCTTTACAAGAGAAAAGCTCAACTCCTTAACCAAGTATACAGTTAATTTGCTTAGTGAAGTGTTCAAGGAATGTTTTTTTTTTTTTTTTTTTTTGTAGATTCCAACACAGAAAAGCTAAAGCTAGCCAGGATTATGAAAAATAAGACATAATTCTAGGGCCCAGCGTGGTGGCGCAGTGGTTAAAGTCCTCGCCTTGCACGCCCAGGATCCCATATGGGCACTGGTTCTATCCCAGCAGCCCTGCTTCCCTTCCAGCTCCCTGCCTATGGCCCGGGAGAGCAGTCGAGGATGGCCCAAAGCTTTGGGACCCTGCACCCACGTGGGAGACTGAGAAGAAGCTCCTGGCTTTGGAATGCCATAGTATCGGCCGTTGCGCTTACTTGGGGAGTGAATCATCGGACGGAAGATCTTCCTCTCTGTCTCCTCTCTGTATATCTGCCTTTCCAATAAAAAAATAATAAAAATAAACCTTTAAAAAAAAGACATAGGGATTCGAAGATGGCCTACATATCAGGAAGGTTGTGAGGGATAACCCAGTGTGAGAGGGATAGAACGCTACAGAAGCAGCAAAGAGGAACAGCAAAGAGCCACAGGGAGAGGTGCATGAAGTTCCCTGGACAGTGTGGAGCCAAAAAGTTCCACACAACTCGGAAGAACAACGAGTACAAAACAAAACAAAAGGCAGAGAAGAAGGTGTCTCGCTCCAGACCTGCTGAATCACCTTTAAGGGCAGCCGACAGGAGACGCAGCTGACCCAGAGACAAGGAAACCGGGAGGGATCGTCACTGGCAAAGGTCTTCAACAGCAGCAGATGCAGACTGCAACAGTCTGAGGTTCAGGTCAGCCATCGAATGGTTAAGAGCTTCTGGAGTCCGCCTTCCAGAGGCAGGCACAAAGCACGAGAC
Source organism: Ochotona curzoniae (assembly GCF_017591425.1). Classification (NCBI taxonomy): domain Eukaryota; kingdom Metazoa; phylum Chordata; class Mammalia; order Lagomorpha; family Ochotonidae; genus Ochotona; species Ochotona curzoniae. Next base: position 300,103 of record NW_024465211.1, on the reverse strand, counting down.
TCTTGGGTGCTCCTCTCACCCTCCCTTCCCGCAGAGGTTCCAGCCTCTGAGAACAGAGGGCAAGTACCCTGAAACTGCCAAATCTGTGCCTTGGAGGTGGCGCACAGTGGTCCTGGGTGCTGAGAAGGCACAAAGAAAGCGCCCCAAATATTCCCACGCTGTGGGGCCAGTGCATCTCAGTGCGCAGAAACTACCACAGAGAGTCTAGAATCCCCCACACCCTGATACCCTGTGGGTGGGCGACACACCAGGAGAGCTGTGAACACCGAGCCAGGCTGGGCGGTCCCGCCTGCAGAAGCCGACTACACAGAGCGCCTGGCTAACACCTTGACACACAGTTCTGTGAGCAAGGGATACACCAGGAGGGCTCTGAGCACCACGACCTGCAATGCTGTGTGACCCCAGCACACAGGAGCCATTCCCATAGAGTGACTTGCCCACTCCTTGCCTCTCACCCCACAGTACTGAGCATGGACGACCCACCAGGAGAGCTCTGAAAACTCCTGTGTGAGACTGGCACTATGCGAACCTGCTGCAAAGTCACTTTAACAGGGCACCTGGGTCACTCCTCCACTGCAGTGCTGTGTGAGGGAATCACACCAGGAGGGTTCTGAACACCCACACGCCACACGTGGTGGAATCACTGCACAAGAGCCACGCCCAGAAAGTGCCTCACCCTCAGTACCATGTAGGGCGACATATCAGCTCTGAAAAACCCTGCAGTCCCTGGCACGGAAATGCATGGAGAAAGCACATAAAGCATTCCATGTCCCGTGGATTCCCAAGCAGGGACACACCCAGAGTGCGCCTTCATCCCTCCATACCCTGGGGCGCCACACCTGCAGAAGAGGTGCCCAGAGTGTGTCTCGAATCCACAGGGCACCCAAGGTGGTGCCCTACAGTCCCAGGCACTGAGGATGCACCAAATGTGTCTTGAAAATTCCCACACCCAGCCACACCACAGCTGCAGGCTCCAATCTCTACAGGAAAGCATTTGATGACCCCTCAACACACGGGTTCATTGCCCTCTCCAAAAATACATCAACACAATGGGAAAAACCACCAGAAAAAGTTGCGCTCCAGATGAAAGAGCCAGCACCCCACCAAATAAGGGCCAAAAGCCATTATCAATATCGGAGATGTGAGATGAAGACATGGAAGACTTACCAGACAAGGAATTTTAAAAAATAATGCTAAAATTTGTCAGAGATAATGAGAAGAAGTGGGAAGACTTCAGGCACCATATAGTAGCCAAAATACAACAAATCAAAACCAAAATGGCTGACCAGGAACACAAAATTAAAAGTCTGACCAACAGAATACATATGGCAGAGGAAAGGATCTCTGAAACGGAAGACATACAAAATGAAGGTGCCCAGCTAGTTAAACAGCTGGAGACAAGCCTCAGCAAAGCTAATAAAATGATACAAGAAATGAAAGATCACCTTAGAAAATCGAATATTTGGATCATGGGCCTTCCTGAAGGAGTAGAGAGAGAATCTGGAATGCAAAGCAGTGCTTCTTGAAATTATACAGAAAAATTTCTAAAACACTTGGAAGAAGAATCCAGCCCGCATACAGGAAGGACAGAGAACTCCCAACAAACATGATCCAAAGAGATCTTCACCCAGACACACGGTGCTCAAGTTGTACTCCAACGAAGACAAAGAAAGAATCCTGAGACAAGTAAGAAGCAGAGAAAAGATCACATACAGGGGAAAACCAATTGGAATCACTGCTGACTTCTCCGAAGAGTCCCTACAAGCAAGGAGAGAATGGTCGAACATATCCCAAGCCCTGAAACAAAACAACTGTCAACCAAGAAAAATGTACCCAGCAAAGATCTCATTTGTATATGAAAATGAAATCAGATACTTCCATAGCAAAGAAAAACTAGAAGAATATGTTTACACAAAACCAGCTCTGCAAAATCTCCTTAGATATGTGCTAATCCCAGAAAAAGAGGAGGCAAACCAGAAACAAAGATGGCAAATAGTAATGTCTACAAACTAAAGCCCACACAAAGAAGGGCAATTACACAGATAACAACACACACAAAACACAATTGCATGACAGGGCAAAATCACAACCTCTCAATTTTAACTCTCAACACAAATGGTCTAAATTCACCAATCAAAAAACAGAGATTAATGGAATGGATCATCAAACAAGACCCAACCACTTAGTCCAGAGGCAACTGGACTAACCACAAAACTTAGTCCAGAGGCAACTGAAGAATTAAATAAACCCATAACTGAGGCAGAGATTGAAGCAGTCATCAAGGATCTCCCAACAAAGAAAAGCCCAGGTCCAGACGGCTTCACTACAGAATTCTACAAAACATTCCTAACAGAACTAACCCCAATGCTCTACAAGCTCTTCAAAACAATAGAGAAGGAAGCAACCCTTCCAAACTCATTCTTTGAAGCCAACATCACCTTAAATCGAAAACCGGACAGAGAACCATCAGAGAAGGAAAACCACAGACCTATTTCCGTAGAACATAGAATTTCTGATGAACATTGATGCTGAAATTCTCAACAAAATCCTAGCCAATAGAATTCAACAAGTCTTCAGACAGATCATTCATCCAGATCAAGTAGGATTCATCCCTGGAGTGCAGGGGTGGTTCAACATTCGGAAATTCATAAATGTAATAAACCACATCCAAACTGCAAAACAAGAACCACATAATAGTTTTAATAGATGCAGAAAAAGCTTTCGACAAATCCAACACCTCTTCATGCTAAAAACTCTAGCCAAAGTAGGCATAGACGGGAAAATCCACAACATAATCAAAGCAATTTATGAAAAACCCAATGTCAGTACCATACTGAATGGAGAAAAGCTAGAACCCTTCCCACTGAGATCTGGAACAAGACAAGGAAGCCCACTATCACCACTGCTATTCAACATAGTTCTAGAGGTACTTGCAGAGGCCATAAGACAAGAAAAAGAAATCAAAGGCATACGTATAGGAAAGGAAGAAGTCAAGCTTTCACTATATGCAGATGACATAATCCTATACACAGAAAACCAGGAGACTCAATACAGAAACTACTAGAACTTATACGAGAGTTTGGCAGGGTGGCGGGGTACAAAAGTAATGAACGAAAATCAACAGCCATAGTATACGCAAATAACACCAAGATGGAAGAAGATCTAACCAACAGGATATCATTCAAAACAGCAGAGAGAAGTATGAAGTATTTGGGAATAAATCTACCTAAAAATGTAGGAGACCTATTTGAAGAAAACTATAAACTATTCAAAAAAGAAATTGAACAAGACCTCAAAAGATGGAATAACATCCCATGCTTCTGCATAATTAAAATCAATATCATTAAAATGTCTATACTACCACAAGCAATATACATTTTCAACGCAATGCCAATCAAATTGCCCAAAACATTCTTCATGGAACTGGATACAATGATTCAAAAGTTCATCTAGAAGCACAAAAAATCACAAATACCTAGAACCTTATTCCTGAAGAATAAGAAGTTAGCTGGGGGAATCACAATCCCGGACCTCTGGACATACTATAGAGCAGTTGTTATCAAAACAGCCTGGTATTGGCACAAAGATAGAAAGGAAGATCAATGGAATAGAATAGAAGCACCAAAAGGGAACCCACACAGATACAGCCATTAATCTTTGACAAAAAGACCAATGACAGTCCAAGCAAATGGGAAGGCCTCTTTAGTAAATGTTGTTGGGACAACTGGCTGGTAGCCTGCACACACAAAAAGATAGACCCACATCTATCAACATACACTAAGATCCAATCTACATGGATAACAGACCTAAACCTACATCCAGAAACCTTCAAACTCTTGCAAGAAAATGTAGGAAATACCCTGCAAGACCTAGGAGTAGGTTCCGACTTTCTAAGAAGGACACCTAAAGCAATAGCAGTTAAGAACAGAATAAACAAATGGGACCTTATCAAACTAAGCAGCTTCTGTACAGCAAGGGAAACAATCAACAAAGTAAAAAAGCAACCCACAGTGTGGGAGAAGATCTTTGTACACTACATAGGCTTTAGGAGGCTAATTTCCAGGATATACAAAGAACTTCAAAACAACCATAATACTAAAACAAACAAGTCACTCAAGAAACAGTCATGGGAAATGGGCAGACATTTCACAAAGGAACAGCCCAAATGGCAAACAAACATATGAAAAAATGCTCCAGTTCCCTGGCAATAAGGGAAAGCGAAATTAAGACATCGATGAGGTACCACCTAATACCAGTTAGATTGGCCCACATAAAAAAAGAACACCAACGACACTTGTTGGCAAGGATGCGGGGAAAAGGGAACCCTACTCCACTGCTGGTGGAGCGGCAAGTTGATACAGCCTTTATGGAAATCAGTCTGGAGAACACTCAAACAACTCAAAATCTGCCTACCAGATGACCCAGCAATAGCACTCCTAGGAATATATCCAAAACAACTGTTTTACAACAAACCAACATGCATCCCTCTGTTCATATCAGCACATTCAGTAATTGAAACCAAAATGCCCATCAACAGAAAACTGGATAAGAAAGCTTTGATTCATCTACTCCACAGAATATTACTCAGCTATTAAAAAAAATAAATAAAATGCAGTTCTTTGTGGCTAAATGGGCCCAACTGGAAACTATAATGCTAAGGGAAATGAGCGAATCCCAAAATGTTAAAAACTTCATGTTTGCCTTCATTTAACCTGTAATTTTTGTTTGGTTGGTTGTTATTTTTTGAACCTGTCATTGATACTGTCTCAACCCAGATGTTTTAAAGAATTGAACTTGCATTATTTTTAACATATTGTTTACTCAATACTATGTCAATTAATTCCATAACAATGTATATTTATGCTGATGTTTTGTTGGGCTTTTAACTGACCGGAACTTTACTCTGTTAGCTCTACCTTCAGACCATAGAAGGTCTCCCCAAGAGGCCACTGAACTTATCTGGACAATAAGATGCTGGACTTTATGCTTGGTATATGCTTGCAATTAAGGAATCTCAACTGAACTTGAACTGTGGTTTTGCAGCAAGGTGTAGGAATCCACTGGGGGGGAAGGGTAAGGGAGGGGAGGGGGGAATCCCCAGTGCCTATAAAACTGTATCACATAATACAATGTTAATAACATTTAAAAAAACCCAACAAGTAGCTTTAAAAAATAGACATAATTCTAATGAAGGTATGTCAATTTTAGAAATGAGTCTAATATTTAAAAAAAATTCTGTAGAAATTATTCATATTCCTGCCCTGGAATACTATTGTGTCTCTTTGCAGACATCTTTTAAGAGCTGTGCTTTAATTGACTGGCAAATAATGCACACTTATGTCAATTAACATTTTAAATTAACCCAAATTATTTCTGGGTCATTTTGTTACACACGGAAGGACAAAGAAGCCAAGTGGCACTGGCAACTCTTGGCAAGAAAAGCATTTTTTTACTCATCAGCTTTAAAACCCAAATTCTTTTAATTTCTCTGTTTTTGTTTCCAATCCTTTCAGAGAAGTTAACAACTTCAGCTTCTTTCAGGTGCTAGCGGGAGTGGCAATGGTCAAGAAATGGATTTACAGGTCCCGTTCAAGAGGCACAGGACTTAAAGGAATCAATAAATCACAGTCTTGGCCCAGTGTAGGGAGCACACAGTTATCTCACAGTTCTGCCTCTGGGTATTGGGTTCATTGGGAATGGGATGGCTTGATGTAGCACTGAGCTGGCTTCCTCAGTTGGAGTCAGGTTTCCAAGTGACAGGGTCTCAGAAAGTTGGGTTTGCAATGTCTGGCAGGTTATCTTACATTTCTTGATAAAAATGAAACTGAAGGTATTTTCATAGTCATTAGTGTTGTTTTGTTCCTGAGATTTCAGGTCAAAAAATGGAATACTGGTATGTGATAAGCTTAAGTCCTACAGGTATAACTTGCACACAAGACAAAATCATGTATATGAAGGTATAGCAGAATGTTGTTTGCCTTCCATGTTTAAGAACAGTGGAGTTTCAAATATTGCTCTTTGGCAAGAGTATGACTTTAGAAAATTACCACACTAGCCTAATATTTTATTTTCTTAAGTAAACTATGTATAATTGCCGAAACACATTGGGTAAAATGTAAAGGAGATGAATATTTCCAAGTATATATTTAGGTGGTTTTTGGCTTCTTAGAATATGTAAAAGGCAAGGGTGTTTTAATAAATTTATTTTAATAATTTTTGTGTATATAAAAGATCAAAATCGCTTCATAAATTTTCACTGAAATTAAAACTATTGAGAATAAGAGATAATTTTATTCAATATATGAAAATTTGAATTTAAACAGTAGCAAAAACAAAAAGTCTTAGGAAAGTAAATTATTTCTTTATTTCTAATCATTAAAGATTCCCAAATGTAGGCCAATACCTAGGTTGCCTTATATCTTGGCACGTGTGACAGTATTGAGAGAAAAGCAGTGAATATAGCATGCAATTGGAGCCTGGTGAGTGTCAAATTTTTGTTAACTATACTAGTGTGCTGGAATATTTGCCTATTCTATTTTTATAGGGGAAGTAAGGATGTCTGAGGGTAGACACTGACACATTGGGAGATAGTGTCTGGGGACAATGGTAAGCATGCATAGGCCCCAGACAAATGGGCAGGCTCCAGGCCAGCATGACACCCTACCGTAAGGCTGGATCCAGGGATCATATATTTTCAGGCACAGAGGCTGTAGATTGTGTGGGGAAACAGGTGTCTGGGTGTCGGGGAGGGAGGATCACTGAGGGAGTACATTAGAGTGGAGGAATTGTGGGAAGCCTTGCAGTTGGGTTGGATGGCATGTGTGTGTGATGAAAACTGCTCCTCAGTTAGCAAGATTATAAGGAGTCTCTGGGTGCATGGCAAGTCCCAGCAGAGTGCCTCTGGTCACCTCATTGCTGCCTCACCCCATTGTATGGACACTCAATCACCTCTCTGATGTTTCATAGATTTCTCTTGTGAATGTTGTAGTTTTTCTGAACATGTGTGATCATTCTTGTAACTGGTATAACACCTCAAACTGATCATGTTATGGTAAAATTGTCTTTAGCAACCTAAGGCAAAGACACACAACTAATAGCATACAATACTACAATTGAGCATGTTGTGTGCCCAAACATCCTGCTATGTGCCCACTTTTGTCCTAGAGCTTTAATATAAGTAATGTTTTACTTAAGAAATGCTTTGATAATAACTTGGAACAGATGGAAATCATGGAGATACAAAGAGTTTGTTTACCATAACCTTGAATTATTACAACACCTGAAATGACACATTTTGGTTTCTCACAGAAAATAGAAAGTATATGAGGCACCTTCTAAAGAAAGACAAATATGAACACTTCCCACCCCCCAAAATGGCTTAATGTTTCTACCTCCTATTTGCACTCGTATCTAGGGAAAGAAAACAGTTTATAAAGATATAAAGCAATGTCTTGTAAAGGCCCTCTGTTTGTAGAAAGGCTAAGTTGCCCTGATCCCTCTCATGGCCAATTAACAAAAGAACAAAAAACAAATCAGCACTAACAGTGGTAGAAATTAATGCATGATTGTTTATAAAATTATAAAATTTAATAAATATGATATATGCCTTTACAAATTTCATTTAATTATGAGCTGTCCTTTTAATTCTGTACTCTTTATAGTTTATTTGTATTTAGCAAAAATTGATTTTGGATATAAGGAAATCAGATATGACTATATAACTGTATGTGCTATCAAGCCAGAGATCCTGGCTTCAACCAGGTCACTGCAGGTTTGAATGACTAATAGATTGCTGAAAATATTTTCTCTGAAGCAAAATAATAATAATGATCTACAGAATTGTTTTTGTAATCATTCTTTCATAATGAAGTAAAAATGAAACAATTGGATGTTGTGCAAAAGCTTGTGATGATTTATGTATAAATAATGAAGGCAGTTTTTCTGAGTTGGCCATTATGAACACAATGCCATAGTGGCCCATCTCTAGTTTCTCCTCTCTCTCTGCCTCTTCTTATCTTCTCACCAAACCACACATAATTTGCAAGCTCTCCAGTCAGCCATAGTTGGTCTCCAGTGGAGTGGTGTCCAGATTTGGGTTCAATGACAATAAGTCTTTTTACTCTCTATTAATATTGATGTGTTTGCAGTATGTATTGAAAATTCACCCAAGGGTGCTGCAGTCCCTCTGATAAGAGTTCAGATTGGATGTGGGTGAATAAGTGGCATACATCTCTAAAAAGCATTGTACTCTCTGTTCGCTATGCAATTGGATAGAGTGCATGGAGCAAGATAGCTTATATGCTCATATTATTAAACATGAAAGACATTAAAGTGAGTAAGCAGCGGTAGCCTCTGGAATTGTTACATTCTGTGAAGTCAGCTCATGGCTTCCATTGGTGAGAACTCTGGATTTGCCTTTTAAGCTTATTAAAGAATTAAAATATGCTCTTTCTGATTATGGCCCAAACTCCCTACACTCACATTCAGGCTATAAAAAAGCGTATTGCCTTTACTCACTCTCTCTTCTCTGCTCTTTCTTTGCTAATCTTTCTCTCTCTGTCTCTCTGTACTCTTGCTTTTTCTCTGCCCCATAGAATACCTAGCCTCCTTCACATTATGGACAATGTTAGTACATGATTAGATATACTTCTTAAAGTACTCTTAAAAATAATATTTATATCAATACTAAATTAGTATAAAATTGAATTTTGACCTAATGTTACATTGGTCCTTGTCAGCAGGAGCTGGTCTTTGGTAAGAGATGACTTCTGGGGACTTGTACCAACTAGGCTGCAGCACATGCAGGAAAACCAAGGAACTAAGACCAGGTGCTTTGGAGAAGGGAAACCAAACTAGAAACTGCTATACCTTCAGAGCTCTGTTTAAAAAAAAAAAATGGAGAGAGCTCTGTTTTAATTGACTGGCAGATAGAAGAACACTTACATCAATTAACATTTTAATCAATTCAAATTAGTTTTGGTTCATTTTGTTACACACAGAAGGCCAAAGAAACCAAGTGATAGTCCACTTGATCACATCAATGCATTTAGCCATGTGGGAGCCCTGAGCTTAGCTAGTTAGTATTGACCATCACCCTCCAGTCATAGGAAAGCTAGGGCTGGGTCCTGCCTGGCAGGACTCAAACAATACCACCAGTGAGAATCAAGGCAAAAGTTGAACCATAGTAGGCTGTGCCATGACACTAACCAGCCAATGAGAGCATCAGGTCTGAGAGCAAATTCTGAGTGATTTGTGGGTTCATCCATGTGGGACTGAAATATCTACTGGTTTGCATATAAGACAAATAAAGAAATGCCCCTGTTTGGGGCTCAATCTTATTTTTATGTATCTGACTGAGCCACATGTAGCATAACAAGAATAATCATTTTTCCTGTGAAAGAACTTAGTGTCTAGTATTTCAGTCTGTGAATTCCATAACATTTTTTCTAATGCATTGACTGGAAAATGGACAGTGGCTTTTTTAACATCTCCCACTAGGATGTCTTGGGGTGTGCTATGGGAGAGTAAGTACTTTTGGAATCAGTAGATTATTTGCTTAGTGGGAATTAATGCTCTCTTATGTACTAACATACTGACCCTGAAAGCAGAGTTACCCTGGGCACAGTGGTGAGCACTGGCTAGAGCCCAGTTTTAGTTGGTTTGGCAGACTTGCCCAGAGGGTCAGAAGGAAAGCATGGTTAAGTCCCAGAGTTATGCAGGTCATCCTGTGAGCTGATATAGTGCAGAGATGAAATCACAACTCAGTGTCATCAAGTTGGAGATGAAAGTAATTTTGGGTTCCACATGAATGTAATATTGAGCTTGATTCAGATGAAGGGATGCTATAATATCATAGCATCTTTAATCATTAAGGTATCATTCATAAATACAAATTTAAATTAAAAATAGTTAAGTTAAATGCTTCTCTTTTTTCAAAAACTTATTTTATTTTTATTACAAAGTCAGATATACAGAGAGGAGGAGAGACAGAGAGGAAGATCTTCCATCTGATGATTCACTCCTCAAGTGAGTACAATGGCCAGTGTTGGCACCAATCTGAAGCCAGGATCCAGGAAACTCTTTTGAGTATCACATGGGTGCAGTGTCCCAAAGCATTGGGCCGTCCTCGACTGCTTTCCCAGGCCACAAGCAGGGAGCTGGATAGGAAGTGGGGCTGCCCTGGATTAGAACCAGCACCCATATGGGATCCCGGGCATTCAAGGTGAGGACTTTAGCCGTTAGGCCACGCTGCTGGGCCTGAGATAATTGCTTCTAAAGGTCATTCTTTAGGTCCTTTTAACAGCTCCAATGCTATGAGTTGAGTTTTTTATCAAGTAGGTTTTAACAAATTGTACGTGTATGAAAATAATTTAAGACCTGTTGAAAACAAATAATGTGGAAATGTGAATGGTTTTTTATGCAGAAAATTTAGTCTTAATATGGTGATGTTAAAAGGATTAACTTTCAAAATATAAATCAAAGAAATCAGCAAATTGAATATAACAGTCACAAGCATGAGAAAGTGTTCTTGATGCAAAAGGTTATGAAAGATAATTTTGGGGGCTTGATTTTCTGGCTCAATTGGCTAATCCTCCACATTCAAGAGCCAGGATGCCAAAGGATATCTGATTTATATTCTAGCTGCTCCTCTTCTCATCCAGATCCCAGCTTGTGGCCTAGGAAAGCCAAAGAGAATGGCCTACATTTTTGGGATCCTTCACCCATGTGAATAAGCTGCTGGATCCTGATTTCAGATGAGCTCAACACCAACATTTGCAGCCACATTGGAAGTGAACCAGTGGATGGAAGATCTTTCTTTTTCTTTCTTCTGGCTATAAATTTGATTTTTCAATAAATAAATAAATCTGAAATATAGAGAATTATTGTATAAAGAAAAAGATTGCATGTAAAAATGTTTGTGATATCAGAGAATGGCTAAGGAAAGGCAGGACAAAGATACTTAAAAAAAAAGTTTCAGAAGGTTTGAGCAAGTAAGAAAGAATTCAGAGAACTATATCTAAGATTGTGTAAGAACAAATAGACTATATTTCTTAAAAAATTGTTAACAACTTTGTCTAAAGTTTAACAAAATCAAAAGTCCACTGACACAGAATTAGATCTTCATTTTCCTCATTAAGCTTCTGTTAAAGCAACAAGTGATTTTCTGTATGGTTGCACTTATTTTTATTAGAAAGGCTTACTTACAGAAAGAGAGACAAAAATAAAGAGCTTAATCCCACTTGGCTGCAATGGCTGCTGCAGAGCTCCTCTAAGAAGTGGATCTTTTTTTTAAAGATTTATTTTTATTATTTTTTCATTGGAAAGGCGGATATACAGAGAGGAGAGACAGAGAGGAAGATCTTCCGTCCGATGATTCACTCCCCAAGTGAGCGCAACGGTCGATGCTATGCCGATCCGAAGCCAGGAGCCTCTTCCGGGTCTCCCACACGGGTGCAGGGTCCCAAAGCTTTGGACCTTCCTCGACTGCTTTCCCGGGCCACAGGCAGGGAGCTGGAAGGGAAGCAGAGCTGCTGGGATTAGAACCGGCGCCCATATGGGATCCCGGGCGTGCAAGGCGAGGGCCTTTAACCGCTTGCGCCACCACGCCGGGCCCAAGAAGTGGATCTTTTTGGGAGATTTTGGAAGCAAAAGCATTGGATGTAGGCACCTATTTATAAAAACAGAAATTTGTGGTCTTCAATTTTGCTTATATTGGAAGAGGTTGGTGAGAGAAAGGAATTATGAGCATGCCATCTGTGTACTACAGGAATACTGGACCATTTTGATGAACTATTTGAAAGGACTATTTGAAAAAAAAAAAAAGATTCACAGAGAGAGGGGCAGAGAGAGAGACTTAGTGAAGATATACTAAAACAATGAGAGAGAGAATAACCCTACATGTGCTGATGGACTCCCCAAATAGTTGCAACAGTTAGAATGGAACTGATCTGAAGCCAGGAGCTTATTCAGGGCCCTAGCACTTGTGCATTTTCCACTGCTTTTCCAGGCCACAGGCAGGGAGTTGGATCAGAAGTGGAGCAACCAGTATGCAAATTGGCACCTATATATGCTGCTGGTACTATTTAGACTGAGGGTTAGCCTGCGGAGCAATTCTGGTCCCAGCGTGGCAAGATTCTGATCAACATACTTCAGATGTCATTTCTTCTCTAAAAATAGACACCTCGGTGGCCAGTATTTTCCTGCTGCGTTTTGTGTAGGAGAATGTTTGGTCCAAGTAGATTATCACTGCCACCTGCATGTGGTGTGTAGCTGAACTCAAGTCAATTGGCTGTGACCTAATATGTAAGGTACAAAGCATCACTGATTAATCCAAGGAAGTCATGAGCACTGATCATGCAGAAACATGGACATGAGGTGATCTCTTGCATGTTAGTGACTGTTTGCATGTAAAGAAGACTGGGAGATGGGCAGGAGTGGCAAGGTATGGCACCGGTATTTTCTGAGTGAAGGAGACAACAGAATGTGACCAAGTGGAAACAAGCAGGATTGTGGCTTAGTAAAGCACAAAGCCAAGAGCAACCCTAATGTATCATATTTCTTAATCAGTTACAGCTTAGCCATGTTCTCAGGCTAAGTTAATGACTGTCAGTGGTGTGGAAAACATCACACAACAGGTTAATCCATCAAACATACACATGATCTCAGTAAGAATATCCTGCTGCTTCCGTAGTGGTGTTTTATTTGTATTTTTGGACCCCATATGTATACCTCTTGAGGCACAGGTGCCAGGCAGCCCAGCTACCAGGTCATGACCCTCGGAGATAACCATCTGTGACCATGTGCTAACAGTTTTTTCATGAAGACAAAGGCTTTGAGACACTGGCATGTACAATGTCTTACTTGGGTTAACTGTGTCTGCACATACAAGCCATATTGTATTCTTTTGATTTTCCTAGCAGCCAGCCACAGGCATGAGAATTAACCTTGGATCAGACTTTGGGTAGCCTCAGATGAAGAGAGGCTTAAGCACAAAGAATCTAACTCCAGTTACACACACCTTTCACCCCCAAAATTTTCCTCTAAGAACTCTCACCCCTGACTCCAAATGTAGACCAGTAACTTACCATAAATGCTTGGTTTCTAGCATGGCACTTTTGCAGTAAACATTACTTTCTTCACCCCAGTGTTAATGTTTGGCCTTCTGTATGTCTGGGTGAGAGGACCTGGTGTGTGGTCCCATAGTCACACCTCCAATCAGCTGAGGGTATTTTCTGGCAACAATTAGAGGAAGAAAGAAAATGAAATTTTCATCATTTCACCTCTTCACAGCTTTCTGGAACCACTAAGTTATCAGTTTCCCATTTTCTGTTTCTGAGCTCTGTTGCCGCAAAAATGGTCCAAGCCATTCGAATCCAAGTCTGAGTTCACAGTAGAGAGCTTCTTAAATGTCACCATGCTGACAACCTGAGCTTTCAAAGAATGAGCCTAATGGCTTACTGAGAATATTTTTTTCTGTTTACCTATATTTTAAAAACCATTGTGAAGGTGCAAGTATTAAAGCAGATGGATCCAGTATGGTAATTTAGTGACTGGGGTCCTTACATCGAATGTGCCAAGATCCCATACCATTCTAATCTCATCAGCCCTGCTTCCCGTCCAGTTCCCTGCTTGTGGTCTGGGAGGGCAGTGGAAGAGACCAAGGACATTTGGGACTCTGCACCCATGTGGGAGACCCAGGGAAGTCTCCTGTCTCCTCTCAGTGCATGGACTCAGCTCCAGCCATTGTGGCCAATTGGGAATGAGTTAGCAGACAGATGATCTTCCTCTGTCTCTCTTCTTCACTATGTATCTGACTTTCCAATAAAAAAAAATATATATACAAATCTTTTTAAAAAGAATTAAAGCAAATTTTGTTCTACATTCAGCTTATTGCCATTTCTACAGATTAAAAAAAAGAGAAAGAGAGAAGAAGAAAACCTAACTTAAAAATCTATGCTCTCACTGGCCAACAGGGTAGCTATTGTGAAGCAGTTGAGATCAGGGCTTGCTGAGAACACCTCTTGCTTGTGAAAAATATTGACTGCCCTTGGAACAGATTTATGATGCTGAGGCTCTCCCAGTGTAGATGGCTCCTTACAGGCCACCAGTGAATTCACTGTTAGTGTAGGTGGCTCTGATTGCATCTGAGACACATAGCCTGCTGTCTCTGCTCTCAGCTTTCCACTCTTCTCTGTCCTTGCTGACCTCCATTGACCCTGCATTAGGCTCCAAGCCCTTGCTTGCTGATCATTATTTAGGACCTGGATCAACTTCTTGCCAGGTCCTGTCCCCATTTATCCAAAATAGGGGGACCTGCTAGATTGCATGTTAACTGAGTCATCAGTATGGCTGAAAAATCATAGTAGAAGTTTACTCAGTGGTCAGGCTGAGGATTGCAATCCAGAAACCAGTGGGTGGATGCGTGGAATTCTCATCTGCAAGCCTACCTGTGGATGTAGGTTCTATGCTTTTGTTGCTGAAAAAGAGCGAGGGAGAAAGAGAGAAGGGGGGAAGAGAAAGAGAGAGAGAGAGAAAGAGACTCTGGCTGTAGATTTCTTTCAAGCTCCAGGTATGAAAGAATTCAAGGAGGGTTTTAGGCAAAGAGAACATCCTCATTGAGAATATGAGAATATGAGCAAACTCAGGAGATTTTTCTTTTTAAAAGTTGCTTAAATTGCCAAGATAGCAACCCAACCTAGACTAAGTAAAATGCCTTCTACTCCATGCATACGGGCACAGTTGCTATTTTCTTGAGAATATCAAAGAAATATCATAGCTCTACCCCTACTGAGTAGGTCCCAACCCACTTTGTGTGCTATTCACAGGAGACCTGTGACTGTTAGTGCCACTTATTTCCTGTGTGGGAGGAAGGATGCAGTGTCACTGCATCTGGGCCTGGGCTGACTCACAGCTAACCTTCAGTATGTGTATTTTCATCATTTACATTCTTAACCAGTTTGGTTGTTTAGATCATATTTGTCATTATTGCTCACATAATTGTAAGTACTGTGTAAGAATGAATATACTGGTATGTAACTGCTTTTAAAGATCATGCCCTTCTTTTTAAAAGATTTATTTTTATTATTTTTTTTTTATTAGAAAGGCGGATATACAGAGAGGAGAGCCAGAGAGGAAGATCTTCCGTCTGATGATTCATTCCCCAAGTGAGTGCAACTGCCGATGCTATGCTGATCCAAAGGCAGGAACCTCTTCCGGGTCTCCAATGCAGGTGCAGGGTCCCAAAGCCCTGGGCCATCCTTGACTGCTTTCCTGGGCCACAGGCAGGGAGCTGGGAGCGAAGCAGGGCTGCCAGGATAAAACCGGTGCCCATATGGGATCCCAGGGGTTCAAGGCGAGGACTTAGCCACTTGCGCCACCGCACCGGGCCCAAGATCATGCCCTTCTAAGAGTGGTGATCTACATCCCACCTTAGCAGGTGATCATTTTATTTGTAGGATCTTAAATCCACCATATACTTAAAGAAGTAAGGTTATTGAAACATAGCTAAATCTGATCTAATTTGTCAGAAAAGCTCTAGGGATTTACTGGCTTTTACTCCGCAGATTTTTCTAAACTCCTGGATGACCCTAGTTGGTGGCCTCCAGTAGGTGAAGAAGCTGTGCTTCCTCGGAATGCACTGCAGTACCTCTTCCCAGAGTGCACATTGGCTGACTGGGCCTCTCAAGCCTTTAGATTCTGGTGTGGGTCACTGTACTGCATGCTTTGCCATTGGAGCTGTTATACAGAGGAAGAATTGTGTTTTCTGGGCTGTCACTGTTATTCAATCAGCCTGGGAGAGGCGAGCAACGCAGCCCAATCTGAGTCCCTTAGCACCTGCTGGAGCTTCCACAGCCCATGGTAGCATTCTCTCGTCCATTGCCATTCTGCACCACCTACCTTATTGGAGGGAATGCACAGGAGGAAGTGTTATTAGTGAAAATTGAGGGCTCTTTCCTTAGCTGAGTTTAGAAATAAAAATTGGAAAATTGGTTGCAGAGAAGTTTGTGATCAAATGAAGATGAAAAGAAGGAAAGGATAGAAGATAGGTTGTGTCTGGGGAAGGGTTTCAAAAAATGTGTTGAGTGTCTTGGGTTTTGAGCAATTTCCTGACATGTCATGTGTTTGTCAACTAAGCAGATGTTTTTCTACAGAAACTTTTCCCACAGGTGGTCACTAAGTAGGGATTAGCTGGGTAGTTCCTGTGCTGCCTACTGGAAAGTGTGATTGTGCTGGTCATCTGGAGAGGGACAAACAGTGGCCTTCTTAACAGGGCATGTTTGACAATGTTCCCTTCTCATTAAGGTGGGCAATGTTTCACATTTAAATACCGTGCAATTACCCATATGCATAGTATGTTCAAACAAGGAGCAGTGAGATGGTGTCCAGGGGGACTTGCCTTACAAGTCTTACCCTTGGATCTGACTCATTTTAGAGGACTTGAATAGCCTTTTGGAGTTTGATACTGCTTAGGGAAGAATGCCTTTGGGACTAGTCTAAATTTTTGGTTGCAGTGCTGTAGCTTGTATCCCATATGAGCACAGGTGCATGGTCCAACTCCTTCTCTTCTGATCCAGCTCCATTCTGGCTTCCAGCGTTAGATCATCCAAGCTGCAGCCAATGCAGCTGTCCTGGGAGTAAACACACAGATGGGAGACTCTCTCTCTTTCTATCTATTCCTTTCAAATAAATAGTTCTGGTGTATTTTCTTTATAAAAGATGAAAATGGAGACTCATGTGAACATGAAGGTGGAGACTGAGGATGTGTCTGTGGCCTGGGAATTACTGAGTGGCCAGTAACCAATGCTGCTGGAGAGCTGTGCTGCAGGTCTCCTGTCAGTCCGTCATAATGGACCATGACCCTGGCCAGTAATTGGGCTTTTGCCTGTGAGATGAACATGTGTTTTTCTATGCTTGTTGTACTATAATATGGTAGTTTTTCTGGTGTACCTATTCTGCTTGTAGCTTCACCTAACCAGAGAAAATGTGAGGGTTCTAATCCACTTACCTGTTCCCTGACATACAGAGGTACTATGCAGCTTATCTGTCTAATCTGCCTAGCACAGGATTGGCACCAGCTGCCGTAGTTGGCATGCCTTGCCTTAGCTCCTGCACTTGAACATGGCCCTAATGGGTAGGGAAAAGAGACAGCTATGCAGGGCTACTGCATAATGTCCTGGAGATATTAGCAGTCTAGTCAGAGTAAAGCCTTGTGGAAGCTGCCAGCTCCAGCTCTGTTCCAGGGTTTCAACACACAGGGCACTGCACAGCTTTTACTGTTAGTTGGAATTGTCCAAGTGGATGCATCCAACAGAAATTTAGGGACAGAAGACTTCTGCCTCCTGATTCCTTCCTGTTGGGTTTACAGGGATTGATTCTATTCAACACAAATGCACTCAGATGGCCATTAAGAACTGGCTGCCCTATATTCTTGATGGGATTCCCCAAACTACAACCTTTAGAGCATCATCAAATGACTGCCCTCCCATTCCAGTGCTGATGTGATTTGGCAACAAAAACAACCCTTACTGCCACCCCATACCATCCTGCAATACAGGAAAAATAGGAAAAAATGGAAACATTTATTCTACTTCCATTCCTCCCTACCTGATCCTCCAAAAACCACTCAGAGGTACACATGGGCATGCACCCCACTCAAAAATGTTAGCAATATTTAAAACAAAAATTTTAAAGGCCAGAGTTATGAGAACAAGGAAGAGAGAGAATGAGGGGGAGAGAGAATTTCCTATTACTGTTTCAGTTCCAAATATCTAAAATAGCCAGTAATGGGCCAGGCAAAGAAAGGAGCTAGAAGCTAGGAGCTGCAATTTTTTCCCACATGATGGAGTGACCCCAGCACTTTGGTCATTCCCCACACTTTCTCATGTTCTTTAGCAAGGAGCTTACTGAGGAAAGGAGGAACCAGGACTCAAGCTGGTACACAAATTGGATGATAGCAAGTGGTAGCTTAACCTACCATACTACAGTGCTTACTATATAGTGCACTGATTCTATTTTCTCTCCACTGCAGTTAGGAAAGACATTGATATGACTACACTTTTCTTAAGTTTTGAGACTGTTTCTTGAACTAACAGGTGGTCCCATCTCTATACTGCTTCATGGAAGCTGAGAAGAATGTGTGGTCAGCAGTTCCTATGTGTTATGTCCTGTAGGAATGGTGGGTCCATTTGCCTGTGAGGTGACTGAAGCTCGGTGCTCCTCACTGATTTCCTGTCTGACTGCTCTCTTCTTTGCTGAAACTGAGGTGCAGCATCTCCCTCTACTTCTTCCATCACTGCTTCCCATTTTAACCTCTGTCGGTTTTTACTTCATACATTCATATACACAATCTTATGCCAGAAGAGAGAAATTCTACATCTGGCATATATATATACAATACATTTTATTCAGCAGATGAGAAAGAACACACACGGCTTGCCTACATAGAGAGGTATCCATCATGAGTGGAAAACTGCCCAGAAAATAAAAGTAGTGGAGGAAGAGGAGAGAAAACACACCATTGCCTCCTGCAGTTTAGTAAGCTCTGACTAATCAATGTTGTCTGCTCTGTAGCAGTCTCATTGCCCCTTTAGAAATATACAAGCTGGGCCCAGCACAGTGGTGCAGTGGTTAAAGGTCCTTGCCTTACACCCTCTGGGATCCCATATGGGTGCCGGTTCTATCCCGGCAGCTCTGCATCCCTTCCAGCTCCCTGCCTGTGGCCCAGGAAAGCAGTCGAGGACGGCCCAAAGCTTTGAGACCCTGCACCCACGTGGGAGACCTGGAAGAGTCTCCTGGCTTCAGATTGGCATAGTATCGGCCGTTGCACTCACTTGGGGAGTAAATCATTGGACGGAAGATCTTCCTCTCTGGCTCTCCTCTATGTATATCCGCCTTTCCAATAAAAAAATAATAAAAATAAATCTTTAAAAAAAAAAAGAACGAAATATACAAGCTGATCAGACTCTAGCTTCCTGAGTATGAGCACCTGAGCTGGACACAACATTAACAAAGGCAGCCATAGGACAGCCCAATGTGAAGGCCTGGTGGCTAAATGCTCAGTTGCCTGCTGAAGGCCAGCGCCAGCTGATTCTGGAGCTTGAACAGGGTGTGTGGTGTTAGTGAAAAGGAAAGATACGGACACTGTCACTTGGTGCACTGTTGTAACAACTCAAGAAGAAGGTGCCCTGTTTATGTGCCGAGACACATCACAAAGCTCTGCATGAATATTTGGTTTTACTATCTTCAACTTCAGAAGTAACCCCCATGCGCAGGTGTTCAATTAATTTTTCTTCATTGTCACCCATGTACTCTTAAAGGTAATTCTTTTTTTATTATATTTTTGAGAATCTTTACATAGTTAATTGGGGTAAAAAGCTTCAAGGGCTATAGGAAAAAGAGTGAGACTATTATTTCCATATTGTTTCCTTCATGTTTAAAGGGGATATTGAGAGAGAGGTTCCATCCAATTTCCCACCCTCCCCAGGTCCTGCATGTAGGGTATGCTCTGAGGTTCTTGTTCAAGTGGTTTTGATAGTTCACCAGTTATGAATTACTGTCATTCTTGCCAATCCAAGCACTGTGAGGTCTTTGAAGAATCCACTGGTTGACATAGTCCATGATAGAGTCTCTGTTTGCCCTGCCAACATATAGCTGAGTTGGTTGATTGACCTGTTCTGTCTTCTCTCTTTTCTTGGTTAAGGTGAAGATAATTCTTAAGTTACTATAATCTGTTTCTTCAAAGCTAACCCTTATTTATTGTTTAGTAGTAGCTATTAGGTAACAGCCAGGACTCCAAAGCCTGGGCACATGTGGTTACGTACAAACCAGTAATACCTTCTCACTACATTTTATTTTCATAACTTATCTATCACTTAATGGGTGAAGCACATCAAAGGAGAAAAAAATACGCATCCAAGACAAAATGTTTCAAACATTAATCCCCCTACAACTGCAGTCTCGACAACATCATGATCAATAATCAAAAGCACATATCTATGAGATTAATCAAATCACCCAGTAATTCCTCTGGTGAAAAAATTAGAAAAGTGGCTGAAACAGCTACATTTTCCTTACTCTAAAAAGTTGCAAGAACAGACTAACCTTTAGGGCTACAGTAACTATATATTTTTTTGCTATAGAAGTTTCAGCTCGAAGTCCCATCACTTTCCTTAGTTTGTAAGATTTTTATCAAGCCATTTCCCAGAGGCATACTATATGCCTGGATCAGATTGCAGAGCAAAAGGCAGGCAATAAGGTGTTCAGAAATGTCATGGATTTAATTGTACTCCTGCGTGTAAACTGTTAAAGGCCCACTCACCAAGACATTATCAGTGACATTAACTCCCAAGCTCACATCCATTGTAAAGCCCACCTCACAGGAGTAAACAACAATGCCTTAATAGGTTACAAAATTCCTTGTGGAGTGGTTGAGTGTCCATGCAAAAGGTGGTGAGATTGTGTCAAGATGGTTGGAGCGACATCCACTGGGCCTCGCCAAACACCTGGAAGGTCCTCTGGGTGTTGCCAAACAGAGAAACTATTCTCTTCATACATTTGTGTGATTCACAGTCACTGCATGGGCACCAGCACGTGACATCCAGGGGCATGCAATATGGATACAAGGTCATGTCTAACAGTTGCTCCACTTCCAAACCAGCTTCTTGCTTGTGGGCTGAGAAAGCAATTGAAGATGGCACAAAGCCTTGGGGCACTGCACCCACATGGGAGATCTGGAAAAATCTCCTGGCTTCGGACTTAAGTTTGGCTTAAGATTGTTGCCACTTGGGTAATTAATCAACAGACAAAGGCTCTTTCTCTGTGCTTCTTCTCTCTGTAAATCTGACTTTTCAATAAAATAAACTCTTTAAAAAAAAGAAAAAGAAGTGAGGTATTAGGGGTCATAGAAGGTAGAAATTGTTCTGTGGATTTAAGTCATATAAAGCTCTTTTCTCTTACAATGTTGTTACACCATTCCGTCATAGTATCGTTGACTCCCTTTTTACAGGTAAGTGCTAAATGAGTCACACAGGAAGGCTTGCTGCTGCCAAAGAAGAGGGCAAGAGTACCAGAACTGACCTACACTGGGAAACTCCCCTAGGAGGCAGCTGTTTTGTGCGTACACGGGGTGTGATCATTGATGGGGGCTAACTTTGACAGAGAAGATCAACAAGAGGGTCTCCAGGCTGATAGCCCAGAAGAACCTCTAGCCCTGGAGGAGAGGCCTGGGAAGAAGACCCTGAGAGGCTCGTATGGCCAGAGTGGCTTTGAACGCATGGCTTGCTGCCACGTGCTCCCTAGCTCGGACATCCTTGAGGAACAAATGAAGAACGGAGTCAGGAAGAGCTTCAGTTGCCACCATTTTGATCTTGCCTTTGCCTGGATGAAGTCAAAGAATCATTAAAAAAAAGTCAAACAAAAAAAAAAAAGGAGAAAGAAGAAAAATCAGGCAGAGTACATCTACATATATTGGACAGAAATGTTTTTACATGAGGAAAACATCAAGCAAATAAGCAAAGTGATTCCAGCCCCTGAGAAAGAGGACAGGAAGCAGCTTTGCTTTTTATTGCACAAACCCAACACCCACAGGCCCCTGAGACTCTGGCAGATGGCATCTGCTCTTTGCCACAGACAGAAAGGAAGGCAGACTCTTGCAGGAAGGCCATATGCCCTCTGAAGAGTACTGAACATCCTCATGTTAGCACCATGAGGGGAGAGGAAACTCACTCCCTGAAGAACAAACTGTGTGGTCTGCAGTTAAAGCAGGTGATGGTTTACAGGTAGAACAGCATCCTCAAACACTCAGGAGCCATGGTTGGGGAAAATTTGGATTAATGCGATATTTGCTTGGTTGATCACACTAGGGCCAGTGTCCTGTTCAGGCTGTGCCAGCAACTTAGAGTGAAGTATTTTAGCAGAGCAGGCTGTGCTCCCATTCTTAGATGATCCAGTTTCAGAGAAGTCGCATGCCCTCTATTTGTGGTCCTTTGCTCTGTTCTGTAAGGAGCAAGACAAGCCAGAGGGCTCTCTGACCCTGAGGAAGCCTGCATGTGCACAACAAGGATGGGCCAGCTCTGTTCTCAGACGTTAAAAGCAGCAGGCTCTGAATAAGAAACTACAACTCCTGAAAGAACCATCCTTCATGAGTAGAATCTTTACTCCACTCTTTCCTTAGATAAAGTTTCCATGATGTAAACAAAGAATGAAGAATAAGGCTTTTTTTTTTAATGCTTTTTGGGGGTTTGGGGCGTGGGTCTCCCACGCGGGTGCAGGTTCCCAAAGCTTTGGGCTGTCCTGGACTGCTTTTCCAGGCCACAGGCAGGGAGCTGGAAGGGAAGTGGGGCTGCCGGGATTAGAACCGGCGCCCATATGGGATCCTGGGCATGCAAGGCGAGGACCTTTAACCACTTGTGCCACTGTGCCGGGCCCGAGAGTGTTGAATTTCTTGATGAGGTTGGGAGTTCTGAGAGAGGCTAACTCCTAGTCACTGTGGTAACTTATACTGTCTTCCTTTGTTAGGATTTTCTTATAGTGACACAGGCACCCTGGCCTGGAATGAAGGTGAGCATTGCAATCCAAGGCAACCATCTTCATGATCCTTACAGCATCAAGTGAAGGCAGGTCTCCAGATAGAAATAAGGTGCTGAGTGGCTACTCCCCAATCCATTGGTGAAACTGTGGTACCAGGAGTAAATAGAATATCCAGGCATTAAAACCCCTAGGTACTCAGGAAA
Source organism: Ochotona curzoniae (assembly GCF_017591425.1). Lineage (NCBI taxonomy): Eukaryota > Metazoa > Chordata > Mammalia > Lagomorpha > Ochotonidae > Ochotona > Ochotona curzoniae. Next base: position 277,373 of record NW_024465211.1, on the reverse strand, counting down.
TACATCTTACTGAGGTCCCCTTTTCCCCAGCTGTCAAGAGGCCAGGGCACTATTGAACACACCTCAGCGACTGCCTTGTGGAACACAGAACAGTACAGGTGCAGAGATGGACACAGACTTTAGGAGTGAGGTTCACATTTGCAGAATCCTGAATAACAACTCAGCAGGAATTGAGAATGGAGATCACTGGATCCACTGAGCGCTTGGGATACTCTTCTTTGTCTTCCCATTGAGTCCTCTACCTTAAGACAATTTCATTTTATGTGCATTTGAACACCTGTTCATGAGCTCATGCGCAGCTGAGATACTGTCCTCTCTGTCCTCACCTTTGCTACTTCTCCTTCTCCTTTCACCCACAGGTAAATCAATGTGCCTGATGCACATTGCTTGATGCAGAAAGCAAAATAATAGAACTCAAATGATGTGAATTGCAATATCCATTATCCATTTCCCCCTTCACTCGGTCCCATGTTTTTTCTTTCTTTTCTTTTCTTTTTTTTAAGCTTAATTCTTAGAGACTTCATTGTGTTTTGTTTTGTTTTGTTTTTACTTTTTTAAAATTTTATTTTAACAATCTTAGTTGTTTAGGGTAAAAAGGGTTAAGGGCTACAGGATGAAAGTGAGTAATACCATTGTTTCCATGCTAATATAATAATTTTCCCTCTGTATCTGGGGTTGGGGGAGTGACAAAGGGAAAAGCCCCACCCAACCTCCCAACCATCCCAAGTCCCTGATGTGAGGCATGCTCCTAGGGTCCTACTCAAACAGTTTTAATAGTTTGATTAACTATTTTGGATTGCTGCCAATCTCATGGTTCAAATTGCCATGAAACATATTCAGAATCCACTGGCTGACAGTCTCTTGATGGTTGGGGTTCTAAGATCAGCGGTTCAGTGGCAGGGATATCCAAACAAACTTCATCTGAGATGATCTCAGATCTGATTCTTGAGTGAGTTTACTAGTACAGACTCCAACATCATCTATCACACCAATCAGCTTATGCACATGCTGGTCGTTGCGATTCCACCCCTTTCTTCCTCGTGAACTAATGGCTGTTGTAGTCCAGCTCAATTGTACCCACTTTATACTCAGTCCTCATGCAAACCAGTGGGAGCTGCAGCCTAGTTGGGGCTACTCTCCATAACCTCTACCAGTGCTGCCCCCTACCCTGGTTCCCATGCTTGCCAGTATGTACTGCAGGCTTGTCCAGTCTGTCCCACATCCCATTTAGCTCTCACACATGTCAATGGACATTTAAGCCTAGTTCAACCCAACCAATCTATTATCCATCCCATACACCTACTGGCAGGTTCCTTTATGTGCAGCACCCCTGCCCCTCTCCTGGTTTTCGTGCTGTCCAGTGAGGGTGGTAACCCTGAGGGAGGTGTGCACTATTTCCCTTCTAGGCAACACCCACTTTCAGATTATGCATTCTTCAGGTGGCTCTGGCATTTGACTTGACAGAATTACCTCTCAGTGCCAGCTTCTGCCAGTCAATGTTGCAACTAAGCCCAAACAATCCTCAACCACTCTAATTTTTGCTTGCACCAGTCAGATCAGTCAGCTCACCATGAGGCCCACAGGTGGTATAGCCCTACCTAGGCAGAACTGCCCCCATTCGAACTCACACTTTCCAATGGAAGTAGTTATCCAGCAGGGGTGCCCACATTCCCCTGTTGATTTTGCCTCCTCCCTGTAATTATCACATGTGCTGTTTGGGTGTTGCAACCACATCTGGTACAGCTCATCTGACATTGGCATTACTTGTTGTGCACTGGTATGTGTTGCAACCAAACCTGGCTCAACCCACATGCTGTTCTGGTGCTCAGATTCACCAGTAAGTAATGTGAACAGGTTCAGCCTGGTCTGCCCTCAATCCATGCAAAATGTATGCCAGTGGGAAACTTTCCATTGCCTGGTCTGGGTTGTTTCCTATCACATTTAGTGTGCTAACCTTCCGGGCCTGTGTCCTGCCAGAGGAATTGTCTAGGCTCCTCCATCAGAACCTCTCCCAATGCCAGATTTTGTGCATACCAGTGGGTCCATGAGCCAGCCCTACTGAGTCCACCTCCTATCCTAGCAGGAACAGTGGTTTTTCCTGACTAGCCTTCAACCCAATCTGGTTTTCACTATTGGATGTTTCAACCCAGCCAGGGCTCTTCCATACCCCATACAGCTCACACAGTTTAGTAAGGGCTGAGACCTAGCCTAGTCTGTCCCACATCTCTCCCCAATCCTCCAGGCCACCAAATGATGTTGAAGTCGGGTCTGGCTTGGTGTTTCCACATGTGTGTCAAGTGAGATTACAATCATATCCTGGTCAGAATACATCCCCAATACCAGCCCATGAGCTCCTTTGTGGGAAACTCAACCCAGCTAGGGTGTCCCCTTAATTCCCCAACCAGGCCTATTCCCAGCCTTCGATCATATGCAGGCCAGGGGTTATTCTGTCTCAGCTTGGCAGAGCCCCTCAATTGTCCTGGCCCCTTAGATTCTATGGCTTAGTGCCTCTGCCTCATGAAGATCAGTAGGTGCAAGGACCTACATGGCATGACCTGTGCTCCAACCTGATTTCTGCTGTTTCTTGTGAGTTAAGGTTTGTTCAACCCTGCCCATTCTGCCCCCTTCCAATGGCAGCCTGGCACACCCCACATCCTGTTTAAGGATGCACATTTGGGTGCTGCTGCCTTGACCTACCCAGACTGTTGTGGGTTCCTTACCCATGAGAGATGGCAGGTGGCATGGTCTCACATAGCTTAGACCGTTGCAACCCCAGCTTGCAAGCTAACCAGGGGGACTTGAATTCCAGAGGGTTCGGCCAACACAACCATGCAGTCTACCCCCAGACGAAGTTCTCTTGTGTGCTGGATAGTGTCTTGATCCTGCCAAATGTGACCACTCTAGAACTCCATCACCCAGACAGGTAATGGTAACTAACACTGCCAAAGAGGCCCCCATCCATAGATTTGGTGTAGGCTAGTGTGTGGAGATCAGTGATGTTCTGTGCTAATCGCCTATCTCTGTATTTCTAACTGAGATGTTGCACCTAACTCAAATTATCTTCTGGATACTTCCCTCCAAACCACCAGGTCTTGATCTCCAAGCATGCCTGAATCTTTCATGACCCTGTCACTGAGAATCACCCAAAATTCACTTCTCATCTACACTCAAACTGTCCTTAGTCATGTGTGTCCCCAGGCAAAACTACATATCTTAAAAGACACAGAGTGCACCTCCAGGGGGCCAGCAGGCAAAGCCTGGCACCACTTGGTGAACTGGCTGCCCTGGGTGAGGCCGAGGACTCATTCACTGCTTTATGGCAGCGTCTTTGGCGTGAGTCCCCAGCATTGGGTCTGACTTGGCAGGGGCATTCCCCACAATCACCACACTGCAGGGAGTGGCTAATGCCCCCAACCCCAAGGCTCTAATCCCTCTGAAACTCCCCAGCCCAAGATCTTAGCCGCAGGGCAGAGCTAGAAATTTTAATCCAGTTTCCAAGTTCCCTCATGGTGGATTTACCCTGAGAGAAGAGCTCTCTTGGGTCCTGGGGGAGGCTGAGGACTCATTCACTGCCTTGGGGCAGTTTCTTTGTTGTGAGTCCCAAGCATTGGGCCTGACCCAGCAAGAACTCCCCACAGTAGCCACACTGCAGGGAACGTCAGATGCCCCAAAGCCCAAGGCCCGAACCCCTCCCAAACTTGCACAGACAGAAGATCTTAGCCACAGGTCACACGTTTTTTCTTCAACAACCATTTGCTGCATGTTTCTGCATCATGTTTAAGCAGAGACCTTTCCTCACACTCCTCCTAACATTCTGACCTGCACATTTTTTGGTGGGGGGCAAGATTTATTGTTTAAAGAAGAAAATTGTGTGCGATATAGATAAAATCAAAGCAACTCAAAACTACTCCTCAGCTCTCCTGTGCAATGCACAAATAGGTGAATAGAAGCTGTTTCTACAGTCACAGTGGGAAGGATAGGACACGTCATCAATCATCCCAGACACTCAAATCTGTCTAAGCAGGTGCCCCCTAGCCATTAGGCCATTTCAAGATCAATCATCTAGGAGTAGAAAATCTAATCATTTTTGGAAAACCTCACTGCATATTTTTTAAAGACTTTTTTTTTTTTTTTTTGTAAAATCAAAAATCAGATATACAGAGAACTTTGGGTGATTTCTCAGAGAGAAAGAGCTTTCATCCTTTGATTTACTCCCCAAGTGGTTGCAATGACTAAAACTGTGCCAATCCAAAGCTAGGAGCCAGAAGCCTCTTCTGGGTCACCCAAGTGGGTGCAGGGTCCCAAGGTTTTGGATTATTCTTGACTGCTTTCCCAGGCTGCTAGGAGAGAGCTTGTTGGAAAGAAAGTCTAATTGGATTATAATTGTCACCTGTGTGGGATCCCAGCACATTCAAAGCAAAGATTTAACTGCTAGGCTACTGCACCAGGTCCTCATTGCATATTTTATCTGCTTACTATATATTCTCATTTAGTTTTGTGTGCTCACATAGAAAAATTGTCATTTTTCACCTGTACAAAGCAAAATGGATGTTGTGCAGAGTGAGAGCAATTACACTGAATCAAAGAGTAGGATAGTAAGAAAAGTCTTTATTTCCCAGACCTGGTGACAACAGCTCCTGCTATACCCCCAGAGCAATGAAAGTCAGGTCTTATTTTTTTTTTTTAAGATTATTAATTTTTTTCAGTTGGAAAGGTGAATATACAGAGAGGAGCAGAGAGAGGAAGACCTTCCATCTGATGGTACACTCCCCAAGTGGCCACAACAGTTGGAGCTGAGCCAACTTGAAGCCAGAAACCAGGAGCCAGGAGCCTTGGCTGGGTCACCCAGTTGGGTGCAGCGTCCCAAAGATTTGGGCCATCTTTGACTGCTTTTCCAGGCCAAAAGCAGAGAGCTGGATGGGAAGCAGGGCTGCTGGGATTAGAACCGGCGACCATGTGGGATCCCAACCATGATAGGTGAGGACTTTAGCTGCTAGGCTATCACACTGGGTTCACAGTCAGGGTTTTTAAGCTCTCATCCTACAATGTACTGGAGAGCCATGCAGTACAAGCAAAGTCTCAGGCAGGAAGGAATTTATCCAGTTTTCCTATAATTTACTTAATCTAATACAGTAGCAGGCAGGAAGGACCAGTATGCAGAGCCTCCGGAATAATTTCTGTTGAGTCAGTTGTGAATGGTGCAGAAGACAGGACAGGCAGGGTGCACTTTCTGCACCTTCAATTAACTTGAATGGCACAAGAAGAGGCAAGAAGATGGGTTGCAGAAGCTCCATTCTTGTACTCTGTCTACTGTTAGTTAACCTGACAAGCAGCGCATGCCATCATGGTGGTGTCTCATTACACGGTGGCATAGAAATGAAAATAATTCAGCTTTCAAACATTGTTTTATAGGAGTTACAGCTCTTACCCATTTAAAATTAGTAAAGCTTAAAACTACATTATGGCAGGTGGGCATCTGCGGGTGCACATATAGTCAGTTATCTTGAATTAATTAACTATGTGTCCCTTCTTCATGACTGTGCATATAAGAGGAATGTGTATGTAAACTCATCAGAGACAAGACGTAGGCTGCAGCTGTTTTTGTTTTTATCTGCCTAGTGCTTTCCTCCTCTTTTTTATACAAATACTAGCATTGCAGCACTGACAAGGGTAATGTGCAAGTAAGCTGTCCACTTTGAGGGCAGCTCTCCACTTGGCTTCTGGGACTGACTTACGGGTAAACATCTGTCCATCAGTCCAGCCTAACCTTACTTTCCAAAAATTAAAAAAAAAAAAAAATCCAAGTTTTAAAAAAGGCCAAAACCACAAAACAAAAATCATCCTGACTGAGGCTGTCGTAGTTTGCGTTCAATCTGTGACTCTTACTGAGTTCATGGTTCATGGTTCGTTGCTTCATCCAGCAAGTGCTGCCTTCCCCAGGTACATCACCTGAAGCCCCATTGGAAACAAACAGGTAGATCTTCACTCAGCACTCAATTTGGGGATGATGGCAAGCAGTGGTAGTTTATTTTTTTAATTTTCTGGTTTATTTGAAAGTTAGAGTCACCGATGGATAATGTATGATATAGAGAAAGAATGATCTTTCACCCACTGGCTCACCCCTCATAGTTGCAATGGCCAGGACTGGGATAGATTGAAGACAGGAGTTAGGGGCTTTCTTCCACATGGTTGCAGGGGACCAGGACCTGACCATCCTCTGTGTCCCGCCCTCTGCACCAGCAGAGAACCTGGATCAGAATGGAGCTGCAAGGATAGGGAATAGTACACATATGAGATGCTAGTGTTGCAGGTGGCAGCTTCATGTGCAGCACCACAACACTGGCCTCAGCTGGCACTTCACCTTGATCTGCCACAACACCTACTTTCATTGTTTGGGATGCTAGTGTTTTCACATCTTGGTTTGTGTGAACAATGCTGCAATAAGCAGATCGGAGCCAATATCTACTTGTTACAATGATTTCATGTATTTTGGCTGGGTATGGAATACGATAATTGATGTATCATACAGCCATCCATAACCAGTGGTTGACAGGATTTTCATACTACTGCCCACAGTGATTGTACTGGCACACAGCCACACCCACAGTGCTGTTTCCCTCTCCATGTTGTCACCAGCATTTGTCTTTTTTGTTTTTTATTTTAGTAAGTATTCAGTTGTAGTGTCTCCTTTTGAACTTTTCAGGTTTTTCTTCACTAGTCTAGCTTAATGTCTTTCAGCTTTGTCTTTTAATTAAACATTCTATTGATCTTTTGTATTGTTTTTATTTCTCAATTTTGCTTATTTCTTCACTGATTCTTGTAATTTATTTCCCCTGCTAATAATGTGCTTGCTATGCTCTTGATAACTTATTAGAAATGCAGTCATCGGGCCCGGCGCGGTGGCGCAAGTGGTTAAAGTCCTCGCCTTGCACCCCCGGGATCCCATATGGGCGCCGGTTCTAATCCCGGCAGCCCCGCTTCCCTTCCAGCTCCCTGCCTGTGGCCTGGGAAAGCAGTCGAGGACAGCCCAAAGCTTTGGGAACCTGCACCCGCGTGGGAGACCCGGAAGAGGCTCCTGGCTTCGGATCTGCATAGTATTGGCCCGTTGCGCTCACTTGGGGAGTGAATCATCGGATGGAAGATCTTCCTCTCTGTCTCTCCTCTCTCTGTATATCCGCCTTTCCAATGAAAAAATAATAAAAATAAATCTTTAAAAAAAAAGAAATGCAGTCATCTTGAGTTCCTGCATTGTCTGAAGAACAGCAACTTCATTTTTGAGGATTTGAACTCTGTGATGTTGCCTGTGTATGCTCTGTATCTTCTCAAATAATAGTTATTGTCAAATGAGCAGGGATAACATTACAGCAATGACAATCATTTGTATTCTTCCAAAATAGTTCTTCTCAGTAATCTCATTTTTTTCTAATTTATGTATTTTCTTGTTGGAAAGGGAGAATTGCAGAGAAAAGGATGACAGAAGATCTTTCAGTGCTTAACTCACTCTCCAAATGGTCACGTCAGCCAGAGCTGAGCTGACTTGAAGAATGGAGTTTGGAAATTCTTGGAGGTCTCCCATGTGGGTGCAGAGTTCTAAGGACTTGGGTCATCCTCCACTGTTTTTCTAGGCCGAAGCAGGGAGCTGGGTGGGAAGTGGAGCAACAGGAACATGAACCAGTGTCCATAGGGAATCCTGCTGTTTGCAAGTGAAGATTTGCCCATTGAGCCATCATGCCAGGCCCAGGAAACTCATTTTTATCTGCTGGGATGGATTAGTTACAATACAATAGGCTGTTTTCCAGTTTATAATGACAAGAGAACTAGAAAATAGGCACATGGAGAAGACATCTAATGTTAGTGTACTTAAATTCCAAAACAATATTACGTCTTCCCATGGAAGACTCCTTACGTTGACTATTTAGATGTCTGATACTAAGCAGCTCAAAGTCATACAGTTGCAAGCCTAAACTATTGCTACCAAGTAATCAAAAGTAATTACAAAAAAAAAAAAAAAAGAAGAATGACAAGTGGAACCACCTTTATTTCTTCTCTGTGGTTTCTAAATCTGTGTAAACATTCTTGACTGCATGTTACATGTCCTGTGCCACTGTACTCCAATGTTGAAAGACAGTAATCTTCAACCTAGAGCCTATAGAATTTGTCATTCTGTCCTTCAAAAAAATCAGCCTTCTTGGGTGAGGAAGTACATGCAAGTGATTCTTGTGTATACAATTACCTTATTCTTTCACTTTGCATTGACAACAAGATGGTGTGTAAAACTTGCAAAAATTCACAGCTTTGGGGGCAGCTTTTGTAAGGAAATATTTAAAATAAATGCCCTATGGGTCTGGTGCAGTGGCCTAGCAGCTAAAGTCTTCACCTTGAAAGCACCGCGATCCATATGGGCCCTGGTTCGAATCCCAAAAGCCACAATTCCCATCCAGCTCCCTGCTTCAGCTTGGGAAACGAGTCAAGGTCGGCCCAAAGTCTTGGCACTCTGCACCTATGTGGGAGGCCCAGAAGAGGCTCCCGGCTCTTGGCTTTGGATTGGCTCACCTTCAGCCACTGTAGGCATTTGGGGAGTGATTCATTAATTGGATGGAAGATCTTCCTCACTATCTCTCCTCCTCTCTGTATATCTGACTTTCCTATAAAAATAAATAAGAATTTTAAAAAATGCCCTGTGTGAAAGTCCTGTAGCAGCAAGTCCCAAGCACCACAGAACATCTCTGTCTTCTCCACACAGTTGTACAGCACTGGGGCTCTTCTGTAAAAACCTGTGACTGTGCTGCTGGACATTGTATCTAATGGACTTGCTTTCCATTCCCATCTTAATGTTTCTCCTACACCAGGAGGATTTTTATATAATCTGTTAAGGAAGGCAGAGCAAAATAACAAAATGTGACTTATAATGCTCCAAAAGTAAAGCATACATGCCAAGCACTGGACTTTCTTTCTTTCTTCTTTCTTTCTTTCTTTCTCTTTCTTTCTTTCTTTCTCTTTCTTTCTTTCTTTCTTTCTTTCTTTCTTTCTTTCTTTCTTTCTTTCTTTCTTTCAAGATTTATTTATTTATTGGAAAGTCAGATATACAGAGAGGAGGAGAGACAGAGAGGAAGAACTTCTGTCCAATGATTCACTCCCCAGGTGAGCATAATGGCTAATGCTATGCAGATCTGAAGCCAGGAGCCAGTAACCCCCTCAGGGTCTCCCATACAGGTGCAGGGTCCCAAAGTTTTGGGCCATCCTTGACTGTTTTCCCACACCACAAGCAGGGAGCTGGATGGTTAATGGAGATGCTGGGATGAGAACTGGCGCCCATATGGGATCCTGGGGTGTTCAAGGCGAGGACTTTAGCCACTAAGCCAAGCCGCCATGCCCACTGACCATCTTTCTTACCAGGCATGTTCAACAATGCTCTTGACTTTGCAGGTGATATTCCAACACATCACAGATGATGGGAATGATAGGGCATTCACTGACATGGCACATAGCTAGCTAAGGTGCAGCCCCATGATCCTTAATTTTAAAATGATTTTATCAATATATTAAGTTCTCAGAGTCACAGGAAATGCACAGTAATGATTGCAACACAATTCCCATACATTCATATATTAATGTAGTGTTGAGAGCAACGGAATGAAACCAATATAGTATTTAGATGTGATTTTAATGTAATCACACCTCTTTCTCCTCTTGCTATCAAATATCCTTCCCTTCCTTCCTTCCTTCCTTCCTTCCTTCCTTCCTTCCTTCCTTCCTACCTTCCCTCCTTCCTTCCTCCCTTCTTTCCTTCCTTCTTTCCTTTCTTCTTTCTCATTTCCTTCTCTTGTTACTATTGCTTTTCTCAAGGCTCATATCTAAATCCTCACCTTTTGATTGCAATTACTTTATAGGCACTAGTTCGTGTCCCAGATACTCCACTTCCCATCCAGCTTCCTGCTGGTGACCTAGGAAAACAATAGGAGATGCCCAAAAGTCTTGGGACCCTGCACCTTTATGAGAAACCAAGAAGAAGCTCCTGGCTCCTAGCCCCTGCCTTTGGATAGACTCATTCCATCCATTGCAGCTACTTGTGGAGTGAGCCAGTGGAGGGGAGATCTCTTTCTCTGTCACTCCTTTTCTCCATAAATCTGACCTATCTTTCCAATAAAAATAAAAGCTTAAAACCTATTTTAAATTTATATTATACTCAAAGTGCTAATAAATGAATAAAATTCTAATAGTAAAAATACAAACTAAGGAGATTATACTTTAGTAATAATATGGACAAAGAATAAAATAATATTCCATATTTTCATGCATATTTCATTGAAATACCTCAAATGCAGTGGTTTACACGTTCTAAGATTTATTACAATGATACACAATATAAGAATGGGTAGTTATTATTAATCAAAGAGATTGCTTTAGTCCCTTTACTTCCTATTCTATGTCTCTGGAAATCTCATCCAGCTTAACATTTACAATTCTGAAATCCATATTTTTAGTCAAGGAATCTCTCCAAGGAATCTGTTGAAGCTGAAGCCCTTGTGTCTGTTCCTGAGGGGCCTGAGGAGAAAACACGGTTGTTGACGAGAAGATATGCTTCTCTTGGAATTTGTGTTATGACAGTAGCTTGGTGTGTTATAGAATGCATGCATACCCAGCTGACACAACAGCATCTCAGAAGATCCAGGCAGATTCCTTGACTTTTTGCTTGCTTTCCTACACATTTTTTCCTAAATTATTCTAGAGTATGCAAACATTAATGGTAAGAAACACCACTGTACTGCAAGAATTGACATATTGCTTTCGTAATGTCCCTGAGCTAAGCAGTGTGTTATGGGCACATAGAAACCAACTTAATTTGTATGACATTTTGAAGTGAACTAAATATTTTGAACATACTTCTTTGACAGCCAGTGTTATATTTTTTAAGCAAACATAAAGCACAATGATTACTCTAAACTAGTCATTTTAAAAGTCACATAATTAAAGTCATGTGGACTGCAACTTCCCTGCCAAAATTCCTGGCTGCCAAATTTATACCTGTTTCCTCAGCTGTACTTTTTGATATTTATAATTTTAAAATTTCTTGAAGTAGATTTTGTTGACCATCCTGTGTTCACTGCATTTGTAAAGCGTTATGTCATTGTACAATTTCTGTGTATAACCTGAATGCTTGGGCTTTCAATACAGTGTTCAGGTAAAGCAATACATATTAATGTTATAAAAAAGAATTTTCATGCAAAAGCAGAATTTGCTTTTTTAGATATTATGTGTTTCTTTCGGAAAGGCAGATCTAAAGTTAGGAGGAGAGACAAAGAGAAAGCTCTAACAACTGCTGGTTCACTCCTTAGATAGGCACAATGCCCAGAGCTGAGCTGATCTGAAGACAGGATTCAAGAGGTCTCTCTGGGTTTCTGACATGCTTACAAGGTTCCAAGGCTTTGGGCTGTCCTCCACTGTCTTCCCCGACTGTTAGCAGGGAGCTGGGTGGAGGTGCAGCAGCTAAGCATTAAATGGTGCCCATATAAGATGGTGATTTGAGGTAGAAGATCCTCCAATTGAGCCATTGTGCTGAGTCTCCAGAACAGGATTTATTCAAGACAGAAACCTCCTGACACAGAAGTTAGGAAGGAGGAGCACTAAGGGTAGAATGGTCCCTATGTGCGAGCTCTCAGCAAGCTTGTCAGGTTTCCAATTTTGTGTGCCTGTTGCGTCATGTGCCTGATTTCCCTCATTGATGGAATGCTAGCAGTGAGAACTCTCACCAGGACCAGGGCTGAGAGCCTATGGCAGTACTGCAAGGTCAACACAACCTTTCTTTTTTCTTTTTTCTCTTTTTAATTCCTTTTTTTTTTTTTTTTAGTTATCTTACCTAGTTAATTAGGGTACAAAGGGTCAAGGGCTACAAGATATTGAGCAATACCATTGTTTCCACACAAATCTCATCACTTTCCCACTCTATCTTAAATCAGGGGAGAAAAAAAGGGAAAAGCCCCATCCAGCCTCCCAACCATCCCAGGTCCCTGATGTGAGGCAAGCTCTGAGGATACTGCTCCAACAGTTTTGATAGTTGAACAGGTCTGAGTTGCTGCCAATCTCACAGTTCCAATTGTGATGAAAACTATTCAGAATCCACTGACTGACACAGTCTCTTGATGGTTTGGGTTCTGAGATCAGCAGTTCAGTTGGAGGGATCCCCAAAGAAACATCATCTGACAAGATCCCAAACCTGATTCTTGTGTGAGTTTGCCAGTACAGAGTCCAGCACCATTTGTTGCCCTGATCAACTTATGCACATGCTGGTTGTTGCAATTGCTGGGTCAGTTCTGTTTCCAGTCATCTTCCACATGAACCAATGAGTGTCCAGCTCAATCCTACCCACTTCATACTCAGTCCTCATGCAAATCAGTTGTATCCACAGCCTAGATGGGGCAACTTCCCATAACTCCCACCACACCTGTCTCCTATCCTGGTTTCCAGGCATGCCAGTATGTACCGCTGGCTTGTTCAGTATGTCCCACATCCCATTTAGCTCTCATACAAATCAATGGGCATTGAAGCCTAGTTCAACCCAACCAACCCTACTCTCAAGCCTATAAACCTACCAGCAGGTGCCTTTCTATCTAGTTACCACTACCCCTGTCCTGGTTTTCGTGTTCTCCAGTGGGAGTGGTAACCCACAAGGGAGATGCCTACTGTCTCCCTACTAGGCCACTCCCACTCCCAGAGTATGCACTCTCCAGGTAGTTCTGGCATTTGACTTGACAGAATTAGCCCCCAGTGCCAGCCTCTGCCATCTGATCCTGTGGCAAAAGCCAGCCAACCCTCACCAACTCTAATTTTTGCTGCACCAGCAGGAACAGTCAGCCCAACCTGACCCTTTTCTAATCATACTCACATGAGGCTCACAGGTATTGTAGGGCTGGTCTGGTCTGCCCCAACCCCAACTCATGTTCTCCATATACCTCCTTTCTTACCTCTCTCACTTAGCAAGGAGGTTCCTGGTCTGCTGGAAGTGAGAAAAGCAAGCATGAACTATATCTGTGGTGCTAAATGCATCCTTGTACTAAATTCATATAGCACAGTCTAATTCACAAGTTTGTCTCCTGGGAAACTAGATCTGGTTCAGACACAGAGTAACTGAGATACCTTTTGCAACTCTTTACCCACAGAGATGGGAGAAATGAACACAGGAACACCACAGCTCCCTTGGTGGTGGCTGACTGGATTGGCTGAGCATCAAGCCTGTTTTTTAAAGACACCAGTCCTGTAGCTGTGTGGCAGAACTCTATCAGTTCATGGGCCTGTTGACTGGCAGAACACGTTTCAGGTACCTGGCCTGCCGGTTTGGCAAAGCGGCACAGACAAGGGAGCTAATGGCATGGGAATTTGATATATTCACCATCCCAACATAGAGACACCACCAATTTTTTTTAATTCTATGTGATCTATAAATCAATATAAGGACAGTCTATATTTCGAAGCAAGAAGTATCTATGCCATAACATAGAGCTGATTATCTCCAACACAGAGACTATTTTTTCTTCCCAATTAATGTCTTTACTTCCTCAATAATGACCACAGGTTATTTGCAATTAAGAACCAGTCCTCTTTGGCTCCTGGATTCAGATTGGCATAGTATCGGCCCGTTGCACTCATTTGGGGAGTGAATCATCGGACGGAAGATCTTCCTCTCTGTCTCTCCTCTCTGTATATCCGCCTTTCCAATGAAAAAATAATAAAAATAAATCTTAAAAAAAAAAGAACAGGCCAATGTGCCCAGTATGGGACCACCCTGCAGAGGCAGTAATGAGCAACACCATCATTTAGAAGATTTTGTGGTCACAAAAGACAGCAGCATCTGTGCAGTACATGGAGTGGGTGCACATTAAGGGAAGGTGCTGCCCTGTCTAATGAAACCCCTGCCAGCTCCTTTAATTGATCCAGTTTGTAGTTCTGCATCTAAAAGCTCAGTCCTTGTACCTGTTGAGACCAACTAGGCCTGCTGAAGTCTTGACCACACATTGAGGTGGGTGGCACCAGCATTGCGCACAAATGTTGTAACTAATTGAAAGAACACCAAATGGGAGCATCTGACCTGTAAGTTCCAGCCCAAAAAGAAAGACCATGGAGTGCTTATAATTCCAAGACCCTTCCTCACAACTTTGGAGTCCTTCTCTCCCTCTCCTTTTGAGAGGCACCCCTACCCCTACTCCTGGATTTCTCTTGGGAGGTGCTTTCCTCTTCCCTCTTCCTTCCTTGCTCACGTGGTTCCTTCACAAATAAACATTTATGTTTGCAACAAATTGCTGCCTTTTTATATCTATAATAAACTGAGGAAATAGTCCACCAGCCTTTTCTGGTAACACCTGTGCCACTGCAAGAAAAACAGGAAATTTGTTTGAGGTAAATGAAAGGTTAACTGTATTGCCAGATGAGGGGGTGGCAGACCTCCCCATCTTTAAAACTGCTTCCCTGAAGGACAGTACTTTTTAAAGGTTTAGAGGAGGCTGCAATGGAGAAGAAGTTGCCCTATGCCAGAGGGGAGCTGCTGTGCACCTGAGGGTACCTGTTCTGCAGGTGAGGGGCACTGGGCTGCACCTAGGCAGCTGATCTACACCTAAGGATAGCTGAACTGCGCCTGGGGAGACCTGCTGTGAACCTGAGGAGAGTTGGGAGCAGGTCTGGTCTAAGGGGAGTGGCCCTGAGATGGAGGAGAGCTCTTCTGCACCTGAGGAGAGCTGTGCAGTGTCTGAAGGGAGCTGTTCTGGGCCTGAGGCATGTTGGTCTATGACTGAGGTGAGTTGGTGTGGTTGGTGCCTGAGGGGAGATTGTCTGTGCCTGAGGGAAGGTGATCTGCACTTGAGGAAAGTTTGTCTGCACCTGTGGGGAGCTTATCCTTTCCTGAGGTTGGGGCTTGTCCTGAGCATTTGAGCCATTCTGCCTAGACTTTCCTATCTCTGCTCTCTCCAGTATAGCCATCCTGGCTGGTTTCCACTCTCCTGAACTTTGAGCCAGCACATAGTTACACTTTTCTTAAAATCATTTTTAAGGGCCTTTCTGGTGATCAATACAGTGCTCCTTGGTCTTTCACCTCTTCAGATCTCATTTACCGGTCCTCTAACCTGAGTATCCATCCACTCTTTATCTGCTGTTTGCAGAGCTTGCCTAGTAGTCAGGAAACAGTGAGCCTGTCTTCCTTGCAGGTCTGACTGAACACCAAGGCCCTGGGCTGGAAGTGATGGGCTGTACACTCAACAAGTACAGTCTGGAAAAGGAGTCCTTTCTGCCACAGGATGATAAAGTACAGGAGTATAGGATGCCAGACACAGATCCTTAAGGACTGAGCTAGGTTTCCACAGCAGGAAGGTCTACCCAGCCACTTCTGCATGTAAGAGACTTTAGAGGAATTATCTTACTAATTTCCCAAATACGAATTCCTTTCCTCTACCAGTTAAAAAACAAAACTCTGTCCAGATTATCCCAAAAGTGTTTACCACCCATAGGTCCGCTTGGAATCTGTATATAGTATTTTCTTGGTCTTCAAAAAGTTATAGAGCTTGATTTGAAGGATACAATCCACCTATCTGGGTCAAACAATTAATAGACAATGCATAAGGATTGGCTGTCACAGCTGATCATGGCATAGTCATTGTTTCTCTTTTCCTGAAATAGGATGAATTTGTAGTTGAAGCTCTCACCCCATCAGGTGCTGGTGCTTCCCTGACATCTGAACTGACCTGGATAATAGACTAGTGTTCAAAAATGTCTAATAACACCTTGATAGCTGTGGTCCAATGCTTGCAGATTCTCCTTTCCTTCCCATAGGAAACTAGCTGGAGCCACACAGTTTTTTGTTTGCTAAAATTAAGCAGTGCTTTTTTGTTGTTGTTGTTGTTTAAACAATATGCTCTGATACCTTAAAACTCCTGAGTTTATTAACCATCTCCTAATTTTCTGACTACAAAGATCATGTCCCACTGTGCGCTTGCTTTGCCTTGTTGGCAGGTTGTCCTGGTCCATTGGGTATCTAAGCCATTCAGTCAATTGCTCACTGCATCCCAGAAGGAGAACATCCTCCTGGGGAGGCTCTCCCTGCCTGGGATTACTCTGAGCCAGGGAGATTGCAGTGTAATCAGCTTTCCATCCTTCAGAGCTCAAGTAAGGACACTAAGCACTGTGTGACCCAGCAATCACAGGCCCTCTTTTGTAAGCTTTCTGCTCACTCCTGTCATCCTCACTTATCAGGCTTGCAGAGGGAGCTCCTTAGTGGATGGTATTGGCCCTGCTGTCATTCAGCAAAAGCCTTCTTCAGAGATGCTGGCTCCACTCTCCACAACAAGCAGCCATGGCTGTGCACCTGCTATTTTATTGCTGCTCTGTGGAGCTGTGAACACAGGCCAAGGAGGGCTGCTTTGCTTCCTAAGTGGAACCTCCATTCTCAGCTGTAACTGATGTAAAGATGTTTTATTTACATCCAGCAGTCAGCACATGTCAGGGGATCTGGATGGGACGCATGGTGAGTGTTGGGTCCCTATAAATCCTATAGTATAATCACAGGGGGGAGAAGACCTGGGCCTGCCTCTCAGTGCCATGGGCTCACAGAAGGAAAGCTATTTTGGCACAATCACAGCTTTGGCATGCCAAACTTTCCCAAATGTGTTACCAGAAATGCACAGTGGGTGGGTTCTTTCCTCAACTTAGTATAAAAATAATAAGCCAGGAATCAGTTGCAAACAGAAAAGTATATTTGCGAAGGGAAAAGGTGAGGAGGTATGGGAGGGAAGGGGAAAACACCTCCAGAAAGGAAGCCAGGAGGTGGGGTGCCTCTCAAAAGAGGAGGAACAGAGAGACACCAAAGGTTTGAGGAAGGGTCTTGGGGTTTTAAGCCTTGCTTGACCCCTCCTTATTGGGCAGGGAGCCTACAAGTAAGATGTTCCCCATTGGTGGTCTCTTAATTAGTTTCTTAATTAGAAAATATGTGCGCAATGCTTGTGCCACCCACATGAAGATGTGGCCAAGACTTCAGCAGGCCTGGATGGTCTCAGACCCCCCCTCTTGAAATCCCACACCCTACTTCTGTAGGAGTAAAGGGCGACAATATCTTCTGACTACTTGCTGCTGAAATTGGGGTGTTGTTTGTGTAAGTGGCTCCTATAGATGTGGGATCCAGAGAGATGGTCCACGTTGCCATGGCAGAAGTTGGTCTGGTTGTCACAGAAGTTTGTATGCTCAAGGACACGTGGAGTTTGGAGATCCCTAATCAGTAAACAAATACAATTGTGAAGCCAGTTGTGAGCTCTATGTAGAGTAGGAGCCAACACAGATGCAAAGAGAGCCCATAGGCTAATTTTCTCCAATTAAAAGTTTAAAGCAGGCAGGCAGACTGTGGTGTAGTAAGTTCTGATGCTCAAAGGAATCCCAGTGTCTAAGGTGACCTCCCCTTCCCTGCACCATGCTAGTTCTGGGACTCCTGCTAGTTCAAGTATATTCTGGACACTTGGAATCCAGGTGTACACTGAAGACCACAGACAGAGGAAGGAGGTAAGGGTGAGATCAGCATACTTGATTCACACTTGGATTGACCTTCCATGCCTTTGGGATGTCTCCATCAGAACAGCTTGTGTTCTGGAATGAAAAAGTTGCTCCTGTTCCCTGCTCTGTGCTAGACCTAGGCTTTTTCTGATAACCTTAGGTTGACAAGCCTGCTCAACAGTGGGCCTGGTTGTATAAGCCTGCTCGATAATGTTCTTAGTTAGGGTTCCATCCTGCTAGCTGCAATGATGGTATCAGGTGAAAAGATGTGGGGAGCATATAGAAAACACTTCTCGTTAGGTGTATTTTTGAAAAGCAGCTTTAAATCCTCCAGTGCATCCCAAGTTGATTTTGTGGAATCTGGTTGACAGAGGTAGTGATCCTAGACTATAGTGTCAGTATCTACCCGAGGAGGAAAATGACCTTGTATATCAGGGGCAAAGACTAATCCTACAAGGACCTTCAACAATATACCTCATCCCCATTAAAGGGGTGGTTGTCAGAGTATAAAGAGTGGTAGAAGTGGAGATATTCCCCAAGTACAAGTCCATGGCCAGAGATATCTTATACAGTTGCTTTGAATGGAACTCAACCCAGGAGAGAAGAGCAAGGCAGAAAATTGAGCACCCATGTCCAGCAAGAAAATAACATTTTGAGAGCTCACCATCAGGGAGATCCAAAGCTCCTGAATATGAACCCATGTGGTGGGAGCCTATATAGGATTTCCTGGTACCCATCATTGGGGATCCTGGTCAGCAGATTCCAGTTGGGCAGCATGATTTCCAATGATCCCCCTTGCAGATGGGACATGGTCCCTGAAGAAATTCATGGGCTGTGGTTTGAGGGCACTTCCTGTGGAAATGCCTGTCTTCCCATAGTTGTAGCAACACTGCGGGGTCCTTTTCCCTTAGGTGGATGCGCTTATAGCCACCAGCATTTCACTGTGGTGCCTGACCTTCTACCTTTCCCTCTCTAAGTCTCAATTATAGTAAACAGCATTGGCTGCCTGGATCAACTGA
The DNA here is from genome assembly GCF_017591425.1 of Ochotona curzoniae. Lineage (NCBI taxonomy): Eukaryota > Metazoa > Chordata > Mammalia > Lagomorpha > Ochotonidae > Ochotona > Ochotona curzoniae. Next base: position 258,834 of record NW_024465211.1, on the reverse strand, counting down.
TCCAAGGAGGATTTATCAGGGTCTACCATAATCTTTTGGAGCTTTCTTCTAATTTCTGGGGCAGACTGCACAAAAAACTTGTCCTTGAGGATTGTTCTGCGCTCCACTGTATCTGGGTCTAAGTTGGTGAACTTCACAATTGCCTCCTTGAGGCATTCTAGAAAGGTCATTGGGGGCTCATTCTCCCAATGATGAACAGAGGGGAGCTTGCTATAGTTCAAAGGCTTAACTTGGGCACGTCTTGATTCCTCCAAAATGCACAAATGAAGTGATTTCGTTCCCACTTGTGTCTTTCATTCTGTGGGTCCCAGTTGGGATTCTTTGTAGGAATTGCCTCTGCTCTAACAGGCATGTTTGCCTTGTCTTTCATGCTTTTCCCCTGAGCTGCGTAATAACCATTTGTAGGCTCATGAGCCTTTTCCAGCACTCTCTTTCTTTCTAAGGAGGTCAGGGTGTTATCTAAAAGTAACATTACATTTTTTCAAGTTAGATTGTATACTGACTGCAGTCGTTCAAAAGTTTGTACATATTGCTCAGGGTTGTCAGTGTAACTGCCCAAATGATTTTTCATTTCATTAAGTTCTCCAAGAGAGAAAGGCTTATAACCAATCTCTATACCAAATCCTCCATCCACTCTAGGATAAGGCATAGGATAATTTTCTTTTGATACCTGTGGATAAGGGGGGTTGGGCTCCTTTGATGAGATTAGTAGAGACTAAGACCTTGCAGAGGAGGGGCTGATGAAATCCCTTCAGGTGATTCCTTCAATGAAGGGAGAGAATTTTTATTCACTTTTAAATTACCTTCTTTGAATCTGAAATGGCTAACTCCCAAGTTGTCTGAATTAGTTTTTCTATTCTGCAATTCTTAAGGTGATCCCAGATATGGAGAAACATTCGAATATATGAAAATTCTACCCACCTTCCCCAATGTCTATGATAATTGCCCAATTCCAAAATAATATGGTAATTAAGACATCCTGTGGGAGACCAAATTTCACCATTAGCACAGGAGTATTTGGGCAAAACTTTCATGCAGAAAAAGATCAAGTCCTTTTTGCTCATCATCCAGGAGCCAAATATGTCCCAATTCTTAAGGATACAACCAAGAGGAGTCCTGGAGTCCACTCATGAATTTTGAGCTCCCATATTGTAAAGTCTTCTCTTGGTTGAGTTGGGCCACATGGCTCCCATCTTAGTCTTTTTTTTTTTTTTTGAGCCCCACGTTGGATGCCAGGGAAAATATGTTACCAGAAATGCCTGCTGGGTGGGTTCATTCCTTAACTTAGTATAAAAATAATAAGCCAGGAATCGGTTGCAAACAGAAAAGTATATTTGCGAAGGGACCAGGTGAGGAGGTATGGGAGGGAAGGGGAAAACACCTCCAGAAAGGAAGCCAGGAGGTGGGGTGCCTCTCAAAAGAGGAGGAACAGAGAGACACCAAAGGTTTGAGGAAGGGTCTTGGGGTTTTAAGCCTTGTTTGACCCCTCCTTATTGGGCAGGGAGCCTACAAGTAAGATGTTCCCCATTGGTGGTCTCGTAGTTAGAAAATACATGGGCAATGCTTGTGCCACCCACATGAAGATGTGGCCAAGACTTCAGCAGGCCTGGATGGTCTCACCAAACAATTTCACAAGATTGCTAGGATCCATGCCAACCCAGTGTTGTCCTACAGAGCGGCTACTAGCATAGCTTGGCCATGGGATTGGGTAGAAGACAAAGAACACCCTTGTAGAAGCAAGTCGGGAAAGCTTCCTTTGACCCAGTACAGATTGATCTGTAGTCCTAAATTCAAAATGGGATAAGAATGTGGACTCTGGAGGCCCCTCTCTTCTTCCTGATCATGGACTACAGGAAACAGGTCCTGGCAACCTTTCCAGGATGAAGATCTGTGAGGGTAGGGAAGACAGACTTGGGAGCAGGTTCATGACAATAATGCATCCTGGTGAAATCACTGAGGGTGTCACTGAGGTGCAGTCTTGGGGGCTGGGCATAATTGCCCGGCTTCCTTGGAGTGGGGTTCAGAATCCCCAGGCACCTGCTTCTAGGCCGATACTGCTGGCTGTGATGCCAAGACCACTGGATAATGTACAGTGCCCTTCTGTATTCTGAGTCAAGAAACAAGATTGGGGAGTAGGAGACAAGGCAGGCCTGGAAGCCAAAACTGCCCATTAATTTCACTTCACTGCTCAGAACATAACTGAAACATCTAAAAGAACAGATTTTGAATGGAAGTTAAGGGGAGAGTCTGGTGCAGTGGCCTAATGGCCAAAATCCTTGTCTTGAATACTCTGGGTTCCCATATGGGCAGCAGTTGTAATCCCATTCAGCCCCACTTCCCATTCATCTCCCTGCTTGTGGTCTGGGAAGGCAGGAGAGGACGGCCCAAAGTCTTGGGAACCTGTACCCTTGTGAGAGACCTGGAAGAATTTCCTGGCTGTGAATGGTAATTTTTTTTTTTAACAACACAATGGCATGCAGAAAGCACATATTCTGTACATTGTCCTTTTTATGGTAACTGATACCTGACAGCAAACCCTTGTATATCTTCAGGAAGGACTGGGACAGCATTTTTTACCACCTAGTTCATGGAGATTTGGCATCCCATGGTGTTTTGAAACTGTACTTTTGCAGTAAGTCTATTTGAATGCACTCAGAACTATACAGCTAACAGACTTTGTAAGTCCTGAGAAAACAGAAACAGGTATAACTCTCCAAGAGCTTAATTGTGCATCCATACATTATTTTCAAAAGGATTTAGCTTAGCATTTTCATTTATAATTCAATCAAAAATAGACTACATAGCTTGCCACATTCAAATAGCATGGTGAAACCAGTTGTAGAATTTTGCACACTCTTAACACTACAACCAGATGGTTACTTAGAGATCAGGAGGGAAGGTTTGAGTATTACATGACAACTAGAGGGAGTATACCAACAATATTCCTTTAGCAAATGTCTTTTCCTAGTCTGTAACATGCTGTTCCCCTGCTTGGAGGGTGGGGAGACACTTCTTTTTGATCAGTTATCTAAACTGAGGACCAGGGAGTTCCTCTCACTGAGTGTAAATTTTCACATCAACTATTCCTGCAGCCTTTCTGGCAGGATTGAAACTAATCCTAATTCATCACTGGCAAGGGTTTCCAAAGTCGTTTCACTAACCAAAATTTTCTGCACAATTATCTTTACCAATCAAAATACGTAATCTGTCAAATATTCTTATGATTTTGAGATTCCTAGGGGCCCATCTAGGAATTCCAAAAATCAGAAGAGTCCGGTTGATTTAAACAGTAACAGATTAGATTTTTTATCACTTATAAAATGATTACACAAATATGTTTTGAAAAATGCAGCTCTTTTAAACCATGAGAATTTAACAAGTACAATTAAGTTGCGTATTTCTTTGGTCAGTCACCAAAAGGGAGAAATAAACTTAAACACAAAAATTACTGCATAAGATCATAACATTACTTCTAGGAATTTAACAAATTCAAAGGTTGGAATAAGAACAGCTTACTGAAATGAAGCTGGATAGACAATTGACAAATTTGCCAATTTGTTTCCATTAAAAGTCCTCAAAACTTGAAACTTTCATTGTTGGATATTCAGAAACACTTCCATAGATGTACACTTCAAAGGCATTTTTCAAACAGATATCAATTTAAATGTCATCATACATTAGATATTAGTGTCAAATCCTTAAACAATGTTGTAACAATATCTTAAGAAATTATAGCCAGATTCATTTCTGAAATTTCATGACTTTTTTCATCTCTTTCTTAACATGCTTAAACTTTTAAATATTTTGCTTTACCTTTCCTTTTGCATCTTTTGATAGCCATACTTCTGTAGGACAAAATATTTTAACAGCAATGTTCTTTTCAATAACTCTTTTATAACCTTCTCACCAAGAATACATTCTCAGGCTTGCAACCATCCTTTATCTGCCAATTCTCTGGATCTACATACTGAAACAAATAAAACTCCAATCCAAAACATTTTCTAAATAAAAGCAGGTTAAATTTTGAACACAATTGCTTTAGGCAATCTTCAATTATCTTTTATATATATATCCAATCCATGAAAACATTTTAAAATGCAAACCCACTTCAGAATCAAAAGCTGTTATTTCCTCCTAGCTGACTTGGCAACTTCCCCTTTCTTAAAATCACAATGGCAGAGGCAAAGTCAAACTCTCAAACTCTTCAAAGGCCAGGCTCTAAGCATGCCCATTCCTTTCTCAGGGCCTGGAGCATCTTCTTTCATTTTACTGAAGTCAAGGGTATGGAGACTTCAGTTTGGCTGTTGTCTTAGAAGGCAGCCCAAGAATTTACTAATTTAGTTAGCAGGTTAGTCATCAGTAAGATGAAAATAACTTAAAAGGAGATGTTATGCCACTGTTTTCTGAGAAGGAATCAAACTTGAATTTCAATTCTATTCCTTTAAAGGTTTAATACTTAGAAAACGCAAACAATATAATCAATTTTACCACACATCCTTTAAGAATTTTTTGCCTTCCTGTAAAGCAAAGTCTCAGAAACAAGGCTTTATAAATAAGAGCAGAGATAACTTAACTTACAACTTTAATCAATTTTGTGATTAAAAAGATATTTTGACCAATAAGCATAAACAGCAATACACATTCTCTGTAACATGTAAATATTAAACATATGCACCAACTAACTTGGCAGTTTCATAACATTGTGGATTATAATCCAATTTCAAATAACAATCAAATTATCCAAATTGTCTTTATATTTGAGAGTTCCATGGATCCTATGGAATTCACAAAATCCAGGACACTTGGTTCAGACTTTTGAGCAGTTTAGAGATTCAAATAAGTTGGTTAAATGTACATTTAACTGAGTATACTAAAAATTAGGCCAGATTTGATGGCTTAGACAAGAAAACCTCGCAGGCTAAAGGAGTTAAATCAAGTCAATCCTCTCCCAAGGGGGGACAGGCAGAGGGCCAGTGGTGAAGAGTTTGTTCTCAGCCAGGTCCTCCTAAATATGCATATCAGTGACCAGAAGCTAAACTGAGGCTGACTGGTAACACCAGGAGCAGAGGGAGATTTCACAGACTTTGTTAGAATATTGGTATAATGTTAGTATATTACAATGTTAAGAATATTAGTGTTAGGTGTTATTAGGCCCTTATGGGTGAGAAGTCACTACTTTGCTAGGTCAGAAGGTGCCTGAACTGTGAGAAAGCTCCACTTTAGTGATAAATTTGTCTCCCTTGTTTCTCTATCTACAATCTAACCCAACTGCAGGAAGGCAGGGGCACAGTTCCCCAGGCCCCAGGGATGGGAGGAGCCAGGGTCAGGAGGAGCCATAAAAGACTGGAGGGGCCATAAAGATAAGGGTGTCAGGATGGGATGAGCCATAAATAATAAGTGTGGGAGCATAAACAATAAATGTGGGAACATAACTAATGAGTGTGAGAATGGAACAGACTGCTTGCACCTAAATTTGTTACTTTTGAGTTGACTTTCATATATGTTACAGCCAAAATGGGGTATACATAATCTCCAGCCTTACGTTAAGTTGGGGTCCGATCCACTTGGCTGGCCTGTGTGCCCAAAGTACGATCTGACCCCAGCATGCTGGCACAATAAACTCTGTTTGTTTTTTGCATTACCAGCAAGACTCTTTGTCATTTTCTGGGGGTTGATTAGCTCGCACCCTGAAGTCCAGGCAGGGAGCTCTGGCCCGGACTCTAACAACTTCAAGCCCAAAATCAAAACAGGGATACAGAAAAGACACATAACACACATCCGATCCAGGACAAAAACATCACAGCCCCCTCGAACATGGAACCTGGGATTCAGAACCTGGGAAAATTGGGCGGTCCCTCTGAGCAGCACCAGGACACTGGCTCATCCACCTCAAGTTTGAAACAACCAACCCACAGACACCTCGAATCCAGAACCCAGCTAGAAGGTCACCTTCACCATCAGACTCAGAACTCAGGCAGAAGCCCCAACGAATTTGACACCCATTAGAAGATTATCGCCAAACTCATTGAACTAGGAACCCAGGTATGTGAGTTTGTCTGGCTCTGAACCAGAGAGAGCACACAGTTCCTCAGGTCAGCCACCTGGACACAAGAGATCCCAGCCAACAGAGTCAAATTACATGTCCACCCAGACTCTGTAATGTCAGCTACCAAATCCCCTGGAGACTTTTTGACATACTGCTTGCTCAGAAAATTAATCTAGAAAAACTTTCTCTTGCTGTATTCAAATTAGAATTTAGGTGTGCAACTCACAGGTTCAGTTTAATTTAGGTAAGAGGCTTTCTTACATAGTTCTCACAGTTCAAGATTTTGCATCCAATTTAACTATCCTAGCAAGCATTTAACTTATAGCCAGCAGACACAAAAACATATAACAGTTTCAAGACAAGAAAGACACATGGTTAACAAAGTAAGACTACCAAAAGAAAAATAATTCAGAGGGAACATACCTACTCCTCCTTAGCAAAAAGGTGCCTAACCTGGAGAGGCCTTCCAACCACTCACCAGGCAAACACTTAACCAATTCAGGGCTTCCCACTCCCATACTGGGTGCAAAAACAAAATTCAGCTGAAAAAGGCAACTGATCAGACAAAGTTAAGTGACACTCGCCACACACGCTATACTCTTGATGACCTAGGGATCCCAGAGGAGCCCCCAAATGTTGTGCCAGATTTTGAAATCCCCAAATAATCATTAAGTCTGAAATCAGTGCTAAGGCCTAAGGTGGTTTATTCAGGTTAGCCTAGGTTTCCCAGCCACCACCCCCAGCCCAGCATGGCTGGGTATGGTCAGTGGCAGCTACAGCAGAGGCAGCTGCAGGTTCAGCATAAAGGACAAAAAGAAGCCAGCAAGAGCCCCAGAAACCCCAAGTCCCCCAGTTCTTATATTTTTCAGGCTATTAATTATACAGTCATGATTTGGCAGGCTTCTATTGGTGGATTTGAAACAAGCAACTTTCAAAAGGTACAAACTGATGAGCTATAGGGTGGTGGATCTTATCTAACACCAGACACTTCCTTCCTGAGGAGTGGTCTGCCTACATGACCTGCCAGGTGTCCTGTGTGGTGTCACATAGACTATCAGGCCTGGAGTTCACACAGCCCCCAACCAAACCATTAAGGCAGAATCACAAAAGACAAAAAAGGCCTAGGTTCTTCACTAGCATAAAAGCTATGCTTTACACATTTATTTTTACTCTATGATATTTTATCACTGTATATATGTATGTGTGTTTACATGCTTGTGCATGTGTGCATATGCATTTATGTTCACATTTGTGGCCCGTGTGCTTGTACATTTTGCTCTGGAAAATGTTAAATTGACCAGGGTTCCTGAGGAACAGACCTGATAACCAGAATCTTGAAGATAACATAATATACTTCACCATGAACAGAGCTTTGAAGTGCTGAACATGTTACAACTGCAGACTCTTGTGTTTCAAGTGACTCTATTTGAGTGTTAATTCACAAAGCTCACACCTTAATTTGTGAATACAGTTGTCTGTATTAATAGCAGAATATTCAAGAGCTCAATAGTTGGTAAGTCAAAGGTTGCATATATCTTACCTTGCATTTACTGTGCTGATGGGTGGATGAGATGATAGAAGGGGCATTTAAGTGGCTTATTGAAAAGAAAAATCATTTTCCACCCTGAGAACAGAGGTTCAACATATTTTGTATACAGGAGCTTGTCCACATTGATTGGATGGGGCTCTGGACAGTTTCCAAAAATTTCATCCCTGACCATGACATCACATGAGGCTGTCTAATTACTCACATATGATGTGCAGCTGAGGAGCTGTGATTTAGTTTTGGAACCATATTCCCATTTTTTCTCACCAAAGAGACCTCATCTGAGTTCCTTTGCCCTGAAGCACTCCCTTGTAAAAAAGCGGTATACAGGTTGGGGACAGAGACAAAATTACAGTTCTTGATTGCAAATAGGGCATGCCGTAACATCTTCTTTACCATCATCTTTGATGTTAATGGGTTTATCCCATGCTGAAGAAAAAGTAGACATTGTCAGACGTGATAGAACTCTTTGATCCTTTTGTAAGATGAGTTGGGAGCTCCACACATATCTGACAAGCATCTTAAGACTTGTAAAATAGTGTGTGGAAAATAGCAACATGGCATCATAAAATGTGGGTTCATCTGAGTGGTCCATGTTGTCAAATAACAGCACATGCTGTTGGTATGTCTTCCTGCATGTGACCATGCTTGGGTAATAATGTTTCAGTAGTGATGGTTCCTTTCCCCTTCCATGAATCTAAAATTGATTCCTGTTTATACACTGCCATGTAGACTAATGAATATACTCATTCCAAGCCATAAAAGCTCCATTCTATCATAACTCTCAATTTTGTGTATGGTGATGGCTAGTTGACTCTTTGTATTTGCATACATGTATATATATGTTATATATTCACTTTTATACTAATGTGTTACATGGTGCCTTTTTGTGCATTTTTTGTGTAAATATGCAAAATTGTGTTTGTGTCACTGTGGGTTTGGCTACAAGTCCTCTTTATTTATATGCTCTGTGCTTTAGCATGTGCTGAGTACGTCAATCTATGAAAAATTTTGTGAATTCCATAGTGATGATTCCTCCTCATGCAGCTATTTTAAGGGTGTGGAAAATGTTACAAAGAAAGTTTATCCCAGAGTGTGTACCCTTAAAAAGCACATTTTGAGGGGAAATTGACCTGTGTAATGTTGGGGCTGTTTGACTGTATTCAACCACCTTTCTGTTTTAGGTGTTACTGTAAGGCCGTGCAGAGTGGAGTGGGGACAGCCTTACCGATCCACGAGAATATGTGTCACCCCAATGATCAGCGAAGACAGGCTTGATGCAAAAGCAGGAGGATTTATTCAGATGCCAGCGCACTGGGATGGAGGCCAGTTCCTCACGCAGGAGGATGACACATCTGTGCCGCTCACTGTACATAACCCAGTTTTTATAGATCAAGTTTTGCTGGCACAAGAGGTCAAAGACAAAATTTAGAACAAAACTAGGAACTTTCTAAAGAGCTCAAACATCACATAGTCGTGGGAATTTAAAATGCAGGGCTGAATAAACATTGCATAGCCATAAAACTAGGAAGTTACAATATAGGGCTGAATAACCATTGACATTAGGGATTCATTTCTATTTTTTGTTGTCCTTGAGCTTCTCTAATTTTGGGAACTTCCTTTCCACCAATTGTCTCCTGGAATACAATTCTTGGGAACATTTTTATCTTCCAATTGTCTCCTGGAATACAATTCTTGGGAGCATTCCTATCCTCCAATTGTCTCCTGGAATACATGGTGCCTTTGCACGTTGTTCTCTTAAATCATTTACCAAAGACATCATATTCAGCTATTCTTAGCAAGCAAAGTGCAGGAAGCAAAGAAGCAAATTAAACTTTTCAATTCTAAATCTAAATTCTTCTATTCTAAACTTTTCCCTTCATTCCCCCCTTTTTCTTGTGACTAAATCCCAAGCATGGGATTTCAACCTCTTCATCTTGAGAATTTACCCATTGATATTGTTGTCTTAATACTAAAGCTTGCACAGCACTAATTCTTTCTCTAATAAAGGCAATCAAGTGGTTAAAAATGCAAGGACCAATAATTAGTAATAGTAATAGAATTAGGAGAGGCCCCATTAAGGTGGAAATAAGGGTGGTCAGCCACGGAGACTGGTTAAACCAGGATTCAAACCATCCTTGTTTGTCTCTGTGTTCCCATTTTCGTTGATCTAATCTTTCTCTTAATTTTTTCATAGTGTCTTTTTTTTTAAGGTTTTACAGAACTACTTTATTTTTTTTTTATTGTTGCTTACATTGTATTATGTAGTACAGTTTTATAGGCGCTGGGGATTCCCCTTACCCCTCTCATACCCCTCCCCCCATGGTGGATTCCTCCACCTTGTTGCATAACCATAGTTCAAGTTCAGTTGAGATTCATTGCTTGCAAACACATGCCTAGCATGAAGTTCAGCATCTTATTGTCCAGATAAGTTCAGTGGCCTCTTGGGGAGACCTTCTATGGTCTGAAGATAGGTCTAACAGAGTAAAGATCCAGTCAGTTAAAAGCCCCAACAAGGCCTCAGTATCAATATACAACATTATGGAATTAATTGACATAGTATTGGGTAAACAATATGTTAAAAATAATGCAAGTTCCATTCTTCGAAACATCTGGGTTGAGACAGTATCAATGACAGGTTCAAAAAATAACAACCAACCAAACAAAAAATTACAGGTTAAATCAAGGCAAACATGTGGTATCTAATCTTTTGGGATTCGCTCATTTCCCTTAGCATTATAGTTTCCAGTTGTGCCCGTTTAGCCACAAAGAACTGCATTTTGTTTTTTTTTAATAGCTGAGTAGTATACCATGGAGTAGATGAACCAAATCTTTCTTATCCAATCTTCTGCTGATGGGCATTTTGGTTGCTTCCATGTTTTTGCAATTACTGATTGTGCTGCAATGAACATAGGGATGCATGTTGGTTTGCCGTAAAACAGGTGTTTTGGATATATTCCTAGGAGTGCTATTGTTGGGTCATCTGGTATGCAGATTTTGAGTTGTTTGAGTGTTCTCCAGACTGATTTCCATAAAGGCTGTACCAATTTGCAGCTCCACCAGCAGTGGAGTAGGGTTCCCTTTTCCCCACATCCTCGCCAGCAAGCGTCGTTGGTGTTCTTGTTTATGTGGGCCAATCTTGCTGGTGTTAGGTGGTACCTCATCGATGTTTTAATTTGGATTTCCCTTATTGCTAGGGATCTGGAGCATTTTTTCATATGTTTGTTTGCCGTTTGGACTTGTTCCTTTGTGAAATGTTTGCCCATTTCCCGTGCCCATTTCTTGAGTGGCTTGTTTGTTTTGGTTTTTTGTTTGTTTTGAAGTTCTTTGTATATCCTGGAAATTAGCCCCCTATCGCCTATATCATGTGCAAAGATCTTCTCCCACTCTGTGGGTTGCTTCTTTACTTTGTTGATTGTTTCCCTTGCTGTACAGAAGCTTCTTAGTTTGATGAGGTCCCATTTGTTTATTCTGTTCTCAACTGCTATTGCTTTTGGTGTCCTTCTTAGAAAGTCGGAACCTACTCCTAGGTCTTGCAGGGTATTTCCTACATTTTCTTGCAAGAGTTTGAAGGTTTCTGGATGTAGGTTTAGGTCTTTTATCCATGTAGATTGGATCTTGGTGTATGGTGATAAATGTGGGTCTATCTTTTTGTGTGTGCAGGCTATCAGCCAGTTGTCCCAACAACATTTACTAAAGAGGCCTTCCCACTTGCTTGAGTTGTCATTGGTCTTTTTGTCAAAGATTAATTGGCTGTATCTGTGTGGGTTCCCTTTTGGTGCTTCTATTCTATTCCATTGATCTTCCTTTCTATCTTTGTGCCAGTACCAGGCTGTTTTGATAACCACTGCTCTATAGTATGTCCAGAGGTCCGGGATTGTGATTCCCCCTGCTAACTTCTTATTTTTCAGGATGGTTCTAGCTATTCGTGGTTTTTTGTGTTTCCAGATGAACTTTTGAATCATTGTATCCAGTTCCATGAAGAATGTTTTGGGCAATTTGGAATTGCATTGAAAATGTATATTGCTTGTGGTAGTATAGACATTTTAATGATATTGATTTTGCCTATCCAGGAGCACGGGATGTTATTCCATCTTTTTAGGTTTTGTTCAATTTCATTTTTACAACTCCCGAGTGATCTATATAGAAACAACACTCTTTTTTAAAGCTGCACATAAGCCTCCTTGTTGAAGGAAGACTAAATCTAGCCCTCTTTTGTTTTGGAGAGCTATTTCTGATAAGGAGGTTAAGGATTCTTGAAGTTTAGAGATCGAGTCTTCTAGTGCTCGTATGTCCTCTGCCACTAAGCTCTGGAGTTCTGACATTTTAGAGTCTTGGGTGGTTATAGCTGTGACCCCGGTCCCAATTCCAGCTGCTACTCCGAGACCTAATAAAACTGCTAAAGTAATTGATATTGGCTCTCTTTTAATCCTAGTTTCTTGCAGGGCATTAAGGAAATCATAATCTGGATGATAAATGATTCTTGGGTACACACGGACTAATACACAATAATCAGAGATCAAATTTAGCACTTTGAGGGAAAGAACAGATGTTAGTCCACTACAACAGGCCGACCATCTGTCTGTAGGTGCTGTAATATACCCCTTGTTTGGAATTCTCGCTTGGTTGGCGCAAAGGTGGTGATGTGTGATGGGTACACTTCCTAAGAATAATCCTTTGCCTGAAACCATTGTCAGAGTAAGTCCAGTCGGTTTTGGACTGGTGTCCACAGGTGTGACAGGATTTGTAATTAAAACTTGTTGAGACAAATTCCATGCTACAGCCTCATAATAGGGAGGAGCAATATCATAACAGAGCCAGCAGCTTTTCCTGGCTTCTGGGTTAGTTGCATTTAAGGCTGCAAAGGCTTTGTCCATTATTTTTAATAGATTAGCCTGAGTCGAAGGCTGATTGCTCCTTGGTGGGACAGTTTCTATTCTAGGGGCTGGGTAGGAAACCTGTTTCAAGGTAGGTTCGTGAATATTAGGAGGTGCATGAGTAATGAGGTTGGGCCCTATAAATTCAGTGGATGGAGGTGAAATTTTAAGTTGTACGGAAAAAATTAAGTCTTTATCTCGTCCTGACATGTGAAATCGTAAACCCCAGGTTCTACCCTTCACCCACTTCATTCTCTCTTCTGGAAGTCTAGAAGTTCCATGTTTGCCATTCAAAGTAAATGTAATATTGAGTGGATTACAAGGGAAATCTCTACAATAGGTGCCCTTCCAACTATTACTGAGTTGACAAAGACTTGGTCTCGAGGCACCTGGCGGGATCGTGCAGCGGGCAACTTGTATCTGGTCCATTCGTCTGATAGCCCATGGAATCCATGGAACGGTTCCAGTGGTCTCACAGCCCCCTTTAGCACAATAATAGTCATTTACCTTTCCACAGGACCCATCCTTTATGATCAGTTCCTCTTTAGAGCATACATAAAAAAATAGTTGTTGTAATTCCTCTCGCTGTATTTCCCAATCTGGGAGGCCTGCGGCTACTAAAGTACATAAATCAGGGGTCAGATCAGGCCACCACGTCCCAGGGGGAGCTATTATAGAAGTTGACCAAATTACATCATTAGTTTGGGAGACTATTTGCCAAGTGAGTAGCTGAGGTTGGTGCGGGCTGAAATCGGCTTCACATTTTGTCTGTAGTGGCAGGAGTAGGCTGACGATGGAGACGCAACTTAAGAGGATTATCAGTTTTCTAGGCCGTCCATTCCGGTGCAGGAGTCGGGGCAGGCTTAATATGGGAGGCATGTATCCACGCAGCGATCCCATCTACCTTGACAGCCGTGGGTGTTGTCAGAAGTACAAGATAGGGGCCCTTCCAGCGAGGCTCAAGGTTAGATGTGCGATGCCGCCGTAGGTAGACTGAGTCTCCCACTTGGAATTGATGTGGCATGCGCAGGTCTCCTGGTTTATAGGCTTCACGTAGATGAGACCAGATCTCGTTCTGAACTGCCTGTAGAGCTTTGAGCCTAGAGTGTAAACTAATGTTAGTACAATAAATGGGCTCGAACATTTTGCTTAAGGGAGGTGGGGACCCCTATAGAATTTCAAAGGGAGTAAATCCAAACATAGAAGGGGTGTTCCTCACCCGGAACAAAGCTAGAGGAAGGAGCACCGTCCAATCTGAATAGGCAGTCTCTAAGGTCAATTTAGTCATGGTCTCTTTTAAGGTTCTATTCATTCTTTCTACCTGGCCCGAGCTCTGGGGCCTATAGGCACAATGTAATTTCCAATTAATCCCCAGTATAGTGGCCACCTGTCTACTCACCTGGGCAACAAAGGCAGGTCCGTTGTCTGACCCTATTAACTGTGGTGCTCCAAACCGGGGGATGATTTCTTCTAAAATCTTTTTAGTTACTATTGTGGCAGTCTCTCTCTCTCTCCGATCTTCTCTCTCTTCTTTTTCTTTAATCTCTCTCTGTTCTTTTTCTTCCTCTCTCTTTTATTAAACACTTTTTCAGCTTCCTTTACTAAATCCTGCAGTGAAGATCTTCCTAACCCATCTAATCTCTGAAGCTTTCTTTTTATATCTGCTGCTGCCTGGTCTATAAAAGCCATTGCCACTGAAGCCCTCTGCTCCTCTGCCTCTGGATCAAAGGGAGTATACCTGCGATAGGCTTCCATGAGGTGCTCAAGGAATACAGAAGGGGATTCAGTGGGTCCTTGGATAACTTCTCTTACCTTTGCCAAATTTGTGGGGCTCCTTGCAGCCCCTTTGAGACCAGCCTCCAGAGCCTGGCAATAGATTCGAAGGTGCTCCCTACCTTCAGCGGTGTTAAAATCCCAGTTAGGTCACGTCAAGGGGAAACCAGAGTCCACAATGTTCTGCAGCTGAGTGGGTCGTCCATCGGGTCCCAGGACATTCTTCCTGGCTTCTAAAAGAATGCGCTCTCTCTCCTCGGTGGTAAAGAGAGTCTGTAATAATTGCTGACAATCATCCCAAGTAGGCTGATGGGAAAAGACTAAAGATTCTATAAGATCTGTTAATCGCTTAGGGTCCTCTGAGAAAGATGGGTGGTGGGTTTTCCAGTTATATAAATCTGACGAGGAAAAGGGCCAATATTGCAGAGGTTGTATCCCATTTGCCCCCTCGGGTCCGAAGGCAACGCTACACTAGTATCAGGGGTTCCCGCCCACTTACTTCTGGTCCCGGCGGCTGGGCCCTTGGAGGGGGCCAGCTCCGGGGCTGTTGGGGATTCCTGGGGAGGGAGGTAGGCAGGGGGAAGGTCAGAAAGGAGCAAATACGTTTGTAAATCCGGGTAAATCTTCTTGGGTTTTTCCCCTGTGATCCATGTAGTTAACACTCTTCCTGGTTTTGGAGGAATCCAGGGGCGGATCCAAGGGGGAGGATTTTGAGAAAGATCCTCCCAAACTAAGATGTGAGGCTGCTGATCCGGATGTCCTCTTGGGTCAGCCTGAAAAACAGCTCTTTTCACTGCTTTAATGAGACTAAGATCATAAGAGCCAACCCGTGGCCAACCCACTTTGTAAGTGGGCCATTTTGCCATGCAGAAAGTCTGCCAAGGTCATCGTTTAACCTGTTGGGAGAGATTATGAGCCCTTTCCTTCACTTCAGTCCAATGGTCAAGAGTCAAACTAAGGGGCGTCGTCACAGTCTGTCCCATTGTTATCATCACAATAATACACAGAAAAATGAACAACAAAACACACAAACACGTCCCTCCCGTTTCTTCCACAACAACAGAAAAGTATCAGATGGCCTCAATTCCCTTGGAGTACGATTAATGCTTATCAAGCTTGCCTGATCACTCTCAAAAACAGACGGGGAATTTCCGCAGTGGGAGTCTGCCAAACGACCTTGGCTCTCCCTCAGCCCTGGAGCATCCTCCAGGGTCACGACCTGTGGTCTTCCAGGCATGTCTGCCGACCACTTGTTCACAATTCTCACGAATTAGTGAACGGTCATGCGCTGTAGCCAATGGGACAAGAACCCACCGAGGAGATGGAATCTCAACCCCCCGGGGAGACGCGAACCCCCAACCCTTTCAGGGAATACTGCAGCAGCTGTAACCGCAGCAACTGCAGCCGATGGGACTCGAACCCACCAAGGAGACGCACCCCCCAAGGGAAAACTGCAGCAAGTGGGACTTGAACCCTCCGGGAGGGACTCGAACCCTCCTCCGCAGGGACGCGTACACACAACATGGACAAGACGTCCGCACAATGCAGACAGAACAGACAAAACACACAAGGCGCCTACGTACCTCCAAGCCTGAATTCAAGGATCAGGGGGCGATACACGCTTCCCGGCCAACGCACCAAAATGTAAGGCCACGCAGAGTGGAGTGGGGACAGCCTTACCAGTCCATGAGAATATGTGTTACCCCAATGATCAGCGAAGACAGGCTTGATGCAAAAGCAGGAGGATTTATTCAGATGCCAGCGCACTGGGATGGAGGCCAGTTCCTCACGCAGGAGGATGACACATCCGTGCCGCTCACTGTACATCACCCAGTTTTTATAGATCAAGTTTTGCTGGCACAAGAGATCAAACACTAAATTAAGAACAAAACTAGGAACTTTCTAAAGAGCTCAAACATCACATAGTCGTGGGAATTTACAACACAGGGCTGAATAACATTGCATAGCCATAAAACTAGGAAGTTACAACACAGGGCTGAATAAACATTGCATAGCCATAAAACTAGGAAGTTACAATGTAGGGCTGAATAACCATTGACATTAGGGATTCATTTCTATTTTTCGTCGTCCTTGAGCTTCTCTAATTTTGGGAACTTCCTTTCCACCAAATGTCTCCTGGAATACAATTCTTGGGAACATTTTTATCTTCCAATTGTCTCCTGGAATACAAATCTTGGGAGCATTCCTATCCTCCAATTGTCTCCCGAAATACATGGTGCCTTTGCACGTTGTTCTCTTAAATCATTTACCAAAGACATCTTATTCAGCTATTCTAGGCAAGCAAAGTGCAGGAAGCAAAGAAGCAAATTAAACTTTTCAATTCTAAATCTAAATTCTTCTATTCTAAACTTTTCCCTTCATTACCTAAAGGTATCTTATCATCTTCTTCAATAATGATGGTGAAGAACCTAGGTGTTTTCTGCCTTTTGTGATTCTGCCTTAATGGCTTGGCTAGGGGCTGTGTGAACCTCAGGCCTGATAGTCTACGTGACACTCGTGACACTCGGCAGGACACCTGGCAGGTCACGTAGGCAGACCACTCCTCAGGAAGGAGGTACCTGGTGTTTGATAAGATTCACAGGCCAATAGCTCATCGATTTATACTTTTTGAAAATTGCTTGTTTCAAACCCACCAATAGAAGCCTACTAAATCATGACTGTATAATTAATAGCCTGAAATGTATAAGAACTGGGGGCTTGGGCTCGCGGCCCTTTCCCTTGGCTTCTGGCTCGCGTTTCTTTGGTCCTCCTTGTGGATCCTTGCAGCCTCTGCTGCAGCTGCCCCTCCCCCGCCCAGCCATGCTGGGCTGGGGGAGGACACTGAGTTACCTAGGCTAACCTGAATAAACCACCTTTTTGCCTCAGCACCGACTTCAGACTTGATGATTATCTGGGGGTTTCAAAAACCGGCACAACATTTGGGGGCTCATCCAGGATCCCCAGGTCATCAAGACTAATGGCTTGTGTGGTGAGTGTCGCCTAAATTTTCTTTACCAGCCAGTTTTATTTGATCAGTTGACTTTTTCAGCTGAATTTTGCCTTTGCGCCCAGTATGGGGGCAGAAAGCCCTGAATGGGTTAAGCGTTTGCTTGGTGAGCAGGCTGAAAGGCCTCTCCAGGTAAGGCACTGGTTTGCTAAGGAGGAGTAGGTGCGTTCCCTCCGAATGATTTTTCTTTTAGTAGGCCTACTTTGTTAACTTTGTGTCTGTCTTGTCTTTAAATTGTTGTATGTTTTTGTGTTTGCCAGCTATAAGTTAAATGCTGGCTAGGATAGTTAAATTGGCTGCAAAATCTTGAACTGTGAGAACTTTGTAAGAAGGCCTCTTACCTAGATTCAATTGGACCTCTGAGTGGCGCACCTAAATTCTAATTTGAATACAGCAAGAGAAAGTTTCTCTAAATTAATTTTCTGAGCTAGCAGGATGGCCAAAAGTCTCTGGAGAGGTTGGGAGTCGGCAGCTGACATTACAGATTGTGGGCAGACGCGTAATTCGGCTCTGTCGGCTGGGATCTCTTGGTGACGACTGGGGTCCCCAAGGCCGATGTCCCTGGGTCCAGATGCCTGACCTGAGGGACTGCGCGCTCTCCCCGGTTCTGAGCTAGATGAGCTTGCTTGCCTGGGTTCTGAGTCTGATGGGTCGGAGGCAACCTTCTAATTGGGCGTCAGATTTGATGGGGCTTCTGCCTGGGTTCCGAGTCTGATGGTGAAGGCGACCTTCTAGCTGAGTTCCGGATTTGAGGGGCTGTAGTGAAGGCGACCTCCCAGCTGGGTTCCGGATTCGAAGGGGCTATAAGTTCTAAGCTAAAGGGGGAAAGCCAGTGTCCAAGTGCCAGGTCAGAGGGACCACCCGTTTTGCCCAGGTTCCGAATCCTGAGAGGTGGAAAGGTGCCCTTTCCACCTAAGTTCTGGGTTCGAGGGGCTGTGATGTCTTTGTCCTGGATCGGATGTGTGTTAAGTGTCTTTGTTCTGTAGCCCTGCTCTCATCTTGGGCTTGAACTCTGTGAGAGCTCCCTCTGCTTCCCGGTGTTGCCAGTCAGCCTCAGTTTAGCTTCTGGGCATTGATATGCATATTTAGGAGGGCCTGGCTGAGAACAAACTCTTCACCACCTCCCTGCTGGGGAGAGGTTTGACTTGCTTAAACTCCATCTGGCCTGAGAGATTTTCTTGCCTTTGCCATCAAATCCAGCCTACTTGCTAGCATGCTCAGTTAAATGTATATTTAAACAACTTATTTGAATCTCTAAATTGCTCAAAAGTTTGAACCAAGTCTCCTGACTTTGGGAATCCCATAGGATCCATGGAACTCTCAAAAACAGAGACAACATTTGGATAATTCAACTGTTATTTGAAATATTCTGGATTATATTCGCACAATGTTATGAAACTGCCAAGTTGGTTGCTGCATATGTTTAATATTTACATGGTTACAGATAATGGATATTGATGTTTATGTCTATCGGTCAAAATACCTTTTTAATCACGAAATTGATTCAGGTTATAAGTTATCTGTGTTCTTATTCAAAAAGTATTGTTTCTGAGACTGCCTCACAGGAAGACAACGAATTCTTAAAGGATGTGCGGTAAAATTGTTTATATTGTGTGCATTTGCTAAGTATTTAACCTTTAAAGGAACAGAATTAAAATTGAAGTTTGATTCCTTGTCAGAGAACAACAGTGTTATAACATCTCCTTTTAAGTTATTTTCATCTTATTGATGACTAACCTGCTAACTAAGTTCAGTAAACTCTTGGGCAGCCTCCTAAGACAGCAGCCAAACTGAAGTTCTTCCATACCCTTGACTTCAATAAAACAGAAGATGCTCCAGGCCCTAAGAAAGGGAGGGGCATGCTTGGAGCCTGGCCTTTGAAGAGCTTGGAACTTTGACTTTGTCCCTGCCATTGTGATTCTTAAGAACGGGGATGTTCCCAAGTCAGCTAGGAGGAAGTAACTGCTTCTGGTTCTGAAATGGGTTCGCATTTTAAAATGTTTTCATGGATTGGCTATATATATATAAAAGATAATTGAAGATTGCCTGAGGCAACTGTGTTTAAAAATTTAACCTGCTTTTATTTAGAAAATGTATTGGATTGGAGTTTCGTTTGTTTCAGAATGTAGATCCAGAGAATTGGCAGATAAAGGATGGTTGCAAGCCTGAGAATGTTCTTGGTGAGAAGGTTATAAAGGAGTTAATGAAAAGAACGTTGCTGTGAAAATATTTTGTCCTACAGGAGTATGGCTATCATAAGATGCAAAGGGAAAGGTAAAGCAAAATACTTAAAGGTTCAAGCATGTTAAGAAAAAGATAAAAGTTATGAAATTTCAGAAATGAATCTGGCTATAATTTTTAAGATATTGTTACAACATTGTTTAAGTATTTGACACTAATATCTAACGTATGATGACATTTGAATTGATATCTGTTTGCAAAATGCCTTTGAAGTATATATCTATGGAAGTGCTCCTGAGTATCTGACAATGGAAGTTTCAAGTTTTGAGAACTGTTAATGGAAACAAATTGGTAACTTTGTCAACTGTCTATCCAGCCTATTTTCAGTAAGCTGTTATTCCAACCCTTGAATTTGGTAAATTCTTAGAAGTCATGTGATGATTTTATGCACTAATTCCTGTGTTTAAGGTTATATCTCAATTTTGGTGACTGGCCAAAGAAATACACATTTTGTGTCTCAGTAAGGTAACTTAATTGTCTTTGTTAAATTCTCATGGTTTAAAAGAGCTGCATTTTTCAAGAAATATTTGTGTGGTCATTTTATAAGTGATAAAAAAAATCTGATCTGTTACTGTTTGAATCAACCTGACTTCTGATTTTTGGAATTCCTAGATGGTCCCCAGGAGTCTCAAATTCCGAACAACATTCGTCAAAGATTGCATCTTTTGGTTGGTAAAGATAATTGTGCAAAAAATTTGGTTATAGAAATGACTTTTGGAAGCCCTGCAAGTGAAGAGCCAGGGTTAATTGCAATCCTGCGACCAGAAAGGCTCCAGGAATGGTTGATGTGAAGATATACACATCAGTGAGAGGAACTCCTTGGTCCTCAGTTTAGATAGCAGATCAAAAAGAGGTGCTTTTTCCCCAAGTAGGGGAATGGAAACTAACACTAGGAAAAGGCATCTGCCAGAGGAACAAATTGTTTACTACTATACTCCCTCTTGTTGTTATGTAAATTCCTCAAACCTTTCTTCCTGATATCCAAGTGACCATCTGGTTGTGGTAAGAGTGTGCGAAATCCTACAGGTGGTTTCACAGTGCTATCTGAATGTGGCAAGCTATGTAGTCTGTTTTGATTGACTTATAGATGAAAATGCTCATGAATGAGAATTGCTAAGCCAAATCCATTTGAAAATAATGTTTAGATGCACAATTAAGCTCTTGGAGAGTCATGTCTGTGTCTGTTTTCTCAGGACCTACAAGTCTGTTCAGCTGAATAGTTCTGAATGTATTCAAATGGACTTAGTGCTGAGGGCACAGATTCAAGATGCCATGGGACGCCAAATCCCCATGAACTAGATGGTAAAATGTATGGCTATATGTATGAAAGTGTTCAATGAAGAGTCAGATGTCAGGTAATGTTAAAATGCTCCTACATGGGAATCGGTTCTTAAAGCAGACTCATAGACTGACGATCTTGAGTAGCACTCAGTGGCCTCAGAATTGGCCCAAAGGCATTCTGGTCTGACAGGAGAGCTGCACGGCCGGGTCTCCCAAAGGTTAACTCCACAGCACAGCTTGTTTCTCAAAGGTGTAACAGGAAGGGCAATCATGGCCTGATACATTTAGCCCATGGCCTGACTGCAATTTCCCTCCTTCCTGCCTCCCATTCTTGCACGTCCTGACTGCAATTTCCCTCCTTCCTGCTTCCCCTTTTTGCATGTCCTTGGGGGAGCTTAGGTGTTGCTTAACCATTGGGAAGATCCTGGGAGGGGCCAAGCAAACTATATAAGAGAGTTCGACTTTGAATAAAGGCCTCACTTCACAAGAATGAGTCTCAGTGTGTTGTGTGTCTTGTGTGTCTTGTCTGTCTCATAACCCTAGTCCCTCCGCTCGACTCGGGGCTCGGGGTACGTGGCAATGCAGGCGTTGCCAACAAATGGAGGTTCCACCGAGATCGAGAAAGAGAGGATACATGACGAAGGGTCGTCCCAGGAGGCTGGCCAGCAGGTAAGTGGGACGTATTGTAAGTCTTTCCTAAACTGGTAGGAAAGGGAGTTTTATTTTGAAATATAGGTAGGTTTAAGATTTATTTTGAAATATAGTTAATGTTTTAGATTTATTTTGAGGCATAGTTAGGTTTTAGATTTATTTTGAAGTAGAGTTAGGTTTTGGTGTTTAATTTATCCTGCGAAAAGGAATATAAAACGGGTTCAGCCTTCTCCCAGGATAAATTGGACACCGAGCTTGAAGAACTTCTACATAAAATGGGGAATGCTGTTGGTCAGAACAGGCTGACCGGAGAGTTAAGCAATTCAAGCAAGGTAGATTCAAAATAAAAGAAAAAAAGAAAAAAAAGAGTAAGAAAGAAAAAAAAAAATGAAAGAAAGACACGTGTTCTGCAACTTAATTTAACAAAAATAATCTGATATAAAGTGGTCCACTGTTGAATTAACCTAAAACATGAGAGGAACCTAAGTACTTGTTTTATAAAATAGCTCCAGGTTAAAGTATGTCAAAGAAGTGTTGGAAATCGCAAAGGGTTTAAGAGTTATATGTCTCTGTTCTGATGTGTTTGGTGTTTGTGCATATGTTTAGTCATTATTGTTGGTGTTCTATTATTTTTGTCCGGACAAAAACTAGATTTTGTTTTATTATTCTTTCTCCAGTTCTATCTTTGTCTTGAGTTGTTAAGTTGTTCTTGTTCAGAACTGGGTGCGTGTGTGACTGACTGACAGACAAGATGTGACGGACGATGACCTACCCCCTTTCTTTCTCCTGGTAAATAATTTTAGAGAGGTCTAACAAATTCAACAGGCCCTGGCCACACCAGACTCCCTACCTCCACTGGGGAAAAGTTCCTATGATGTTTTCTTCTATGATATTTGATCTTCAGCTTACAGTGTTGTCTTGGCATTGAGCATACAGTTAAATGCTAAAGGTATTTTATTATTTAACTCATTAGGACCTCTAAATTCTTCAGAGTTCTAAACCAAGTCTCATGACTTTGAGCGTTCTAGTAGGATCCCTGGAACTCTCAAAGATTGAGACAAAAATTTGAGTAGTGTAATTGTCATTCAAAATAATTTAGATTATCAGATGTTTCCTAATTATGAAATTGGCCCTGATTGTGAATTATTTGTGTTCTTATTTACAAAGAAATATGAGATTTTGCCTTACAGGAAAACAACAAATTCGTTTAAATTGTACAGTGAAAATGGTTATGAGGTGTATAACTTCTGCATTTTGCCTTTAAGACAATGGAGTTCGAGTCTGATTTCTTGTGAGAAACAACAGTGTTGTAACATCTCTTTCAAGTTATTTTCACCTTATTGTTAAGTACTTGAAGTTTTTTGAAGTGTGCATACATAAAAATGCTAGTAAATATCTAAAAACAAAAATATCTCTAATTTTTAAAGCTGTTAAAAAATCAAAGCATTGAACTTTAGTCTCTGTTTAATTGGTAACTTTATCAAATGTCTATACAGGTTCAGTAAGCTCTATTCTTGTTCCAAACTATGAATTTAGTAAAATTCTTAAAAAGTTATGAGAAGAGCTGTGATTTCAGGAGTATTTTCTATTATGTATTTACTTTGAAATATTTGGGTGATCATTTACATGTGATAAAAATTTTTTGATATGTTGCTGTTCAAATCAGTTTGGATATTTTAAGGCCTCTTGGCATATTTAATATGCTTAACTCTTCTGGTTTTGGGACTTCTAGATGGGCCCCTAGCAGCCTCAAAGTCAGAAGAATGTTTCAAAGGTTGGATCTTTTAGTTCGAAAAGTTAATTGTAGGACAGACAACTGATTCAATCTGTTAAAAAAAAAAATTGGGGGGCATTGCTAAAATGTAATAGTAAACTATAGGTATGGTTTATTCAGATCATTAAAAGCAGAATGTAATTCTAAACAACTGGTAATTTTAACACACTTAAGAGAATTCTCAAGTAACTGTTACAAAAGCAGTTTTGTTTTATAATGTGTTATCTGATATACATGTACATGCTTATGTGGCAAGCTATGTAGTCTATCCTAATTGGCTTATAGATGAAAATATTCATAAATGTGAATTGCTAAGCTAAATCCTTTTGAAAATAATATATGGATACATGATTAAGCTCTTGGAGAGGCATGTCTATTTCTGTTTTCTCAGGACCTACAAAGTTTGTGCAGCTGAATGGTTCCGAAAGAGAAGCCTCTCAAGTGCCAGGACGCACATCAAACACCTGATGACTTCTGCCTTCTAGCAGGAACCACTAGATAGACTGACCCCCAACTGCTGCTGTTACCCAACTGCTGCTGTTACCCAACTGCACCCCCCACTCACCAGGAAGAAGCTAAGAGCTGATGACTACGCCCCTTTCCCTAAGAACTTTTGGGATCCATTTTTCTGTTTGGAAATGTAAGAGCCAGATGGGATGATAAGTAGTTGGGGTCTCCGGTTCCTGCTAAAATTGTGGTATACATGTAACATTTTAGCTCTGTGAGATTCTTGATTGTTGGTATTTTCAACAATATTTGAACATTGTTAAGATCCAAGTGACCCTCATGTCAAGGAAAGTTATTGTAAATGGCATTAACTGGTAGCATGGATGTTTAAGGAATGGAGCAGTCTTAGCCTTGGGACTGATGGTTGGTAGCCATGATTGCAATACTGTTTACTCTTCTTTGCTGCCTATGCAGGCAACAAGCCCCGGAGCAGGTCATCATTTGACAAACTATGATGACTTTAGCTGTGGAAAATCCTAGAGCTCAAGTCCGGTTGAGCATGATGTGTATTGGGCAGCCAGAGACGGGTAAGATCTGGCAGAGCTGATGACCAACCTAAGACAGGGACCCCACATGCCCCAGGTGGGGCTCCCCATGACGGGTAAGGCATCAACTGACTGCTGGACAACCTAAGACAGGTGTCCATTAAAAACAAAAAAAAGGGGGACATGCACGGCCGGGTCTCCCAAAGGTTAACTCCACAGCACAGCTTGTTTCTCAAAGGTGTAACAGGAAGGGCAATCATGGCCTGATACATTTAGCCCATGGCCTGACTGCAATTTCCCTCCTTCCTGCCTCCCATTCTTGCACGTCCTGACTGCAATTTCCCTCCTTCCTGCTTCCCCTTTTTGCATGTCCTTGGGGGAGCTTAGGTGTTGCTTAACCATTGGGAAGATCCTGGGAGGGGCCAAGCAAACTATATAAGAGAGTTCGACTTTGAATAAAGGCCTCACTTCACAAGAATGAGTCTCAGTGTGTTGTGTGTCTTGTGTGTCTTGTCTGTCTCATAACCCTAGTCCCTCCGCTCAACTCGGGGCTCGGGGTACGTGGCAATGCAGGCGTTGCCAACAAGAGCCAACAAGAAAGCAAGCATATCAGGTGTGGAAAGCCAGGACACTGCTGCGAAGAGTGCCCTCCTCTGTGAAGGACCTCAGCGGTCCATGCCCCAGTGCAAAGAATTAGCCATCAAAGATGGTTGTACTCTTCTCTCAATGGAGGAGAGAACTTCCACTTCATGTATGGCCTTGTCTAAGGAATTCTGGGGGTGTTGCGGATTCAACAGGCTTCCACAGCCTAAGCATTGTGTGCCAAGAGCCGCAGGTGATTACTGACATCACACATAAGAGTGCTAATTTGTTAAATTCACTAGAGTCACTGTGTACTGACTTCCCATGCAGGACCTATAGCTTCAGAGTTATACTAAAAAGATATGTAATTAATATCCATAGATGTTTCCAAGTAGTATGGATCTAAAAAGCCTTATTAGTAAGAAGAGCTTGGAATACAGTGGCTACCAGTGGCCTGTAAGTTAATTGGCCTATGACTGCTCAACCAGTACCACAACTAAGCTTTACTGGGGTAGGACACCCTGAATGCTCGAAAGCAGAGCTCGCAGCTCCTTCACTTGCCAAACTGTTTGGGAAGATTCTTGTATCCTTCAATTGGGAGTACATGGCTTATTAGGCTATAACTAGTAGATTGCTTGCCTCTGCCTTAAAGTGTATGAAGTTCTGTAAATTCTCGTCAGAATACTACAAACTGCTGAGTTGTTGTAAATGAAATCCTGTTTAAATCTTTTGCCATCTACAGTGTGACTAGTAGGTCTTGCAACAAAATGTTTTCAGTGCTGTGCTTTATGTTCTAGGCTATGTGTGTCATCCTGAAACTTAGGGCTTACAACGATTGGTAAAGTATAATTGTTTTGAAAAATCTAACACTTGCCAGTTCCTTACTGTTAAATTCACCAATTTCGAGGGAAAGAATGACTGTAAAATGGATGTAAAAGAATTTAGATGGGCCTCCAGTCCCCAGGCAGCAGACAGACCTGAAGTTGAATGCTGTGGAGGAAGAAGGGCATGGAGGTGATGAGGAAAGGACCCTTTTGGACTCTGCTTGACATGGAGGCTGAAATGAGGGTCACCTAGGCCCTTACTTGGTGGAATGATATGTGTTTGTCCCCCTCATTGGGGCAACAGTGGTTTAACACCCTGAGAGGCCTGCCAGAGTTCTGCCATCCATTCCTGGTTTGGTTGGAGGCAAACTCCTCCCTCCTCTGATTACTGTGGTAGACATCACCTACCTAGATATAAAACTGTAGTATTTTCAAATGTCAAATGCAATAATTGCCAAGGAGTCAGCTTACATTTGCCTGTCCTGTAATGAATGGGCTTATATTCTGATGCTATATGCTAATTCTTGAATAGTTGCTATGCCTTCTGATTGATCTAGACCAGCAATTTATGCAGCTCAAAAGGACTTTTGCATGTTCCATTGAGTTCATGAGTATGTTGAGCTCAAGTATTCAAACAAAAGTTTCTAACTGAGCACACGACCTACTAGGTTGGGAAGGATTATAACCATGTTATGTTTTGTCATCTAGACTTCAACAAAGAGGAGCCTTTCAAGTGCCAGGCTGTACATCGAACATCTGATGACATCTACCTTCTATCCGGAACTGTTAGATGGACCACCCCCCCCACTGGTGCTGTTACTCAACTGCGTCCCCTCTCAGCAGGAAGCAGCCAAGATCAGACAACTACGGCCCCTTTCCTTAAAAGCAGCTGGGTTCAGTCCTCTGTTTGGACATATAGGAGCCAGATGGGATGATAGGCAGTTAGGGTCTCTGGTTCCTGGTGAAACAGTCTTGTATACATGTAACCCCTTAGCACTGAGAGATTCTTGAATGTTAATATTTTCAACGATGCTTGTACATTGTTAGTTATATTACTATGTTACTAAATCAAAGATTTGATTAGTTACTAGAAAGAGGGGGGAATGACGAACCTAGGCATTTTCTGCCTTTTGTGATTCTGCCTTAATGGCTTGGCTAGGGGCTGTGTGAACCTCAGGCCTGATAGTCTACGTGACACTCGGCAGGACACCTGGCAGGTCACGTAGGCAGACCACTCCTCAGGAAGGAGGTACCTGGTGTTTGATAAGATTCACAGGCCAATAGCTCATCGATTTATACTTTTTGAAAATTGCTTGTTTCAAACCCACCAATAGAAGCCTACTAAATCATGACTGTATAATTAATAGCCTGAAATGTATCAGTACTGGGGGGCTTGGGCTCGCGGCCCTTTCCCTTGGCTTCTGGCTCGCGTTTCTTTGGTCCTCCTTGTGGATCCTTGCAGCCTCTGCTGCGGCTGCCCCTCCCCCGCCCAGCCATGCTGGGCTGGGGGAGGTCACTGAGTTACCTAGGCTAACCTGAATAAACCACCTTTTTTGCCTCAGCACCGACTTCAGACTTGATGATTATCTGGGGGTTTCAAAAACCGGCACAACATTTGGGGGTTCAACACAGAAACAAAGGATACTCCATTGATATTGGGATAAGTATCCCCATCTTTGATAATACATCTTTGGCATGCCACAAACATATGAGGAGCATTTTCTTGAGTTTTGTAATTCTGAGAAAGAAAATTAGAAAAAAAAGGGGCATTCAAATGCTATGTCATCTAAGTGTCCAAGTTTTCAAAAGACTCACAATTAAAGTTAGTACACTTCAGGTCATGCACCCCCTTATAAGACTTACTCTTTAGCTTTGGGTTGTAACATTGAGAGAGAAGTTAGAGTGGGTAGTAGGCAGTTAGGGTATTCTGGGTCCCCAAATAGAAGAGAATTTCCCCACCATGTCTTGGACTCACCACAGCACGTCTCTGGTGCTGTTAGCATATCAATTCCCCACCAGAATTATCTGCCATTACCTCCGGCCACTGTGGGAGGGCCTCAGGCTGATCTCTTTATCATTGAAAGGAGAGCAGGAAGAAGTAATACACATCTGCCTAAGGTCTGGAATCTCCTATGTCTGGCACCTCTGTGGCCTTTTGTCCCAAGGCCAGGTACCATGGAAACTAGGAATTTTCTTTGTTCATGGAGAAACATCTTTGAGGGAAACCTTTAAAAGGTGCATTCCCCACCATTAATACGGGTTCTTTTCTTCCTGCCACCATGGCAGAGCACTAGGATTCTTTTTTACGTCTCCTCCTGCCACTATGGCAGGAGGTAAGGGTCCTTTCTATCTCAAAACCTCTTCCATCGCTAGGACGGGAGTCTTCTCGTCTCAGCCTTTCTAATAAATCCTGCTTTAAAACTAAACTGTGTCCACATGAAAATTCTTCTTTCCTGCGAGAAAAGAATTTGAGGTTGCTGCCATACTGGGAGTAAAAAATCCTGCAACAGTTTTGGTGCCGTGTGACTCGGATTCTACCAGCCAGACTTGAGTTCATCTCCAGCCAGCCTCTAGACATCCATCTCGTCAGACGGTGAGCAAAGTGGACTCTCTATCCTGTTTTTCAGAGACACTAGCTCTCCACAATTAGTAACTCTCGAAAAAGAAACACCGGGTCCCTGTCAGCCAGTTAAATGCATCTAGCGCAGCTGCAGGTCTTCAGACTCAGGGGCGAGGCTTGCTGAGTTTGGCTAAATTGATCCCCTGGAGCTGGGACACTTTTCTGATCTCTCCTTGCTTCCCACTTCCCGTGGATCAGTGCCACAAGAACAATAGGGAAAGCCTGGGTAAATAGGGGATCTGACCAGGGCACTCTCTGTTGTTCTCCGAAAGCCCATCAGCTGACTCTGGTTCCCAGAAATGCCCAGTCTGCAAGGCGCTGGGAAATGGCTCCTCTCGCTTCTGTGGATCGGCGCCGAAGGAAGGACGTTGGGGTTAGCCCTGAATGAGTAGCGGATCTGGTCAGGGCACCCCCTGACATTCCCTGAAAGCCCGTCGGCTGACCTCAGTCCCCAAAAAGCCCAGTGTGCAAGGGGCCGTGAGACTGCTCTGGTGGACTAGCCTCTCATGGAGGATGTGGGAGAAGGCTTGGGCGAGTAGGGGATCTGGTCAGGGCACTCTCTGGCGTTCCTTGAAAGCCTGTCAGCCTCACCCTAGGCCTCGAGTGAGCAGAGGACTATGAAGCACTTTTCCTGGAAAAGGCACCTGGGTGCTCAGTCTACGGAAGTGGGGGTTCTACTGTAAGGCCACGCAGAGTGGAGTGGGGACAGCCTTACTGATCCACGAGTATATGTGTCACCCCAATGATCAGCAAAGACAGGCTTGATGCAAAAGCAGGAGATGCCAGTGCACTGGGACGGAGGTCAGTTCCTCACGCAGGAGGATGACACATCCGCGCCACTCGCTGTACATTACCCAGTTTTTATAGATCAAATTTTGCTGGCACAAGAGGTCAAAGACTAAATTTAGAACAAAACTAGGGACCTTCTAAAGAGTTCAAATATCACATAGCCGTGGGAATTTACAACACAGGGCTGAATAAACATTGCATAGCCATAAAACAGTGCTGGATATACATTGACATTTGGGATTTATTTCTGTTTGTCTTTTCGCCGCCCTCGAGCTTCCCTAATCTTGGAAACATTCTTTTCCCCTAATTGTCTCCTGGAATACAAATCTTGGGAACATTCTTATCTTCCATTTGTCTCCTGGAATACATGGTGCCTTTGCACTTTGTTCTCTTAAATCATTTACCAAAGACATCCTATTCAGCTATTCTCAGCAAGCAAAGTACAGGAAGCAAAGAAGCAAATTAAACTTTTCTATTCTAAATCTAATTTTTTATTCTAAACCTTTCCTTTCAATACCTTTCTCTTCTCTCTCCTCGGCTCCAGGAATGTTGGTTTTGTCCAAACTCAGTTTTCTTTCGTGGACTAAGCCTGTCACGTCAGACTGGAAGAAGTGTAAGGGCGCCTCAGAAATTTTGGTCAGGGCCACTCCCTGATGCTTTTTGAAAGGCCTTTGGACTGTACCCCGGATTCCGACAGCCCGTCAGGGTGTCGGGCTGAAATCTGCACTCTTTCCTTCCTTCTGCGGGGACTCAATCATCACCACGGTGAGGCCACAAGCCCTGGGCTGCGTGCCTCAATTCCCAAATTCCTCAGGCACAGACGAGTCCTCCATTACCTTTTCTGATAGCTTCTCCAAAAGCTTTTTCTCACTAAGTCTCCTCATTCTGTATGAATTCAGTTTTGGGGTTTTCTTTTACTGGTCAGTATGTGCTAAATACCAGCTGGTCTGTGATGGGGAAAAGGAAAAGGCAGAGTTTCTTTCTAGGCCCTATATAGATGAGATCCAAGCATCGGAGATATGGAGAAAAGTGCTTTAATTCCTTCACAAGGCAGTCAGCAGAGACAGTTCCTCCAGGTTAACTCTTAACCAGTGTAGTCACTAATGTGAGCAGAAAACCAGAGTCAACACATGTACTCCTCCAGCTCTAGTTAAGGACATTTTTACACAGACTTATAGAATCAGGCCAAAGTTTGAGGTCAGGCTTGTCAGTTCGAGGTTAGAGCAAATTTGAAAAGGAGAGCATATTTTGTCCAGCAGAAGTCCCAGGTGCAGCAGGGTGCAGGGGATATTTTTTGGCACGTGCTGCTTCTGACTTACATGTTCTTCAGGACATCAGAGTATTGCATGAGGCAGAGGCCTAGGTCTAGCATGGCGTAGGAAACAGGAGCTGATTTTTCGCTCCTGGCACATGCTGTTCTAACTGAGACACATCCCATAAGGCATGGGAGGTCAAGCGATGTGAGTCAAGTGTACTGACTTCACTGCCACCTCCCTCCCTACTTCTGTGGTCTTCAGAGTACACCTGGACGCCACGGGCTAGCAATAGGAGTTTTAAGAGACTTCTTAAACTCAGGAGAGATAGAAACTGAGGGACGCTTCTGTTTTATTATCCTCTCTTCAGATGGGAAACCAGCCATCCACCACAACCCCCTTGGGGTTTATCCTCAGGCACTGGGATTCCTTTGATCCCCAGAATCTAAAGAAAAGGGCCTGATCTTTTTCTGCATCCAAGCCTTAGCTGCCAGTTTTGAGCTTTAGAGTGGAGAGTTAGTCTGGATGGGTCTCTTTACATAACTATGCTGCTGTGCTGTGCTGGCTCCACCACCACGTGGAGCACACAACTGGTTTTTACCTTGAACCTTCCCAGTTCTGTCTTTTACTCAAGTCTGACTGCACCCTTAATTGTAAGATATCTAACATGAGGTAGACATTCATTTTTTCTCTTCTTGGTCACTGATCTCGGGAATCAACAGGAATATTGCTAGTTAACAATGGGCCAGACCACAGACTCCTGCACCCCCGGGGAGAACTTAAAATTCATTAACTCTTTGTAGCCTGAAAGATTCTTTCCCTTTACAGTTACCTTTGTCCCCGACTAGTATTTCATTCTATGTGCCTTTTGCTTCATAGTGTATCTCACTGTTAATGCTGTGTTCATGTGCTAAATCAAAGTTTTTCTGTGTCACTGCAACTGGCTTCAGCGATGAGTTCTCAGTGTTTTTGCAATGTCTTCTGCTGCTTTTGTTGCTGTTTGAAGTTTAACCATCTACTGATTTAGTACCATCCTAGCTCTGAACAGATCCAGCCTACAGTGTTTATACCTAGAGTGGTGCTTGCTATAAGGAGGAACAGATTCTGCATGTGAGCTTGTATATTCTATTAAAGTGAATGAATATTTGCATAATTACAAAGATTCTTGGTAAAGTTTCAAAAACTGCTAATGCATATACTGATGGTTATGTTTATTAATCAAGTTTTCTTTTAATCGTGAAGCTGTTATCACGTTGTGAAATTATTTGTATTCTTGCATTGTCAATTATTTATGTTCTAATTTGCAAAAAGCATCATTTGTGAGATTTTGTCTTACAGGAAGACAGCAAGTTCTTAAAAGATGTATGGTACGATTGAACATATTATATACAACATTTTTTTGTTGTTCATCTTTGGTACAATGGAATTAATCTGATTCTTTGTCAAAGCAACAGGTTTTTTTTGACTTCTCTTAAATTAATCTTGTCTTATTAGTGACTAATTCTGCTAGCTAGCTCTAGTATAATAATGAAATATTAACATAACAGACTGCTATTGGTACAAATGTGAAAACATCACTAAAGTCTAATAATCTTATTGCATTATTGTTTACAGCTGTTATCCTAATGAACAAGGCCTAAACAGTACAAGTGTGTGTATAAGTCCCACAGTGTGCTGTGTAAATAGATGTTTATATTTGTTATTATAATTCTAACAAGAGATTTTTCAAAAGCTGTTACAAACATTGTTTTGTTTTATAATGTATGTCATCTGGTATGCATATACATGTTCATGTGGCAAGCTATGTAGTCTATTTTAATTGACTTATAGATACAAGTGTTCATAAATGAGAATTGCTAAGTTGAATCTTATTTTGATTTAAACAAATCTGAGTTTAAGAGCCACAGGGAAATCCCCCAGGTTCTTAAAATGCTTGAGGAATGATTTTAAGTATATTCCACTAGATTCTATGTAGAGAAGAATAGGTGATATAGATAACAGATTCTTAACTGCCTTGGACATTAGGATAGAACTTTAGACACTTACAAATGGGACCTGAAAGTTCTCTGATATCCTCTTAAAGGGGTCACCATGGTCTTTTACCTCAGAGACCAGTAGGGGATCCCATGGCAAAGCAGGATAAGAGAGGTGTGTGCTCCTGGTTCCAGTGAGACCCCCGGAAGCCTCCCAAGTGCTCTTCATTGCAGAAGCAATGGACACTTCGTCAGAAAGGACGCCCAGGTCCATGTCCCAACTGCCAAGGAGGTCATTGGAGATCTGACTGTCCTCAAAGGCCAAGTACTTCAGGTCAGTCATCTCCCATTGGATCTCCTACATGGGACGGAAGCAGCCCTGTAACCTGCACAGGCTCAAGGACTTTGGTGACACCTTGGAACAGAAACCACGGACTTTGGTGACACCTCGGAACAGCACTCAGGAGCCCCAGGTGGATCTCACAGTGGAAAAGAAAACTGTAATTTTGTCTGTACACTGCCTTCTCTGTCCTAGCTAGCTTTGGCTTCTTCCCTCTCTTAGGGTGACCATCAGGGTCTCTCAGGAGCTCTAAATTAGCTTAGGTGGCACACTAATCTAGAAGCTCAGAAAGAAGCCTTTTTAGGGAAAAATTAGTTAGCCTGTAACTGCTCAGCCTGTATTGCTGACCAGGCTCCGAACAGACAGATTTGCTATCGCTCTTCAGTTCTTCATAGACATCACTAGGTAGGACACCCTCACTATTCTGAAGCAGGGTTCATGTCTTCCTCATTTACTAAATTATTGGATTTCTCTGTTCATATATTAGACTCTTCTGTTCTCCAACTGTCAATGTATAGCTTGTTACAACTACAGGACTAGTTCATTGCCTTTGCCCTATGCGTGAAGTTTTGTGAATTCTTATTAGAATGCTATAAACTGCTAGGTTATTGTAACTCACAACTAGTTTAGTCTTTTGCCATCTATGCTATGATCCAGATAAGTCTTGTAATGAAATGATTTCAGCGCTGTGCTTTATGTTCTAGGCTCAATGTCTTCTAATACTCTTAGGGTTTCCAGCAACTGGTAAAGTACAATTGTTATTTTAAAAATCCACCATTTGTATACAAAGCAACTGTAGTGTTTTCAAAAGTCAAGTAAGTTTAAATCTTAATTCAGAATCATCAATGCTAGACGAAATTGTAACTCCATGGAAACTTAATGTTTACATGCCTTATATGGGTTCAAGTCCTAAAGCCGCATGTTAACTTTCATTGGGTCTGTGCCTTCTAATGGACCTAGATAACAATTTCATGTATCTCAGAAAGTTTCATGTGTTCTATAATGTTCATTGAGTTTAACTGTTTCAACACTTGAGCTTTAAGTGAGTTAATTTAAACCCATGGATCTAGTTTATAGTCAAACTGCTCAAGTCAATGTTTACTCTGACAGTGTTTCTCATCTAAATTCTAAATCTCAAGTATTCAAACTGGTGCTTCCACCAAGCCCATTACATAATAATTTGGGAGAGATTATCATTGTCTTTGTTTTGTCATCTAGACTTCAACAAGACGGAACACCCAGAGCCTGAACAACCTGTCAGGCACCTCTGATGACTTCTGCCAGGCATCTCTGATGACTTCTACATTCCATTGGGGACCCTTAGACCGACCCCCAGAGGAATACCCAACTGCTGCCTTTGAACTTCGTCCCATGTCAGCAGGAAGCAGCCAGAGCGATCACCATCCCATTTCCCCCTAACAGCAGTTAGGGTTACTTCTTCTGGGGGGCGGAATGAGAGAGAAGTTAGAGTGGGTAGTAGGCAGTTAGGGTATTCTGGGTCCCCAAATAGAAGAGAATTTCCGCACCATGTCTTAGACTCACCACAGCACGTCTCTGGTGCTGTTAGCATATCAATTCCCCACCAGAAGTATCTGCCATTACCTCCGGCCACTGTGGGAGGGCCTCAGGCTGATCTCTTTATCATTGAAAGGAGAGCAGGAAGAAGTAATACACATCTGCCTAAGGTCTGGAATCTCCTATGTCTGGCACCTCTGTGGCCTTTTGTCCCAAGGCCAGGTACCATGGAAACTAGGAATTTTCTTTGTTCATGGAGAAACATCTTTGAGGGAAACCTTTAAAAGGTGCATTCCCCACCATTAATACGGGTTCTTTTCTTCCTGCCACCATGGCAGAGCACTAGGATTCTTTTTTACGTCTCCTCCTGCCACTATGGCAGGAGGTAAGGGTCCTTTCTATCTCAAAACCCCCTCTCATTGCTAGGACGGGAGTCTTCTCTTCTCAGCCTTTCTAATAAATCCTGCTTTAAAACTAAACTGTGTCCGCATGAAAATTCTTCTTTCTTGCAAGACAAGAATTTGAGGTTGCTGCCATACTGGGAGTAAAAAATCCTGCAACAACATCATCATTTAATGAAACTAATTGGCCAAATTTGTCCACTCCAGTGTTAACCACAGCATATGCCCTGGCCATAGTACCCATTGAGACAACTATTCCAGGAGTGATAGTGTCCTTACATCTTATATTACATATTGTATGCATACATTTCTATATAAACAGTGTACATGCGTAACTGTAAAAATCAAAATATATCTGCATATTAGATAATATTCATTCTGTCTTTTGTTTTCCATGTTTCAAAAGCCTAGTTAATTTTCTTTACCACTTGCCCTTATTTGAAAATGTAACTTGATTATTGATGTTGTCTCCTGTGATTTCAATGCCTGTCTATGAAAGTCAATTATAAAATGTTTAATGTATAATGCATCTTGAGTTTGGTAAGACAATGCCAAATGAAAATACAGTTTAGAAAATGTTTTAGAGGAGAAAAGTTTTCTTCTACTGTAAGTCAAATGAAACGGGATATTCTGAGAAGGAGGTCATTCTCAGTGTATGGGAGAGCCTCTGAAATAGTTTTCATTCATCTCATGAATGTTCATATTACCATTTACGAAACTCTGAGTTTTCATTACTGACATGTTTCCAGTGATTGAGGCCTCATTTGCAATGAGTCTCTAAACAAATTGCCATTCTAGTGCTCTAAACTTGGTTAATTACATTGCACTGCAAATGTGCAGAGAATAGTGTTTGAGCTTTGTGGACAATCTTAACATCTTATCTGAAATTAAGCCTTCACACATACTCTTCCTTACCATCTTGTTCAATAATAATGGGTCTGTCCAAGCTGAGTAAGGATACGTATTCTGAAGAGCAGGAGCTGTCTCCTTGGAGTGCCACAAACACATCAATGGTGTCCCCTTGAAGTGTTTGGAGTGCAGTGTGAGACATGACAACCTGTCAGCCTTGAGCTATGGCATCATTAAATGTGTTTGTAATTTCAGAGTATAATAGAGTGCTGGGGTCCACGTGATGGGTGTGGAAGACAGGAATGTGTGAAGATCATCGGTCTATTGCAGGCAAGGCCGCAAAGAACTTCCCGCTGTCTGGCAAGGCCTGGCAGATGTCTCTACAACATCTGAATTTAGCTCTGCCTCCCTTTGCATGGACACGAGACAACCTCATTGAGATTTCTGTAATCTTTTTAGGCATTGTCTGCCTCTGTGGGAGTTACTGTTAAATATCAATGGGAGCTTAGAAGCTGATGTTGCTGTTGCTGTTTTTTAGCCAAAATGCTATTCTTGCTGTTATGGCTGAATCCTGTAGCAATATGCTAATCAACGGTGCTAAAACCCCTTTTGATCCTATGCTAATCAACAGTGTTCTGTCTTCAGGTGTAGTGGAATCTATTCTTTCCCTCTTTCTTTGTTCTTTTAGGTCCCTCCTGTGAAGCCCTTCCTTCCTTTACTGTCTCAAGACCAAGCTGTAGAGTAATTGTGGTAGGAATGTTAGTCATTGCTATGCACCATTTATTGGGAACTTTTTCCTAGCCATGTGCCAGGTGCCAGGCACCAGGTGGTCAACATCCTAACCTTAGATTAAACAAATGACAGTTATCTTTAGAAACACCCACTTGACCATGACATAAAAAGTCTGAGCCAGAATTTGACTGATTTTGCATAAATAAAGCAGACAGCTTATTTGCGTAGTCCATATGATGATCATGAGTTCCTAGTGGTCCATCTATTTCTTTCTTTGCTCCTCATCCATGCACCCTTCACAAGTTCTGAACTCAACTGGGGCTGGACTCCAGCAAGTGGTGCCTGAACAGGGACTCAACAAAGGTAAGTCTTTTCTTTCTCTTTGCTGCTTGGATAGGACTTCACCCAGGGTGCTGCAGGCCCCCCTGACAGAAGGTCAGGTTAGGAGAGGTGAATAGTCAGGACTTACATTGAGAAGTTTTATACTCTCTGTGCTGTAAAAATGGGCCAGAGCGATTCTAGTGGAAGAAGTTTATATGCTGATATTATTAAACATACTTTACATAGGAAGGGCATTAAAGTTAGCAAGAAGCAATTATTAGAATTTTTACAATTTGTACAAAAAGTTAGCCCATGGTTTATTGAGCAGGGCACTTTAGAATTAAACACATGGGACCAGGTAGGAAATGATATGAAAAGTTGGTATAGGAGTAATGGACGAGTGGGCATGGCATCCTCTGCATATGCCATTTGGAATGTTTTATGGCAGGTACTAGATGTGAGTTCTGAGCTTTATCCCGTGCCTTCAGCTCAGCAGGGAGAACATACTCCTCTTCTTGATCCTCAGAAGGGAGGCTTAGGCCTTAGTTATAGCTCAATGGAATGTGTCTGTCCTGAAGATAATGTAAAATATTGTAAAACTGATCATGGAAGTTTAACAGATGAGGAAGAAGATTTTTTTAAAACCAGAAATATTTAGATCAGGAGTTAGAGATTGTGAAAAGGGGCAAATGGCTGAGTTATGACCTATGATATAGCTGAGACCTATGATAATAGGTCTCCTGTTGTTGATGATAAGCCTTCAAGGTATTCTGCTAAGCCTTGTGAGCCCCTGCCAGTTAGACTAGATCCAGCAAAGATTGGCTTTAGGGGGGCAATGCAGCAGGCACACAAAGAAGGTGATTTTTTTCTGTTTTCCTGTTGTCTATTAATGCGATGAACCTGAATGGGAGCCATTGCCTCATAAGCTTATTAAAGAACTAAGGCATGCTGTCTCTGACGATGGGCCAAACTCCCCGTACACTATGACAATGGTGGAGGGACTAGCAGCAAAGTGCATGACTCCATTGGATTGGTTCCAGGTTGCTAAGGCTTGCCTCACAGGAGGAAACTTCCTTTTGTGGAAAATGGAATATGAGGAATTAGCTAAAGCAGAAGGAAAGTGTGAAATAGTAAAGCAGAAGTAAAGTAAAAGCATGGCAAACCTTCTCTTACTTTAGACATGCTTTTAGGACAGGGCACCCATCTTGGTGTTTCAGAACAACTTACTCTGCCTAAGGAGACATTATAGCTTAACTCCTCCCTGGCATTAGGAGCATGGAGACATCTGCCATCTCCAGATCAAAAGTCCCCAGGTTTTGTAAATGTTAAGCAGAAACCTGAGAAGCCTTTTGAGGATTTTGTAGCTAGACTCACCAAGGCAGTGAGCCGGACAGTAATGAACAATACAGCTACAGATCTCATAGTTAAACAGCTAGCTTTTGAGAATGCCACTCCAACTTGCCAAACCTTAATTCAGCCAGTGAGAAGGACAGGAGATTTGTCCACCGATGTTCGAGCTTGTGCTGAGGTAACTGAGGTAACTCCATCTTACATGCAAGCGTTAACTATCGCTGCAGCTCTTCAAGGTCAAACTGCTACTCAGATTTTAAAGAACATAAGAGGCAATCAAAGAAATAGAAAAAGAAACAATTGCTATTCTTGTGGTGAAGTAGGGCATTTCAGCCACAGCTGTCCTGCCAGAAACATCCCAAAATTTCAGACAGGAAAAAACTTATAGGGACACTCCTAACACTAATTTAAATATTCCTTGCACTGTCTGTCCACGGTGTGAGAAGGGATTTCATTGGCAAAAGACTTGTCAGTCTAAATTCCACAAGAATGGGACAGTTCTATGGCCTCGCAGTCGATCTATATTGAGTAAACAGTCTGTACAGGATGAGATGCAGGGAAATGAGAGATGTGCCGTGTCTTGGGCCCCCCAAGTAATGAGGACATGTATGGATATTGTCTCTGAAAGGTACAAAACTAAAATGATGAGTGCTGCATTAAGCAATGGTTTAAAGCAAAATAGATCTAAATTTCATAATTGTGGCAAATTGGGACATACGTGGAAAGATTGTAGGAAATCAAATACCCAAAAATCTGGTCAACAAGTTATGGTTTATCTAAAGGCCTGTGGTAACACGAAGACTTTCAAACATCTTACTCACCTTTCAAGGTTTCAAACCACTGCTATTCAGAAGCAAATGAATGCTAAGTGTTCTAACTGTGGGAAACCCAGCCACCTCCCAAAACAATGCTGAGCAAATCTCTTTTAGCTCAAAAATGCAGCACTAATACTGTTAAAGATCAATGCCCTAAGATAAATTCTAAATGTTGCAGAGGTGTACATTGGGCAAAATTATGTAAATATAAAAATGATCATGATGGCCAGCAGCTGTGGTCAAGAAACTCCTGGTGGGACCAGTCTCAGGCCTTGAATAATCAGAGATTTAAGTGACAGCAATATTTTACCCACGCTGTGCCTATAGAAGAATAACAGACTTAAAATCTGAAATTGATTATGGAAATGCTAATTAAAAGTTGGTATCTTCCTTGGAAATTAATTATGCCACGTACTGTTCATACACCAACTAGATGCTTGTGGCAAAAAGGGCCTTTACAGTGGCTGCATCTCCTTCCCATGTATAAAAAGGTTATTACTCCTTATTGTGCTTTGGTCCCCACCTTAATTATTAAGAGATATAATAGGAATAGGAGCCTTTTTAAAAGATGTAAATTAAATAATTATTCCTTATAGCTCTTAACAGCTTAGTTATCTAATATCCAAGTATGAGACATGACAAATAGCATTCGTAACCCTTGTGGGTACAATTTCATACCATTTAACTAAAAATCTCCTTCTTGTTAAAAGTCATCTAGTTATATTTCAAAATATTTTTTCCTTAAAAGAAACAAAAAGGGGTTAAAAACAAAGGAGTTAAGTTTCTTGTTCTCTTTTTGAAGAATGTTCAGAGTGCCTTTGTTTTTTCTGATAATATTAAATCCTGTGATGAAGGATCTGAGATTGTTCCATTTCATGTGGAAGATCTAATTGGGAATGGATGACCTCAGAGTTCTCAACATATGAGGGCACTCCATATCTCACTATTCTCCTTTTTAGTTGAGATACAGGCCTTGGTGCCCATACTGAAAATCTTTGTTGAGGATCTGGATGTGTCTGGGTATAGAACATAAGCCATTCAAGCTTCCTCTTGTCCTCCTGTTGCATTCTGAATCCCCACCCCCACCCTCCGCTCTGTGCATATGAGCTACTGTTAAGAGCCTGCTAGGATTGCTCTTGGATACTACTCTATGTCTTTGTAGAAGTTGCTCATACCTAGTGCAGATTGACTTCTGCTGTCTGTTAGTCACCTGATATAATCTTTTTAAAATATATCTTAATTACTACTATTATCATTGTATGATAAAGTTTCATAAGCTCCTGGGATTTCAAGTATCTGCTCCCCAATTTCCTCTCCTCACCTATTACTAAAGTATGGTTCTTTATGCACAGTAATGTGGCCAATATTGTGGCATGGACAGTGGCAGATAGTCCAGGATTCTATTGTCAAGATATAGTAAACATTTTTTTTGTAAGCCCATCTTTGTCTCAAAGTAGAGATGCATACTACATTGTATCCTCACATCTGAATGTGTTAGTCTCCATTTCATAGTTATTGCACATTCCCTTACATAAAAAGTCACAATAAAAATCCAAGAATAGGAAGAAAAATATAAATTTATTATTCCATAAAGTAAATAACATGTTACTAGATATGGCAATCTCCATTACACAGCTACTATACATCCATTTAAATGAAAAGCCAAAAAAACTATATGAACAGCAGGAAGAAAAAAGATGAATAACACCATGAAGTTAAATAACATGCTCCTGAATGATTAATGTGTCACTGAAGAAATGAAAAAGAAAATCAAAAGCCTTCATGAAGAAAACGTCGCTGTATAATTTATGAGTCATTGAATATTTTAATCACAAGAAACTGTATTGAAGAGATGAAACTGACAAAAACCAAAACATTGAAATACATGAGATAGAGTTTCTGCTGAATTTTGGTGAAATGTGTTTCCTCTAGACAACAAATAGATGTGTTTCATTTATTTAACTTAGTCTACTAATCTATGGCATTTGATTGAGCATAAGCAAATTAGTTTTAGCATTAATATGCATGGGTGGTAATTTGGTCCTGTCATTTTAGGAATGGGTTGTTAATTGATTTAGTCTTCTGTTGTCATTTTTTTGGGATGTTCTTCACATTTAACTTTGTTTTTCTTTGGTGCTATTCCTCTTCTCTGTCAAGCTTAGAAGTCTGCCATAAAGATAAGAATGTGATAACCTGAAGTACAATGATCAAGAGCAAAAGAAGAGACAAAGGCAAAATTAATATTACTGAAGAATCCCCTGCAAAGGAGCAAAATCCTATGCCAACCTGAGTTAACTGATGAAGACATTGAGAAAACAGGAGACAGAATTTGGAAAACTCATTATAAAGCTTCTCATCAATAGTGAGAAGCATGTACAAGAGTTCAAAAATTGTAAGGAATATGTTATAGAAGAAATAGCAGCAACAAATTAAATTAAGTCTAATTTATCAGAATTTTAGAACTCAGTAGAGCAAATTATAAGTACAGTGGGGAGTCTCCAAAACAGAATAAAGCAAGCAGAGAAATCTCAGACTGGGAAGACATTTCCTGTGATCAGGGGAAATAAGCAAAAAGCTGAAAATAGAGTTGGATCATACCAAAAAAAAAGTGTTCAAGATTTTAAAGCCATTAATAAGAGGCCAATTATAATAGTCATGGATGTCCCAGAAGTTGCAGAAAGAGCAACTGGTTTTACAGATGTACTTAATAAAATGATAAGGGAAATTTTCCTAATCTAGAGAAAGAATTGAAGAAAAAATCCAGAAGCGGCACAGAACCCCCAATAGACTTGATCAAAGGCGATCTTCACCATGATACATGATCATCAAGCTTTCTTCAGTTGAACACAATGCAAAGATCATTAAATCTGCCATATATAGGATACCTGATAAAATATTGATAGATTATATTTAACACCTTTCTCACACACTCTATGCAGGTGAAAGATTTCTCTGATCTTCTGACACATTGCAGAATAACATGAAGTGCTAAAAGCACATCAAAATTTTCAGTTCTTCAATGTAGTTCTTAGTCTATATCATTGTTTATTGGCCGATTGGTTACATCACAATATCTTATTGCGCATGATACAAGCTGTTTTAAGGTGTAAAAATATTACAATTTATAGGTACTATTTTCCCCATTGACATCATTTCGAGTTAAATTAAGGCAAACATGGGGTTGTAACCATTTGGAATTGGCT
This sequence comes from Ochotona curzoniae, assembly GCF_017591425.1. Classification (NCBI taxonomy): domain Eukaryota; kingdom Metazoa; phylum Chordata; class Mammalia; order Lagomorpha; family Ochotonidae; genus Ochotona; species Ochotona curzoniae. Next base: position 217,079 of record NW_024465211.1, on the reverse strand, counting down.
CATTTTCCTTAGCATAATGGTTTACAATTGGGACAATTTAGCTATAAAGAAATGCATTCCATTTTTTTTTTTCAATAGGGAAGTAGTATTGCATGGAGTAGATGAACCACAGTTTTCTTATCCAGTCTTTTATTGATGGTCATTTTGGGTTGCCTCCAACTTTTTGCAATTATTCATTGTGCTGCTATGAACATAGGGTACATGTTGGTTTCTCATGTAATGGGTATTTTGCATTTTCAAGAAGTGGTATTGCTGTATTATATGGTGTGCAGATTTTCAAATACTGAAGTGATCTCCATACAGAATTCCATAAAGGTTTCAACAGCCTGTAATCCCACAAGCAGCTAATAAATGAGACAAATGAATTACAGATGAATTAAAGGGGGGAAATGACTGAAATTGAAATTGTAACAATACGACATTGCAAAAGAGGCTGAAATACCAACAGCATAGTTTTCCTGATGTTAGCTAAAACAAACAAACAAAAAATAATAATAAAGAATGAAATAAACCAAATAGAAAAATAATATATATGATCATGAGGCAAGAAGCTGGTACTTTGAGAAAAATCAATAAAATAGATTTACTGCTAGTCCAACTAATTAAAGAAGTGAGAGTGAATATTTGATTCTACAGAGTCAATGACAAAAAAGGAAGCATAATAATGGATAATTCAAAGATATAATATAATCAGGAATTATTCCAACTAAGTATATGCCAACAAATCAGAAGACACAAATTTTTGGTCAAAAAAAAACCACCAAAATTGAATAAAATGGCATTTAATAATGTAAATAGTCCTATACATAAGACTAAGAATGCACCAGTAGGTAATCAAATCACTCTCAGTGGGGGAAACACAATAGCCTTGACCAGTTGGCTTTAAGGCCGAGTTCTAACACATGTCTCAAAAACTAATCTCCAATTCTCCACAAGCTATTTTAAGTAATAGAAAGGGAGGCATTCCATCCAAAGGTTGTAACAATGTTAAAATTAATAGGTACTATTATTTGAATTGACATTGTTTCATCTTAAAGAAAGGCAAACATATGGTATCTAACCTTTTGGGATTGGTGCATTTCCCTTAGCATAATGCTTTCTTTCTAACTAAGCCCATTTGGCCACAAAGAATGAATTTCTTTTTGTTTATTTGTTTGTTTGTTTTGTTTTTATAGTTGAGAAATATTTCATGGATAGATGAGACATAGTTTTCTTATTGAATCTCTGTCGATGAAATTTTGGTTGCTTCCGCATTTTTGCAGTTAATGATTGTACTGCTATGAACATGGAAATGCTTATTAGTTGATTTCTCTTAAAGCTGTGGCTATATTCTTACAGGTTCTGAGATTGTGAGCCCTTCTTAAAATACATATTTTAGCACACCATTGAGTATTCTGTATTGTGCAGAATGCTCAAAGTAATTTTTTATTATTTTTATTTTCAGTATTTTTTATTATTTTATTATATGGTTCCATAGGCACCATTTCATGTACACATTAGATATTCTATTTTCCCCATTTTAGTATAATGGTATACTCTCTCAGCAACAGTCATGAGTTCCACATTCTGTTGTTGAAGCATATCAAGGCATTACATGTGTACATAATGAAGGATAGTTTAGTATTCAATTGTTGAGGTACGTTTGAGAGTTTAATTGTGTGTCCTGCTTTTATTCTGCAGTAGACATACATGGTGCAATATATCTTCTGTTCCCAGTATGGCAAGCCTCATTATACAGTTCATTTATGAGAATATAGATATCAACATGGTTCTTAATTATCTTGTTTTGCACAAAGGTTGTCTTATATCAGAGCTAACATCTGTTCTTTTGGAATTGGCTTACTTCACTGATCATAATGGTCTGTACCTCGGGCATTTTGTTGTGAATGCTAGAGTTTCATTATATTTATAGCAGAGTGGCTTGCACAGAGTAGATATTTTCTGCACATTGTCTTCTTCATGGCAACTATTACATGACAACAAATATAATGCTGTCTTTCAGGAAGGATGGAGGGTGCATTTTGTTGCTATGCTGATAGCAAAACTGCCCTTTCCATGATATACTGTGTAAAGATCATCACTCATTAGATAACCTTAGAGTGCTACACACATGTCAGGAGCATCCTGTTGATGTGTTTGGATTGCTCTGTAGAAATGACGGAATATCATTTAGCTGTGGCACCACAGGTGAGAAAATTCACAGGGAGAAAATTCACAGGGATTCTTGATACCAGGATCGATCATACAGTTATGTCCCAGGCATTATGGCCAAGCTTCTGTCTGTTAGAGGCCACCCCAGCCATTACCCAAGGGATAGTAACCACTCAGCCACATAAAAGCACCAGGTTGCTAAGGTGGAAGTAACAAGAGGGGCATTCAGGAGATTTCCAATCATATGTTTTACCACATATTCCTATCAACCTGTGGAGATAAGATTTGTTGAGTGCCATGAACAATGTATTGACTTCTCAGCGTGTGCCAGAAATGCTTAATAGGCAAGGATACTTTCCTGGTGAAGGTTTGGGCAGATATCTTCAAGGTGACCCCCAACCAGGCAGTGACAAAAAGATTGAAGTCCGTAGACCAGGAGATAGAACACGGTTTGGACATCTTTCCAGGGGCCATTGTAGAGCAGTCTTGTCAGCCAGTGGAACCCATTAAAATAACATGGAAAACAGATGAACCAGTTTGGGTTGAACAATGGCTCCTTTCAAGCAAAAAATTAGAATCTGCAATTGAATTGGAAAAGCAGCAGCTTGAGGCTGGATATAGTGTTCTGTCCACCTCCCTCTGGAACACTTCAATTTTGTTATTAAAAAGAAGTAGTGATAACTTTGCAAGATCTTTGTGTGATAAATGCCATCATGGAGCCTATAGGGGCCATGCAACCTGGATTGTCATCTCCTGTCCGAATACCAAAAGATTGGCATATGCTTGTGTTATATTTAGAAGACTGCTTTTTTTCCCATTTCCTTTCACTCAGAAGATGCTTCACGTTTTATGTTTACCTTACCATCCATCAATCTAAAAGCCCCTTCCCAGCATTTCCATTGGGCTGTGCTCCCTCAGGGAATGATGAATAGCCCTACCATTTGTCAGATCTATGTGGATAAGGCCTTAAAAAGAATTAGATCACAATTTCCAAATATTTATTTAATTGACTATATGGATGATTTTTGTGGCTGAAACCTGTTCCATTCTATTGTCAGCAACACAATGCATTTATCAGGCTTTAGTCACAGCCAGGTAGATTTTTGCCCCAGATAAATTTCAAATGGATTTTCCTTATCAGTATTTAGGCCATCAACTTTTGCTAACTGAAGTCAACCCTCAGAATTTAACCATCAGATGTGAAGACCTTGAATGATCTGCAGAGTTTGTTGGCTGATATTAATTGAATCTGACCAAATTTGCATATTTCCACTTGCATATTTCCAAGCAAAGCCCCTTTTTGATATTCTTAGAGGTGATCTAGATTCTTCTTCACAAAGGCAATTGTCAAAGAAGGCAGGGAATGTCTTGTTAGTCCATTATGCCATTCATAATGCTCATGTTAGCTATGTGGATTATAAGGCATCAATACAGTTGTTGGTCTTTCCTTCCAATCATGTGCCTAGAGCAGTGTTTTGGCAGTCTGGACCTATAAATTGGTCCACTCTGCAGCATCCACTGAACAAATCATTCAATCCAATCCCACTGCTGTTATCACTCTCTTGTATAAGGCATGTAAGATCAGCCTGCAGATTTTTGGAAAATATCCTGATTGCGTCTTCTTTCCCTATGCTTCCCAACAGGTATTATGGCTGAGGAAAAATATAGATGATTGTTATTACTTTTAAGCCATGGTTTTTTCTCAGTTAATTAATCATTATCCTTCCCATCCCTTGGTGCAGGTTTTCAAAAGACATCTGGCTGTTTATCCATAAATAATTAGACAGCAACCCATATTAGGAGGCCATGTGGTTTTAACCCATGGGTCAGCTAAAGACAATGCTACTATAGTTTCTGGACATGAAGAATGGGCTGTTTACATTTCCCAAAAATCAGTTCAAGCTGCTAAAATAGCCACTGTTCTTTGTCCCCTTCAAATTTATCATAATGAGCCTCTGAATTTATACACAGATACTTGCTATATGGCTCATATCATTTCACCTTTGGCAACCAGAGCCTATTTAGCCCTGACATCCTCAGTTTATTTGTTTCTTTTATAAGTGCAGCAGCAGATTTGGCAGCACACTTATCCCCTGTTTGTTGGGCATATAAGAACTCACACCTCCTTTCCTGGCTCATTAAGTGAGGGTATTGTGTGGGCAGATGAGCTAGAACAGGTGTGGCCCATATCCCTGACCACAGACCCTTATGAACAGGCAGTGTGCCTTCACAAAAGGTTCCATATCAATACAGCTTCTCTGAGATTACATGCTAATGTGACTAGTGAAAGAGCCACCCAGATTGTCACCAACTGTAAAGTCTGTGCTCAATATTGTTCTGTCCTATCCATATGGGTTAATCCCAGAGGGCTATTACCCATTCATGTGTGGCAAATAGATGTTACCCATGTCCCTTTCTTTGGAAAAGTTCAATATGTGCATGTTTCTGTTGATACCTATTCCCATATGATATATGCCTCCACTCCTTCAGGAGAGAAATTAGAAAATGTTAAAGCCTGTTGCTTACAGGTCATTTCCTACAGTGAGGTCCCCAAACAAATTAAGACTAGTAATGGGCCAACCTATGTTAGCTGGGGTTTTGAGAATTTCTGCTAAGATTTTAACATAACTCACAAAACAGGCATCCTTATAATCTACAAAACACAAAGAAAGGGAATGTGACCAAGCATTGCAGCTTGCTCAATTCCCTACTGGCATCTGCCATCTATGTGCTACATTTTTTTTACTGTCACTAATGATATGGCTTCTGCAGAGCGCCATTGATTACACTTGCTAATGAGAATAAAGGCCAACTAAAATGGAAAGATCTGGCCACAAACAAATGGCAGGGACCATATCCAGTACTAACATGGGGGCAAGGCTCCATTTGTGTTTTTCCTAAGGATGAAGAAATGCTGAAATTTGTGCCCAAGAGACTTACATGAAAATTCTTCTTGGCTCTAATTCAGCATGATCCCATTCCTAATGATGTTCTTCCAGGATTAAAGCCTAGTGGGAGGAAAAGATCCTGGTGGCAGTGGTGAAGCTTCCTGGTATTGTGCCTGTGGGAATGCAGATCTCCAGCTGCTCCCCAATTTAGCATTATGTACGTGTTATCCCCCATAATATCTCAGAATAACAGAAATGAATCCAAGTCTGCAAGTAGAGTGGCCTAAGGTCCTTTGAACCTTGCCAGCCAGTTTACCACCAGCATTATTAAGAGCAAAGAGACCCGCGTGCCTCTCATGTTGGGCAAAGTTATTCTAAATGCGATCACACTGGCTGTATAGATGTTTAAGGAATGGAGCAGAGTCTTAGCCTTGGGACTAATGGTCATGGCCATGATCTCAGTACTGTTTCTTCTCTGTTGCCTATGCAGTGGTTCATCAATTGACAAACCATGATGGCATTGGCTGTGGAAAACACTAGCGCTCAAGTCTGGTTGAGCATGATGCATGATGGGCAGCCAGAAATGGGTAAGATCTGGCAGAGCTGATGACCAACCTAAGACAGGGATACCACATGCCTTGGGTGGGGCTCTCCATGACAGGTTAGTTGTCAATTGACTACTGGAAGACAGGCATTTATTAAAAAAAAAAAAAAAAAGAAAAGGGGGATATGCAGGAACCAGTCTCCCAAGTGTTAACTTCACAGCTTTGCTGCTTTTTCAGCGGTACCAGGATGCACAATCTTGGCCTGGCTTAACAGCAAGCTCCTGCTTTCTTGCTTTGCATTTATCAAGATGCCCCCATGGGTCTTAAGAGCTATTGAGCATTGGAAAAATACTGGGAGGAACTAGAGAGAATAAAAAGACAGATGGGAGTTCAATAAATGGCATTCTCTTTGCACAAATGACTCAGTGCATGTTGTTGTCTTTTTAACCGTAGTCTCTCCACTCAGGTTAGGGTACATGCTGATGTGGGCATTGCTGACAAGTTCCCCAGTGGGCCTAATCCCAGTCATAGACCATGCCCATGCCCATGGTTGCTTTAACTCGGCTAGACTTGGCACTTCATCTGTCTTTGCCTTTGTCTTCTATGCTGTGACTTTTTCTCCCTGGTTCATGCAGAACAGTAGATGTAAGATCCTCGCTCAGCATGACCTGTACTCCAGCCTGATTTCTGTTCCAGTTTGTTAGCTAAAGTTTGCACCACTCTATCTGGTCCACCTTTCACATAGCCAACCCAAACATTAGTCGGCCTTTGGAGGTACTTTGCCCAGCCTGCCCAAGCCCTATGCCAGAACCAAAAGATCACAAGTGAGAGTTGTAACCAACCAGGGGAGTTTTCCAAGTTCACCAAATTTGCCCACTCTCAACCCCAGTACTCATACATGCCACTGGGTGTTTGGGCAGTGCCTGGCAAAGTCTAACCTTCCATTTTGCCTTTATATCTGCTTCTGAATTTTGCAGCCCAGCCCACCTCACACCATATATCACGGTTCACCTTTGGATGCTGCTGCCTTGACCAGTCTAGACTGTTTTTGCTTCTCTCACCCATGCATAATTGCAGATTCTGTGGGCCTGTGTGGCTCAGCTCATCACCAACACAACTCTTTAGCTAACCAGCAGGATTAGTAGTTCCACAGGTATTGTTCCACACATTCTCTAGTAAATCTACCGCCATATCGCTAATAGTTGGGGTCATAGTTCACCTAATGTGACCTGTTCCCTGAACCATCTTTCTACCATGAACTAGGTTCCAGCCCTGCTAGATAAGCCTCTGGCCTTAGCTTTCACATTGAATTGTGTGTGGTGGTCAGCATTATTTGGTGACAAGAATTTCAACACAGGATTCACAATTGGGCTTCTGTATCAATCTGACCCATATTGATCATCTGGTCTCTCCCTTCCTAACCACTGGATCTCACTTCTCTTGCTCATGTTTAATGAAAAGTTACCCTGTGATTGGGAGTCACCAGGGTCGATTCCTCCCCTACTTGCATTGTGGTCTCAACATGGACGTACATAAGCAGCAATTCCACACTCCTAAAAAATCAGATCTTGCCACCAGGTAGACAGGAGGTGGAGACTGGCTCCAAATGGTGAACCCCTGGCTTGGCCAAGGTCACTGCATGGTCACGTGGGCTAGAGCCAAGGCTTTTCCAAGACTAGAGCTTGACACAGCATAGAAACTCCAAGCAGCCAACAGGCTGCTCTAAGTTATTTTACCCAGCCCCGAATGTCGCACCCTCCTGTTCCCCCGGTTCTACCCACCACAAAATATTGTCAGCGGTTGGAGCCTAGGCCAGCCTTGTTCCCACAAAATCCATATCCAGAATACTCACCAGCAAGGGAGCAGTCTCTTGAACCCAGGCATTCATGGGTCCTGTCCAATGCATGGTCACCATGGCTTGTGCCAGGGCCAAAAACCTGTAATCATAGTACCTTTCTAATTTCTTAGCATAAGCACTAGTCACAATAAACTTACATGTTAGCATTGCTTTTGTTGCCTTGTGTAAGTTTTTATATGTTGTATTTGAAAACATTGTTTCAGTGAATTTATTATGTTATGTGTTCTGTGAACCACTGTTCATTCTGCACAATTTTCCTCAGCTTCCAATTAAATGCATATTTTTAAAGGATTTTTTATGCCTTGCTAATCTTCACTTTTATGCCCTGTAAAGATACAGAATAAGATTTAAATTTGTTGACTCTGCTGAGGCTTCTTTTATGGCATATCTCAATGTCTATCCTGGTGAAGGCTCCATATATTGATTTAAAAATGTGTAGTATACATAGGGATAAAAAGTTATATGGATATTTAAGTAGACTTGTTCTTGTGTGCAAATTTTTTGTTTTCTTAATTTCTATCTTGTGCACGTGTCCATTTTGATTAGTTGCCTTTTTAGATGCTCACTGTTGTATTGACATTTGTATCTCCCTTTTATTCATTCACAATGATTTCTCATTGCCTGTTGCACAAGTCTATGCATTTATTATCACTTTTCTTGAGCAGACTGTTTGATTATTGTAATGCTCTTTTTTAAAATTTCTGTTAATACTTTTTATACTGGAAATGTCTATTTTCCAATGTTAAGATGGCTCCATTTTGTGTGTGTGTTTCTGTCCCTGGTTCTCTTCATGACCCTGAAAAATACTTTTCCATCTGTACATTTTCAGTTCCTATGAATCTTTGTGAGATGTATTTCTTCCAAGCAACATATACGTAGATTCTACCTTTTTTTTTTTTTTGGTGCATTCAGCTTCTTTATTTTTGATTATTGAATATAAGCCATTTGCATCCATGATCAATATAGATAACAGGGAGTTTAGTTTGCTATTTTGATAGAGGCTTCTCAATGTTTGCTTAATATTTCTTTTGCAGTTTTACTTGCATGTGTTTCATGCTTTTTATCTGCCTATAGTTGCTCTGGCCAACAGAGCCAGTAATGTGGACAAAGAGACGGTTTATGGATGTAGCACAAACAGGAGACCAGTGATGGTAGAAGTCTCTGTGAAGTCTCATTTTATTGCTCCTTCACCTCTGCTTATAAACTCTTCCTTGTCCCACTTCCTCATTTGGCAGGATATTGGTTACAGATGAGTCCAATTAGCCTAGGTGTTTTTAGCTGCAAGCTCAATTCCTGCTCCTGCCCAGGCTAACAAGCAGTAATCAACTCCTTACACCACAACTGGTCCCCTTTTTTTATTTTAAAGCAGAATTAAATGTGCCTGTCTTAGGTTATGGACTCTCAGGTTATCAGCCTTATAGATCATTGGGAATCTCTAGAGAATGATTGAGCCCCAGTCTTAAGTTGGCCAGTACTGGCTCCATCTTAACTGTCACTGCTCCCATTCAACATGTTGTCTGGTGCAACTGCATAAAACACAATTGGGGATACTGGTAACCCTGTTCCATGGCCAGGAGTATCATTAGTTCAGTAGCAATAAGCAGACAGCAGTTCCTGTGCTTGGGAAACATTTCACACTTGCACATTTTTAATATCTTTGAGAGTTTCCAATGTGGAAAGACATACATAGCAATGGCGATGTCAGGAGCCGTGTACTGTAGCCACACTGAAGCCATTTTGAATATAGAACTATGGGCCAGTGGAAAATCCCTGGCTGGCTAGATGCTTGGGAAAGAAGTTATGAAACTAATCACACGCTTAGCTTCAATTGTTTGTAGCAACTGTTTTAGAATGTGATTTATGCTGTACCTGCCGACATCTTGTTACTGATTACCTATGCTATTGTTGGTATGCTGGTTACTATGGTTGATATGGTGGCTGCTCAAGAACAATCGGTCTGGAGACCATGGCTTGCGTCCTAGTTTCTCCTTTCCTCCCTGAGCCTTAGTTACTGAAGAATATAAAAACCCTCAGTTGAAATCAATAAATTGACAGCTTGATCAGACATCCTGTCTTGCTGTCCATTCTTCGTGTCTCTTGTCCCCCAATCTCTCCTAGGTGGTTGCAACCCCCGTTGACTGTCCTGCTGGACGGGACAATTTGGCGCCCAACGTGGCTGGTGTGCAGACCACCGACAGGGAGATCGCCACGCAAAAGGAGAGGCCTCTCGAAGTGGTGTTGAGTAGAACACCGGGTGAGCAGTTTCACGGTTGACCCGCCGGAAGTCGTGCTCGTGGAAATTCGTGGCGCAAATCTTACGGGGTGAAGGTAAGATGGGACAAGCATTATCACAGCAAGAATTATTCTTGCAAGGTTTTATCAGTCTTATAGACTTATTCAAGACACGAGGAATTTGGGTGATTAAAAAAGACCTCAAAACCTTTTTCGATTTTGTTGGTCAGATTTTTCCCTGGCATCCCCAGGAAGGTTCTATATAAGTCAATTAAGGTTTATATAAAAAAACAAAAAACAAAAAAAAAATGTGTTCTGTAACTTGGTTTAACAAAAGTAATCTGATATAGAGTGGTCCAAATCCACTGTTAAATTAATCTAAAGCATGAGATGAATTATGTGTGCTTGTTTTACAAAATATCTCCAGGTTAAAGTATTTCAAAGAAGAGGTTGGAAGTTACAAGAGATTTAATAGTTATGTGTCTCTGTTCTGACATGTTTGGTGTTTGTGTTTATGTTTGTTTTGTCAATATTGTTGGTGTTCTATTATTTTTGTCCGGACAAAAACTAAATTTTGTTTTAATACTCTTCCTCCAGTTGTGTCTTTGTCTTGAATTGTTAAGTTTTTGTTCTTGTTCTGAATTGTATGCATGTGTGACTGACTGACAGACGAGATGGGACGGACCATGACTAACCTACCTTTTCTCTCCTGGTAAATAATTTTAGAGAGGTCTAACAAATTTAACAGGACCTGGCCAGACCAGACTCCCCACCTCCACTGGGGAAATGTTCTTGTGTCATTTTCGTGCTGTTTGGTCTTCAACTTACAGTGTTGTCCTGGCATTGATTAAGTCTAACATACAGTATTTAACATGTTCATTTAAATGCTAAAGGTACTTTTGGTTTAACTCATTTAGACTTCTAAATTCTTCATAGTCTCATAAATTTGAGGGTTCTAGTAGGATCCCTGGAACTCTCAAAGATTGAGACAAAATTTGAATAATGTGCTTATCATTTAAAATAATTTGGATTATAATCTCACAATATTATAAAATTATGCTAAATTTGTTGCATCATATATGCTATTAAACTAGGTGATTATTTATGTTTATTGGTCAAAATATTTCCTATTCATAAAATTGATTCAGATTGTAAATTACTTGTGTTCTTATTTACAAGGAAGTATGTGAGATTTTGCCTTGCAGGAGAACAATGAATTCTTTAAAGATGTATAGTAAAATTGCTCAAAATGTGTATATTTTCTGAATGTTTGCCTTTAAAACAATGGAACTGAAGTCTGATTCTTTGTAAAAAAACAACAGTGTTTTAAATCTCCTGTAAGTTATTTTCATCTTATTAATAACTAAACCTATTAACTAACTTCAGGAAATTCCAAGGTAGTCTCTCAAGACAACAGCCAAACTGAAGTTTTTTCAGCTCTTTTAACTTCAATAAAACAGAAGCTAAAGAAAAGCTCCAGGCCCATCAGCCATAAAACAAGGAAGAGGCATGCTTGGAGTCTGCACTTTGAAGAATTTGGGACTTTGACTTTGTCCCGGTTGTGGTAATTCTTATCTGCCTTCATTAAAAAAAAAAAAAAAAATTCCTAATCAGCTAAAAGAAGGTTGTTTGAAAAAACTTTTCTTTCCTGGTTTTAAAATAAATTTGTGCTAAAATATGTTTCCATAAATTAGAAAAATGGTTGAAAATTGTTTAAAGCATTGTATTTAAAAGTTGTTATGCTTTTATTTAGAAAATGTCTTAAGAAAAGTTGAGGAATAAATCTTATAAGCTTTACATATAATTGGCTATAATTTTAAAGATACTATACTTAAACATTGTTTAAGTCTTTAACATTAATACCTAATACATGCTGATGTTAGAATTGATATCTGTGTTCAAAAAGTTTTTGAAGTGTGCATATATAGAAATGCTAGTAAATATCTAAAAATAAAAATATCTCCAATTTTGAAAGCTGTTAAAAAATTGAAACACTGAACTTTAGGTTTAATTGGTGACTTTGTCAATTGTCTATCCAGCTTCAGTAAGCTCTATTCTTATTCCAACTTTTGAATTTGTTAAAGTTCTGAAAAAGTTATGAGATAATTTTATACAGTAATTCCTGTGTTTAAGGTTATATTTCCATTTAGGTGATTGACTAAGGAAATATACATTTTGCCTTTCAGTTAGGTAATCCCTTGCGTTCTGTATATTGTCTTTGTTAAATTCTCATGATTTAAAAAAACTGTGTTTTCAAGAGTATTTTCTGATATGTATTTACTTTAAAATGTTTGGATGATCATTTATAATTGACAAAAAAAAATTTTTTTTTTGATCTGTTGCTATTTGAATCAGTCTGACTAAATGGGTGGTTATTATAATGAGAAATCTTTAATCAAATACTTTAAGGCCTCTTAGCATAATTAATAGACTTAACTCTTCTGGTTCTGGGATTTCTAATAAATAAGTAAATAAATAAAATAATAAAAATTTGAGGGGGCAGGGGGAATTGCAGAAAAGACATTGGGAAACCTTGCCAGTGGGGAGCCAGGACTAGAATCAATCCTGCTGGGAAGGATAGATCTAAAAAGTACAAGAGTGTGTAAAATCCAACAGGTCATATCAGCGCCAAACATAGAGACTTTGTTTTCTAGGATTCCAGCAGACCTATTTTATCCATTAAAGCTAAAGTTTAATTGTAATACTAAGAGCAATAATAATAATAATAATAATAATTCTAAAAAATTGGTAACTTTAACACACTTAAGAGAATTCTCAAGTAGCTCTTAAAAGCTGTTGTTTTATGTATGTTACCTGATATGTATGTGTATGTTTATGAATGAGAATTACTAAGCTAAATCCTTTTTGAAAATAATGTATAGATGCATAATTAGGCTCTTAGAGAGTCATGTCCATCATTGTTTTCTCAGGATCTATAAGATCTGTTCAGCTCAATAGTTTAACATGATTTCAAATGCATTTACTGCTAGGGTACAGTTTCAAGACTGGCCATGGAGCCCAAATCCACATAAGTTAAATGGAAAATATATGAGTATATGTATGTAAGTGTTTAATGATAACTCAGATCTCAGAGAATGTTAATACGCTAACATGGGAAGCAGCTCTTACAGCAGACTCATAGACTAACAATTTTGAGTAGCACTCAGTGGCCTCGGAATCAGCCCAAAAGGCATTCTGGTCTGACAGGAGAGCGAGCAAGAGAACAAGCATATCAGGTATGGAATGCCAGGACACTGCTGCTAAGAGTGTCCCTCCGTGAAGGACCTCAGTGGTCCACACCCCAGTGCAAAGAAGCAGCCATCAAGGACAGTTGTGCTCTTCTCTCAATGGAGGAGAGAACTTCCACTTTGTGTGTGATCTTGTCTAACAGGGTTGTTGTGGATTCAAGAGGCTTCCACAGCCTAAGCACCATGTGTCTGGAGCCTCAGGTGATCACTGATGTCACACATAAGAGTGCTAATTTGTTAAATCCACTAGTCACTGTGTACACTGTCTTCCAATGCAGGATCTGTATGTTCAGAGTCATAGTAAAATTAATAGTACACCTTGCTGTATTTTAGTATAAAGATTTATCATCTCAGTTTTGATTATGTTTGAATATTTAACTCTTTTGCTCTAAGAAGTCAGCTTGCATTTACCTGTCCTGTGATGGGCTTATATCCTGATGCTGTATGCTAATCCTTGCATTGTTACTGTGCCTTCTGATTGATCTAGGTTAGCAATTTTATATAGCTCAGAAGTTTCATGTGTTCCATTAAGCTTATTGGGTATGTTCCAAAATTTGAGACTTAAAGAAGTTAATTTAGACAGATACCAATCTAGTCCATAGTCTTAAATTAATGTTCACTCTGACAAAAGTTGAAACCTAACAATTCTTTTACATCTAAGTTCTGATGTTCAAATATTCAAACTGCTAACTGAACTCACAACATGCTAGGCTGGGAAGAGTTATAACTATGTTATGTTTTACTATTTAGACTTCAACACAGAGAAACTTTTCAAGTGCCAGGATGTACACCAAACACCTGATGACTTCTGCCTTTTATCAGGAACCACAAGATGGACCCCCAACAGCTGCTGTTACCCAACGGCGCCCCCTCTCAGCAGGAAGTAGCTAAGAGCAGATGACAACGCCCTTTCTCCCTAAAAACAGTTGGGGTTCATTTCTGTTTGAAAATGTAGGAGTCAGATGGGATGATAGGCAGTTAGGATCTCTGGTTCCTGATAAAACTGTTTTGTATACATGTAACATCTTAGCACTATGTGATTCTGGAATGTTAGTATTTTCAACAATACTTGTACATTGTTAAGTATGTCTTCTTGAATCTCACCAGCCAGCTGTTCCCCAATATACCATCATATATGTATCACCCCAGTATGAGTTCACAATATTTTGGCGAGAGTGATAAAAACCAATCAATACCTCTGGGGACAATGGTCTAACGCCTTCCTAAATCTCACCAGTCAATTAGCCACCAGTATAATTAAAGTAAATGAGACCCCAGTTCTACCCATGTCAGGGAAAGTTATTCTAAATGGCATTAAGCTGGCAGCTTGCATGTTCAAGAAATGCAGCGAGGTTATGGCCTTAAAAACCTTGACGGTTGCTGCAATGGCTCAGGCTCCCCAAGTGATAACACCCCACATTGTGCTGTGCGGCTCCAGTCTTCAAAGAGGCTCATCTAATATAATGAGGCATGGCTTTTCCTGGGTAAGCATTTAGCCAATGACGGGCATCTTTCTGGTACCCCGCCAACCTAAGACAGGGAGCCCTGGATGACTGGCAGGGCTGCCCAGAGACGGGTAAGAGTTGAGGGTCCCTCAGAATGAACCTAAGACAGGCAGTGCTTATCTTGCCTCAAAGAACCTTTTTCTTTTCGCCGCTTTAATTGATATATAGAAAAGAGGGGGAGATGTCAGGAGCCGTGTACTGTAGCCACACTGAAGCCATTTTGAATATAGAACTATGGGCCAGTGGAAAATCCCTGGCTGGCTAGATGCTTGGGAAAGAAGTTATGAAACTAATCACACGCTTAGCTTCAATTGTTTGTAGCAACTGTTTTAGAATGTGATTTATGCTGTACCTGCCGACATCTTGTTACTGATTACCTATGCTATTGTTGGTATGCTGGTTACTATGGTTGATATGGTGGCTGCTCAAGAACAATCGGTCTGGAGACCATGGCTTGCGTCCTAGTTTCTCCTTTCCTCCCTGAGCCTTAGTTACTGAAGAATATAAAAACCCTCAGTTGAAATCAATAAATTGACAGCTTGATCAGACATCCTGTCTTGCTGTCCATTCTTCGTGTCTCTTGTCCCCCAATCTCTCCTAGGTGGTTGCAACCCCCGTTGACTGTCCTGCTGGACGGGACAATTCCTGAGCATGCCTGGCTTGTTCTCCTGTCTGAGGAGTAGTTAGAATAAATCCAGAGCAATTGTTGACAGTAACATGCACATACTTTAGTGTCCCAAACTCTGGGATGTGTGTCACATTTATTTGCAAATAATCTTAATATGATTCAGTCAGTTTGATTAACTGTCTCCACAAAATGGGAGATTAATCAATTGGCATTTATAAGGCCTCGTCAGCATGCCAAGGGAAACCCTACAATTTAAACTTGGGTACTTCGATGCCTTTTTAAAGATGACTAAACACATCTAGACTATGGAAATTTGGCAGGCTTTAATGTGAATCTGAAATTGTTGAAATTCCAAATAATTATGCAGAGAAACAAGTTGTGTTTTGTCTGGGGCAATAGCTAATCTTCCCTCAACTGAGGGCAGAGACACTGAAGTTGCTCCTGCAAATCTTTCAATACCTGTGCTGAGATGTAATGGCTCTAATGGCACAGCAGTGCAGAAGGCTCTGTGCCTAGCCAAAAGTTGTTTTTGCCTGGCACACAGTCTATGGACACATGATCTACAGTTGGAAAATCCTCGGTAAACTCACTTCTATCCTCTTCCTTTACCTCCTCAGAAGAGGACCGTGAATCTTCTTCACACAGTTTTCCAGACTTTGTCACATCAGAGGGTTCCTTCTCATCTCTACCCTGGTTTGGGGTCTCCTCTGTCTTCTTACTCTGGTTTGAGGTTCTTTCTTACCCTGGTTTGTGGTTCCCTTTCCATTCTAATTGATACATTTTCAAGAAAAGCTTGCACCACCACTTGAAGGGATGACAAAGCATTTTTACCAAGTGCGAGAGGAAAAGGGTGCCTACAGGAAAGCAAACCATGTGGATACATTTCAGACAGTTTGAATGAATTTCTGCAACACCTTAAGCTTAATGCTGGTGCCTTGTTAGTGGAGCAGATCTCAGATTCCCTTAATCACCTGCATTTCAGTGAGTTTTTGCCCCATGATAAGTTTTACATATGACCACAAAAATATTTAATTCAAAACCTGCCGCCAGATTTTTGGGGTCCTGATATTATGCCTCATGCTCATGACAGGAAGAAGATCTGGGGATGAAATCATTAAATGCCACTCCATAGTTCCAGGAGTCCCTCAGATTATCCCTTGTGCCATTGGACATTGAGGAGTTCTGGGGATGAAATCACTTATGCCCCTGCAAAATTTCTAACTCTAAACTTACTTTTGTAGGTCCAGGGGTCTCTCAGATTGTCCCTTGCACCATGCCCCATGTTAGGCACCATTTGCTCCAACCAGCATAATCAGTAACATGGACACGAATAGGGTCAGAGGAGGAAGCACTAACAGGAGATCAGTGCTGGTAGAAGACTCTGCTAAGTCTCCATTTATTGTTCCTTCACCTCTCCTTATATACTCTTTTCCCCACATCCTCATTTGGCAGGATATTAGATACATATGAGTCCAATTAGTCTAGATGTTTTTAATGACAAGCCCAGTTCTTGTTTCTGCCCAGCTTGATTAGTGCTAATCAAGTCCTTAGTACACAACAGGCCTTAATCTGGAAGTAGTGTAATAATTACTGTATTACGCATGCACATAGATGGTTACTTTCCTGTTGCAAAGAGATTAAATGGTCAATATTTTTCCTGATTGAAAATGAAACACAAGATCAGAAGACATAAAAGCACTGTCTTTCACTTTGGCAGTGAGGTGGATTATTTTCAGGGCAAGCATAAACTGCTCTTTTGCCATGAATTCTTCAGATCCCAAATTTCCACAATGATAGTCATGACAGTAAGCTCCCTATGGTCTCCACAAAACTCCAAGAGCAATAATCACATATTTTATATAAATCCAATATAAAATGTGGCTGCCTTGTTTCTACAAAAGTGGCAAAAACCTTTCCTGTTTCTCCATTCCTGAGCTGCCACAAGTGTGGGGCAAGGATATAAGGGTTCTTTGCTTCTTAACCCTGTGTGATGGATTAAGCCAAACAAATTATAAGAGTGTCTTTAAAAGGTTTTTTGAATATTTCTTGACTCTCCATCTCTATGAACGGCTAAGTTCCTCAAGTTCCTGTTCACTGCTTTTTGTTGTCCTTCTATACCTTACAGTAGTATCACCAAGTCTTTTTGTCATCTACCTTGACATCCTGGCAGGGTGTTGCAAAGAAGACAGTGTGAGGTCCTTCGAGCATGACTCTAAAGCTTTGAGGTCATGTCTATTAATCCAAAGCAGGTCCTTGGGTTGTAGTCATGGAGGAAAGTAACAGAATGAGTAAAAGCTTCTTTAACGATGGCCAAAATGTCCCTTTGTACAATCATAGTGCCAATAATGGTGTCAGCAATTGATATGGTTCTAGTTGCATGGCCACATTATTCAAAAGTCTCTATGGTGTAGGAGGTGGCCTTCCAAACAAAATCACACAATGAGAGAATCCTTTGTATGTACAAATGAATAAAGCCACCAAATCAATTCTCACTTGCCTCAATAGATAATCTAATCAAAGTATCATTTTGGGTCTGATTCATTTTCTCTACTTGTCCTGAGCTCTGAGGCTTATAAGCACAATGCAATTTCCAATTTATTCTCAAGACATGGGTGAATCCCTGAGACACTTGTGCCATGAAGGCAGGGTCATTGTCTCTACCAATATGCAAACATAGTCCAAATGTGGGGACAGTTCTATTTAGTAACATTTTGACTGTCACTTCACCTGTTTCTAATTTAGTAGAAAAAAGTTTCAACCTAACCTGAGAACATATCTATAAAACAAGTATTTATAACTATACTTCCATGGCCTAATCTCAGTAAAATCCACTTTCCAAAATCTTCCTCTTCCTCTCCTCAATTCCAGGAGGTCAGTATATGCCCCTTGGTTCACTTGAGTGTGCACTACACATTTCTCAACCTCTTCTTCAATCATTTCACCATATTCTTTTACCCTAAATTGCCTCCATACCACCAGCTCTGTCATTTTAATCTTACCAAAATGAGTTGCCTGATGCAAGAGATAAATCAAGTGTCTTCTGTTGGCAACGCCCGCGTTGCCAAGTACCCCGAGCCCCGAGTCGAGCGGAAAGACTAGGGTTATGAGACAGACAAGACAGACAACACACAACACACTGAGACTTGTTCCTGTGAAGTGAAACCTTTATTCAAAGTCAAACTCTCTTATATAGTTTGCTTGGCCCCTCCCAGGATCTTCCCAATGGTTAAGCAACACCTAAGCTCCTCCAAGGACATGCAAAAAGGGGAAGCAGGAAGGAGGGAAATTGCAGTCAGGACGTGCAAGAATGGGAGGCAGGAAGGAGGGAAATTGCAGTCAAGCCACGGGCTAAATGTATCAGGCCATGATTGCCCTTCCTGTTACACCTTGGAGAAACAAGCTGTGCTGTGGAGTTAACCCTTGGGAGACCCGGCCGTGCATGTCCCCCTTTTTTTGTTTTTAATGGACACCTGTCTTAGGTTGTCCAGCAGTCAGTTGATGCCTTACCCGTCATGGGGAGCCCCACCCGGGGCATGTGGGATCCCTGTCTTAGGTTGGTCATCAGCTCTGCCAGATCTTACCCGTCTCTGGCTGCCCGTTACACATCATGCTCAACCAGAATTGAGCTCTAGGATTTTCCACAGCTAAAGTCATCACAGTTTGTCAAATGATGACCTGCTCCGGGGCTTGTTGCCTGCATAGGTGGCAAAGAGGAGTAAACAGTACTGCAATCATGGCTGTAACATCAGCCCCATGGCTAAGACTCCGCTCCATTCCTTTAACATCCCTGCTCTCAGTTAATGCCATTTCATGGGGGTAACACATATATGATGTTAAATTGAGGGAGTAGCTGGAGATCTGCATTTCTCATGGGCAGGATGCCAGGAAGTTGCACCACTGCTGTCAGGGTGTCTTCCTCCCAATGCCTTCATTTTGCAAGAACATCATTCGGAGTGGGATCATGCTGAGTTGGAGCCAAGGAGATTTGTCGTGTAAGTCTCTCGGGAACCCATCTCGGTGATTCTTCATCCTGAGGAAAAACACAAACAGAGCCTCGCCCCCATGTTAGTACTGGATCTGGTCCCCGCCATTTATTTGTGGCCAGATCTTTCCATTTTACTTGGCCTTTATTCTCATTAGCAGAGCGTAGCCAATGGCGCTCTGCAGGAACTACATCATTGGTGACAGTTAAAAAATTTAACACATAGATGGCGGATGCCAGTAGGGAATGGGGAGAGCTGCAATGTTCGGCCACATCCCCTTTCTTTATTTTTTCTAGATAAACTTTAAGGGTGCGATTGGCACGTTCAACAATGGCTTGACCCTGAGGATTGTAAGGGATGCCTGTTTTGTGAGTTATATTAAAATCTTTGCAGAATTTTTCAAAGCCTTGGCTAACATAAGCCGGTCCATTATCAGTCTTAATTTGTTTGGGGATCCCCATATAGGCAAAGGCCTGTAAGCAATGGGATTTAACGTCTTTTAATTTCTCTCCTGAATGAGCAGAGGCATATATTATATGGGAATAGGTGTCAACAGAAACATGCACATATTGAAGTTTTCCAAAGGAAGGGACATGGGTAACGTCCATTTGCCACACATGATTGGGCAATAACCCTCTGGGATTAACCCCTAGGGATGGGACAGAGCAATATTGAGCACAGACTTCACAATTGGTGACAATCTGGGTGGCTTGTTCTCTAGTCACCTTAGCATGTAGTCTTAGAGAAGCTGCATTGAGATGGAACCTTTTATGAAGGTGCACTGCCTGTTCATAAGGGTCCATAGTCAGAGATATGTGCAACACCTGAGTCAGTGCATCTGCCCGCGCATTACCCTCACTCAGGGGGCCAGGCAAGGAGGTGTGCGCTCTTATATGCCCAATAAATAAGGGATGAGTGCGCTGCCAAATCTGCTGCTGTAATTGTAAAAGAAGAAAATAAACTGAGGAGGTCGGGGCTATATAGGCTGTGGTTTCTAAAGGTAAAATAACATGAGCTACATAGCAGCTGTCTGTGTATACATTCAGGGGCTCATTATGGTAAATTTGAATGGCAAAAAGCATAGCAGCTATTTCAGCGGCTTGAGCTGATTTGTGGGAGATGGAAACAGCCCGTTCTTCATGTCCAGAAACTATAGCAGCCTTGCCTTTAGCTGACCCATCAGTAAAAACTACACGGGCTCCTAATATGGGTTGTTGTCTAATTATTTTGGGAAAAACAACCGGATGTCTTTTGAAAAACTGTACTAAGGGATGGGAAGGATAATGATTAATTAACTGAGAAGAAACCGTGGCACAAAAGACAGACCAATCATCAATATTATTTTGTAGCCATGTCACCTGTTGGGAATCATAGGGAATGGAGATGAAATCAGGATATTTCCCAAAAATCTGCAGGCTGATCTTGCATGCCTTATACAACAAAGATATAACAGCAGTGGGATAGGATTGCACAATTTGTCTAGTGGATGCTGGGGAGTGGACCCAATATATAGGTCCAGTTTGCCAAAACACTGCTGTAGGCGCGTGATTGGAAGGAAAAACCAACAACCGCATTGGCGCCTTATAATCCACATAACTAACATGAGCATTCTGAATGGCATGCTGGACTAGCTGCAGACATTCCCTGCCTTCTTTGGACAGTTGTCGGGGTGAGGAAGGATCTGGATCACCTTTAAGAATATCAAAAAGGGGCTTGAGTTGCCCAGTAGAAATGTGCAAAATTGGCCGGATCCAATTGATATCACCTAACAAACTCTGCAAATCATTCAAGGTTTTCACATCACTTAATCTGATGGTCAAATTCTGAGGGGTGACACCAGTTGGCAAAAGCTGATGGCCTAAATACTGATAAGGAAAATCTGTCTGAATTTTATCCGGGGCAACAACCAATCCGGCTGTGGCTAAGGCCTGATAAATACATTGTGCTGCTAACCATAGGATGGAACGAGTTTCAGCCGCGATCAAAAGATCATCCATATAATGAATCAAATAGATATTTGGAAATTGTGATCTAATTCCTTTTAAGGCCTTATCCACATAGATCTGACAAATAGTAGAACTGTTCATCATCCCCTGAGGGAGGACAACCCAATGGAAACGTTGGGAAGGGGCTTTTAGATTGATGGACGGTAAGGTAAAGGCAAAACGCGGAGCATCTTCCAGGTGCAAGGGAATGGAGAAAAAGCAGTCTTTTAAATCTAACACAAGCATATGCCAATCTTTTGGTATTCCCACAGGAGATGGCAAACCAGGTTGCGTGGCCCCCATAGGGGCCATGACAGCATTTACTGCACGTAAATCTTGCAAAAGCCTCCAGTTGCCATTTTTCTTTTTAATAACGAAAATTGGGGTGTTCCAAGGAGAGGTGGATGGAACAATATGTCCAGCCTCAAGCTGCTCCTTTACCAATTCAATTGCAGCCTCTAATTTTTTGCTTGAAAGGGGCCATTGTTCAACCCAAACAGGTTCATCTGTTTTCCATGTTAATTTAATGGGCTCCTCTAACTGACGAGGCTGCTCTACAATGGCCCCTGCAAAAAATGTCCTAAGCCTGTTCTATCCCCTGGGCTACGAACTTCAATCTTTTTATCACAGACTGGTTGGGGGTCACCTTGAAGATGTCTGCCCAAGCCCTTTCCAGGAAAGTATCCTTGTCTATTAAGCATATTTGGCACAGGCTGAGAGGTCAACACAACATTCATGGCACTCAGCAAATCTCGTCCCCACAGGTTAATAGGAATATGTGGTAAAACATATGGCTGGAAAATTCCTGAATGACCCTCTTGATCCTTCCACCTTAACAACCTAGCACTTTTCTGTGGTTGAGAAGTTCCTATCCCTTGGAGAACGGTTGGGGTGGCCTCTAACGGCCAGGAGCTTGGCCACATTGCCTGGGATATAACTGTAGTATCTGCCCCAGTATCAAGTAATCCTGTGAATTTTCTCCCTTCTATCTCTAACTGCAAGGTAGGTCGGGTTTGCATGTCGGAGACCCAACATGCCAAGGGGCCGGAATCACCAAAGCCTCCTTGTCTATCTCTTTTATGAATAGGGTTGTCTGTTGGAACCTTAGGGATCAAGATCAGCTGGGCAAATCTCGCTCCTGGTGGAATGATGATAGTGCCTTTGGCTGATTCTACCATGACTTCTATTTCTGCGGGGGTATCCTCATCTATCACTCCTGGGAGTACTCTGATTCCATGCATGGTAGCACTGCTTCTTCCTAGGATCAGGCCCAAGGTATTCTTAGGCAAGGGGCCCCTGACTCCTGTCTTTATCCGCTGGGGCCCCAGGAGTGGGGTCAATACCTCTCCGGAGGCGGCACAGAGGTCCAGTCCTGCGCTACCTGGTGTTGCTCTGAGGAGAGTTGAGATGTCTGCATTCCTTGCCGTGGGAGCGGGACTCTGAAAGTTGGTACTGTTCCAGAAGCTACAGGTGTCTGCTGGGCTCCGTACACCTGAGGTTGGGGGGCCCGGAGCGGGCCCCTGACCCCGTTTCCCGATAAGGGATTGCCTTGGGCATCATACCTGGACCTACAATTACTGTCCCAATGATAGCCTTTATGGCATCTCCGACAGAGATCTGGGGCCGGCAAGGATTGTGGGGGTCGCCTTCCTTGTTGGGGGACATTAGGACACTGTTTTTTAAAATGTCCGGACTGTCCACATGCAAAACAGGCTTTAGGATATGCCCTAGGTTGAGGCTGAGGGCGTTGAACAGCAGCTGCTATCACTTGTCCAAGGGCATGGGTGGAATCAATATGTCTGCAAATTTTAAGGTAATCATGCAGAGACTTATCTCTATGGGACCGAAGAGCATCCTGGCAATATTTATTAGCATTCTCAAAAGCTATATGTTTAATTACTGGCATAGCTGGTTCTAGGTTACCAAAGATCTTAGTAGCAACCTGCATAATACGGTCCACAAATTCTTGAAAAGGTTCTGCAGGGCCTTGCAAGACCTTAGAAAGCTGGTCTCCTGTATTAGCATTAGGTAAAGCCTTCCAGGCTCCAAGGGCTGCATTTGTTATCTGTGCATAAACTCCTAGATCATAATTAACCTGTTGTTGGATGCCCTCAAAAGGTCCAGTGCCAGTAAGCATTTCAAAGCTTCGATCTGCATGTCCCACAGCTGCGTTCTGCTCAGCAAAATTTCTGCACCTATCCTGAAAGTCCGCTTTCCATAGGAGAAAGTCACCACCATCCAGAGCGGAACGACACAATTGCATCCAATCACTAGGAGTAAGATTCAAACTTGAAAAGGATTCTACCAGTGCCAGAGTAAAGGGTGCCTGGGCACCATAATCTTTAACAGCCTGCTTTATATTTTTGAGGTCTTTAAATTGAAGGGGCTGATGCTCCCGGCGAGGGGGACCCCCTCGAACTGGGACCTCTATGACTGGGAAACATCGAACCCCGCCTACTGGCTGATCAGTGGGGCTATCACTCCAGGGCCGCATGGGATACTTATTGGGTGAATGGCCCACAGCTTCCTCCTCAGGAGGAGCGGTAGGGGTCACAAAATTAGGGGCATATGGTGGTTGCCATGAATTGGACAACTTGCCAGAGAAATGTTTATCTATTCCCGCCTTCTTTAATTTTCTTTTAATTTCCCTAATTTCTTGCTTTAAGAAAATCTTCTCCTCATCTCTTTTGTTCTCACTCACTACTGAAGAAGAGGCCTCATTCTCTTCTGAAGAAGAGGCTTCGTTCTCCAAAGAGCCAGCTTCACTCTCCTCTAAAGAAGAGGTCTCATTCAGGGTGGCCTCACTCGAGGTGGCCTCACTTGAGGACTCAGTTGAGGCTTCCACAGACAGCAAAACCTCCCTTTCCTGGATTTCTTCAAAAGTATTCTGCACTTCTTTTAACTGTTTTTTAACTTCCACCTTATCACTAAATAAAGAATCACGGACTAAGCGCCACAAAGAAAAGTTGGCAATAGGGAAATTCTCTGGGTCCTTTTGCAAGCAGGATTGCAAATTAGCCTTAACCTGTTCCCAATCGGGGACACTCAAGCTCCCTGAAACAATAAACCAAGGACTACTGGATTGAACGGCTTTAACAAAATTTCTAATCATCCTAGTTTTAACTGGCTTCCCCAGTTGATGTAAAAGTTCTTCAAGCTCAGCAGCCAATTTATCCTTGGAGAAGGCAGAACCCATCTTTTTTGCAAGGTAAATGAAACACCAAGATCCAACAATACTTCAAAACAAAGGTAAAACCTTACTGTATTTCACAACAAATCTTAAACCAAACTGTGTTTCAAAACAAGACTAAAACCTACTATATTTCACAATAAATCTTAAACCAAACTGTATTTCAAAAGAAAACTCCCTCTCCTACCAGTTTAGGAAAGTCTTACAATACGTCCCACTTACCTGCTGGCCAGCTTCCCGGGACGACCCTTCGTCGTGTATCCTCTCTTTCTCGATCTCGGTGGAACCTCCAGATGTTGGCAACGCCCGCGTTGCCAAGTACCCCGAGCCCCGAGTCGAGCGGAGGGACTAGGGTTATGAGACAGACAAGACAGACAACACACAACACACTGAGACTTGTTCCTGTGAAGTGAAGTCTTTATTCAAAGTCAAACTCTCTTATATAGTTTGCTTGGCCCCTCCCAGGATCTTCCCAATGGTTAAGCAACACCTAAGCTCCCCCAAGGACATGCAAAAAGGGGAAGCAGGAAGGAGGGAAATTGCAGTCAGGACGTGCAAGAATGGGAGGCAGGAAGGAGGGAAATTGCAGTCAAGCCACGGGCTAAATGTATCAGGCCATGATTGCCCTTCCTGTTACACCTTGGAGAAACAAGCTGTGCTGTGGAGTTAACCCTTGGGAGACCCGGCCGTGCAGTCTTCCCAATGCTGCATGCAGCATTATCTTACCTTTACAGTGTTGAAATTTTCCTGTCTAGGGCTTCTATTTTGCCCTTTTATTGAAACCCACTCAAAATCCTTGCTCTTTATAAATAGCGTTGTGTATATGCACAGTTACAAATGCATATCTATTGTGAATATAGATGTCGACTAACTTCCATTTTCAAAGATGCAGTGCTTTTGTCAGCAAAAGTTCCATATGCTGAGCTGAGGTTCCTGGGGGGGGGGGCGGAGATTTTTGCAATAAGACATTGCTTTCAGTTGTAACAGCAGCTCTGTCATGCATATGTCGCTGGAACACAAAACTGCTGCCATCTAAATATATGTTTTTATCAGATCCAGCAAGAGAATTTCTGAGATCAGAACTGATACGAAATTGTTGCCAACATTTCTGGACAAGAAAAAGGGGAGTCTTTGCTTTAGACAATAGAATAGGGTGGGGTAGATTTGTGGGGTGCAAAACAAATTTCTGGGGCTGATTGAGCTACAGTGCCTGATATTGAATGATTAAGGCATTTGAAATCCACCATTCAGGCAGGGTGTTTGTTGCCAAGATTCCAGGCACTGGGTCAGGACACCTCTACCCATGTGAAAGACTCAGGAGACCCCCTGGAGGTGGTGTACAAAGGGACTGCAAGCTCAGCTAGCTATCCACAGCTTACAGTAACCTGCCACCTGCAGGAACCTGTTTGTGAGGCTCAGGCTTGGGAATATCAAGTACAGCATGGATTCTCTCTTCTATGAGATAATGCTTACTTCTCTTGATGTAACCTAAATAGGTGACTGTACTCTGATGGATGTGCACTTTCTTGGCTGACACCCAATATCTCAGCTTTTTTAAGGGTTTGATATTTAACATTATTCTTCCCTCCATTAATTTCCTCATACTTTATGTCACACAGCACCAAAAAGAATCCCCTGTGGAAAGCATGTCTTTCAAGCTCTGTGTCATTTCACAAACACCCAGTGTATTGTATTCCTGTTGGCTATGGGAACAGCAGGTCTTTCCTTATTTCCCAGGATTAAGGAGAGGCTGCAAACTTGGGAACAGGTTGTCAATGAGGAAAGTCACATTCTCTATGTGAGCCACTGGATATTTCACTCATATTCCTCCTCTTCCTTTTCTTCCTCCTACTCCACCTTCTGCACAGACATGATCAAGAGACACACAGACAGGGCAGGGTCCCATCCCTAACGTGCCTATGCTCCCACAAACATCAGCTATGCTCATGCTGGCATGGTACCCAGGTGAACAACATGATGTGAGTGAGCCAACTTGCAACCCCATGCCGCTGCTGTTGTGCCCATCACAGTCACATGGCGGGACAATGTGCTTCCGTCAGATTGCTAACAGTGTGCAGATACTTATGTTCCTGCTCCTGCTATCCTCCACACTGGCACCTGGATCCCAGCCAAGCCCAAATGCCCATGCATCACACCACACCCAGCACACAACCCAGTGTGTCTACAAGACAGGCGTCCCAGGCTTTGGGGCTGCTCCAGGGTGCGGTGGGTTGCTGGTGAGTCATGTCAACTGCACTGGCATCAGAGTACAATCTTTGGTGTATGGCAAAGGGGAAGCAGTAGGACTTGAAGCCTGGTTGCAAGAGTGTGGCACTGCAAGTGTGTGGCACTGCCAGCTGTTATGGCAAATGGGAAGGATATGCAGCATTCAAGCTTCCCATCTGTGCAACATGGGTGCAGGGGCCCCTGTGGGACTCGGGTGAGGGGATGTCTCCTGCCTGGAGGAGGCCTGCTGGCATACTGCAACTGGCCTCCTAGCCTCTTGCCTGACGGGATGCTTATGCTCCAGTCCCTGGTCTACACACTCCACTTCTGGCACAGTTCCCATGAAGCTGACATCCTCCCTGGGATAGTACGGCAGGGGATTAAGCCACAGGGCCTTGCAGATGATCTGGGCAGAGGGTTATGGAGGAAGGCGGGCTAGCTGGGAGGAGCTAAGATCACCTTGATCTCCCCAGAGACACCTTGCCCACTATTATTCATATATCACCAACCAACCTCACTGGTACTGGACTCGTGGCCATTGCCAGCTTCTGGCGACCAGCAAAGACTTTGGTGTCGATTGAGCTGAGCTGATGCCCATGACGAGTGACCTCATCTCACCACTACAGTTAGTGCCTTGGAAATCCTGGTGCATTAGCCAATCCAAGAAGCTGGGTAGTGAGGAGTCCAGGCTGTAGCCGGGTGGATCACAGTCACAGTCACAATCACTGGATGGTGCTAGAACGTGCAGCCCTGTATCCTGTGGGAATGGGATATCCACAAGGACCCATGGCTGGGCAGGAAACCCACCGAATCACCCCCACCATCCTTTTCTTCCATACCACCCATGCTCTGATAGCAATCCTTACAGATCTGATCATTTCAGAAAGGGAACACAGTGAGCCCACTGTGCCCAGAAGCACATCCTGCCCCGTTCCCACATCCCTGGCCCCATTAGGTTGCTTCCTCCCAGCAAATGTTCAGCCTCAGGAGCCTCACTCACCACCACTCATCCCCTGCACTAGCAACACACAAAAGCCCTTATCCCCTCCTCCAAACCAACCACATATTCAGTAAATTGTCATCCTGCTCATTGATGAGACTCCTCAGCTCATGGTGGTGTGTAATTCACTTGTGTCAAGGAGACATCAGAGGCACTAGTGAACATGCAGCTTGCAGCATGTGTCATGTTGGCTTACCTCCCACTGTCCTGTGTGCTGCCCAACAGGTTGGACCTCATATCACCAGGCCTCTGGTCCTTGGCTTCCTCTCCCATGAGCTACAGCACCAGTAGCCATGCTCAGGATTACAGAGGTTGCACATTCCCATCCCAACCCCTAATGCTGTGCTCTGGGCCCCAGCCTGAACTTGCGCTTGCCAGGAGCTGCTTTTGGCAGTGCCACTTCATATTCTGGCCTGGCAACAGCATGCTTCTGGCTTTTCTACAGCACAGCAGCCCAGCAGTCCACTTCCATGCTCCATCTGGCAGAAAGCAGCTTCACCAGGTCTGACTGACCACAACCCTGCACACAGTTTGTGGGCAGCAATCAAAAAAGGCCTAGATCTGACATATAAACTCCATGGTCAACCCGTGGATCCTGTGATTTTTCCCATGATTTGTATTTTGATTGCTAGAATTGTGGGTGTTCCCAAGGAAACCTCTCCAGTGGTGATCCCAGACCTAATTATGTGTTTTCTAGTTAGTGAGTAGTCTGGCAAGTTTGTCACCCACATCAGACCATAAATGCATTGATGGTTGCACTTTTCAGGTCAGTTCTCTCTACAGCCAAATTTCATACCAAACCAATATATGCTTTGGCCAAGAACAACCCTGTTCACCACATACTCATCCCTTGAGAAAATGAACAGGAAACCCAGACTAGATCGAGCAGCCCCAATTGACCCAAACTAAGCCTGCCCCAACCTCATCTCCTCCACATGGCTATTTGTGCAGCAGAAAATTCCAGTCCATCCTGTATCCCATTAGGCTTTTATACAAATCAATGGATGCTGCAGCCCAGCTCAAGTGACATAACCCCACCCTCCAACCCACAGTTACGTAGGTAGGTTTTACTGCCTATGTAGCCAGGCCCACTCTCAGCCATGGTTCTCATGCACTCTGGGGAGAGCTGAAGCCGATCAGAGGGGTACCTGAAATTCCCCTGCTAGTCTCACTCACAGACATAGATTTTGCACTTTTCAGAAGGTTCTATAGTCTTGCCTTGTAGGACTTGCCCCCTATCCTCTCCCTTGCCTGTTTATGCTCTGGCACAATCTAACCATCCTTCACTTTCTCTCACTGTTACGTAGACCAGTGGATACAGTTACTTAGTCCAGACTAGTTATGCTCCTAAGCCAGTTCATATGTAGGCTCTTAGATTTTGTTCTACTTTGTCTGGTTTGTCCACACTCGCAGTTCTCACATTCATCATCTGTAGCACTGACCCACCATGGGAACATTTGACACAACTCTATCTGGCTTATGTGCCATGCTGCTAAGGTTTAGATGTGCTCAGAAGTGCTACATCTCAGTTCTGCATGGCTAGGCTCACTTTGGTTTTCGACAGTAGATGCTACAGCCCGGTTCCAGGTCCAGCAAGTGCTTGCAGGTGCTACAACTTAACCCATGCCAGCCTGCTGATAGTCCAGCACTAATGTGTACAATCTGGTTTTGTGCCCCTATCTTGCTGCACATATCCTGGTTCTCACATTTGCCAACAGTTGTTCATTAGAAAGTTGACCTGAGTCCAGAAAGGTATATAGTAGTGGGATTAAAAATGGTGATAAGTTTTCCACTAGCAATTTTATTATCATGTTGAAAATTTTGTTCTTTTAAATAGTGTTCATTAAACTTTTCATCCTACTCTCAGTATCCTTTATAATATGAATTTCATACCTTAAAAAAAATCTTCACAAATAGAATAAAATTTGCTTTCCCCACTTCAGATTGATGATGCCTCTCTTTTTAAGCTATTTTGTTCAGGTAACAGAAAATTGGGTTTTTCACTTCCATTATATATTTTATTTACTTGAGGAGGATTCTAGTAAGTGACATGTAGGAAACATCAAGGAGACCAAACATTTCTCTTAAAACCTCTCTAAATATCAAAATAGGTTCACTATGAGCTGTAATTGAGGCTGTTTAACTCCTTTTCAATAACAATCTTTGTGAGAAAACCAAATTTTACAAGTGTTAAAATTTAAATACACTGTAAGTAAAATGTCACTGAGAAGAGTATTCACCTATCACCATTGCCTCATGGAGGACATGCTACTGAAGATGGAGTATTTGTTG
Organism: Ochotona curzoniae; assembly: GCF_017591425.1. Classification (NCBI taxonomy): domain Eukaryota; kingdom Metazoa; phylum Chordata; class Mammalia; order Lagomorpha; family Ochotonidae; genus Ochotona; species Ochotona curzoniae. The sequence continues at coordinate 187,348 of NW_024465211.1, read as the reverse complement.
GCCCCTTGAATAAAATGAGCCCAGATTTTTTTCCTTCCATTTTTGGTGTCTTATTTTTCTTAATTTATTATTTATTTAACATATGGTGGTTTTCATAGTACAGATTTCTCATATGATTCATTTGATTTATTCCTGAGCATTGTAGTATTTTTATGCTATTATGATAGGATCAATTTAACTAGTTTTCTACATCAGTAAAATTATTTGTGCATACCGAAGATATTATTTTCTACAAGTCCTGGATTTTTTTTTTAGGGCTGTCTTGCTGCCACAGGCCAATGATGATAACAATATGCAAGGATCTTAAAAAGCTGTCTGCTTTTTCAAGTGCATAGACAAGCAGCTGGCTAAGAAATGTTGCAGATCAAAATTGAGGTAGTATTCACATGGGTTGGAGAGACTACTAATGACAGTTCACTTTGCTTCACATGGCATGTAAGTTTCTGTAAGTTTCAGAGTGAAGATTACTGAAAAGTCAAGATCACATGACCCAAACAAGTCCTGTGAAGCAAATTACGAAGAATTATAAGCAGAAGGTTGGGACCTGAGAGCTAGAACTCTCGTTGCTTCACCACTTTATTTTTTTTTAAAGATTTATTTTTATTATTTTCTTATTGGAAAGGCGGATATACAGAGAGTAGAGACAGAGAGGAAGATCTTCCGTCCGATGATTCACTCCCCAGGTGAGTGCAACGGGCCAATACTATGCCGATCCGAAGCCAGGAGCCTCTTCCGGGTCTCCCACGCGGGTGCAGGTTCCCAAAGCTTTGGGCCGTCCTCGACTGCTTTCCCAGGCCACAGGCAGGGAGCTGGAAGGGAAGCAGGGCTGCCAGGATTAGAACCGGCGCCCATATGGGATCCCGGGCGTGCAAGGCGAGGACTTTAACCACTTGCGCCACGGAGCTGGGCCCTGCTTCACCACTTTATGAACTTAGTTTTCTTCAGAAATCCTCATAAGGAGCATGTGACTACATCTTAAAGATGGAAATAATGAGTGTATAGAATGCTTCTCTCCAGTCTTCAGGATATGAACAAGACATCTGCCAGACTCCTGGATGTCATTTACTATTTTTGCATGCCTACAATATTGCCTGCCCTGATAGCCCAATTCCCTGACTGTGTGATGAAGATGGGATTTTCTTCAAGGAGCCTGAGCTATAAATTTCCTGCAAGGAAAAAGCTGTGATGTAAGTGATCCTAATTAATTCCCAGTCAGTATTATTATTCACTTGTTAGATAATATATTGCCTTGCATGGTTTCTTCTCATAAAACTCATTGTAGTCGTCACCTGTAAACACTATTGACCTTGCAAGCCACTTGAAATTAAAAAAAAAAAAAAAAAAAAAAGCAGGGGAGGGGAACAACCAAAATGAACGAGGCAGACCATGCTTTGCTGGCAACTGAAAGTTTATTCCCAGGGTTCTAGTTCTTATACAATTAGAATAAACATAACTGAATTGTTCAACAACTCAGACTTAGTTCATGTTTATAAAAAGGGTGTTCAAGGAAAATTAGCAAGGAATCTTGTGCAATACACTATTGAAATGGGGAATAGGAATAAATAGGGATGCTATTTGTCCTTTGATTGCTTACTAGATACGGAACAGATATTCATCTTTTATCAAAAAGAGCACAAAAACACCTCCAAAGATTCACTGAGGTGCAGCATGCAGAATGTCAATCGAGAAGCCCTTCACTTTTTTTTTTTGTCAGGAGCCTCTTCCCAACAGGTTCCCAGCCTTACAATTGTAGCCACAGCCAACTTGCTAGATGCATTCTATTGTCTCCACCTACCCAGCCCCCATTTCATTTTTTGAGGACAACAACATCATTGTGGTGTTTTATCGTTTCTTATTTGGAGTAATTATTCAGTCTTGCTAGTATGAACAGAAAACATAGACAGAAAGGAAAAGTTATAATGGCTGTAACAGACCTGTGAATGACATTCTGCTAAGGCATTAAGATTCATTTATTGAAGGCAATTCACTGTGCTTTTAGAGAGCCGTTGGCCTAAATGGTCCTAAAGATGATATCTCAACATGTCCCAGCTAAACTGGCTATTATAAAAGGAGCAGTGGTAATACTATGATGTCATATCATAACAATTACTTTTGCAAATCTATAATTTGTTCTCCTAATGACAGCACAGCAGTTTTAACATTCTTAACTTTGACTCTACCTGCTTGTCAGTACAAACCTGCAAAATCCATAATGCATTTGAATGCTTTTGCCATTGTGCCACAAGTTGATGTGACAGGATCAACAAATGAAGGCCTCTCCAGAGAACATGGTCATTGTTATTCTAGTCAGAAGCCCAATTATTCATAAATAATCCACTCAGTAAATTGTTTGCTCCAAAATAGGAGATGCTGTATACACTCACTTCATAAGTCCTGTGTGGGACCTTCCTGCCAAAGCTTGGTGAGCGTTCCTGGCAGCCAAATTACAGGCTTTGTTTAAAAATAAAAGTTTGGGGGACCTGCTGCAACAGAAAGTGGGAGAAAGGTTGTAAAGGCAATGGTGCAGTCATAGCATGGTACCACATAAGGTGAAGATTAGTGAGCCAGGAGTTGGGGTTACAAAGATCCAACATAAGAACCCCGACCTGGAACTCACTGGAGGGAGTAACTGCAAACAGAGAGTTGTATACCAACTGGAATAAGTAAAATCAAACTGTAGACCTATGGGTGACACAGTTAAGAAATCTGCTCCAATGAGAAGACACTGCTAATCAGAAGTAGAATTACCCACAGCAAAAGAAGAGACAAGGGAAAATGAATATTATTAAAATCTCCCCTGCAAAAGATCAAAACGTATGTCTAGATCAGAGTACTCTGAGGAAGACATCAAAAAAATGAGGGACACAAATATCATGAACTCATTTAAAGCTTCTTATCAGCAATGAGAAGCACATACAAGAGTTCACAGAATTTAAGGAATATTTTACACAAGCAACAGCAGCAATGAAGCAAATCAAGGCTGATATATTAGAAATTAAGAGCACAGTAGAGAAAATTAGAAGTACAAAGGAGAGACTCTAAAACAGACTGAAGCATGCAGAAAACCAAGATGACAGAATCGGATAAGGACACGTTTAAACAGACAGAAAAAACATTTGATCAGAATTAAGCAGAGAAGTCATATTCCAGGTAAGAGGAAAGAACCTAACAACAGCAGAGGGGTACCTGGAGACTGACAGACACAGGAAAGCAGCAGACAAAACAGTATGGTGTTGTAGTGACTGATGCTCCAGCAACATTCAACTAATGATAGTCTGAACTCCACCAGCAGCCAGATCTCTACCAACAACCAGGTGGCAGGGGTCTTTCACTGGTAGCTTGGGAGATAGACAAAGACAAAGAACTGTTTGTATGGCTGGTCCATTTGATTTGACCAAGAACAGAGCCAGAACAGCAGGTCCCAGATGGGCAGTGTGAAAACAGGGTGGATATCACTGCCCATTCAGCCCCCTAGAGCTGAATTGGGCACTATTTTATTTTGAGTAACGAGGCAAAGGCAAGGGAAAGGACTGAGCATACACTGAGCTGGGAGTGAATTCATTTCTGATTCCATGAACTGTGACAACTTGGCATTCTACAGGTTCCACCCAAGATAGGCCCAGGTAACACTCAGACCTGATGGCCAGCAGATCAAGAATTTTAATAGTGGTACATCAGGTGCTATTTTGTACACTGTGGTGATAGCTTTAGGACTGCAGGGGAAAACAGTGAACTGCACATGTGCTGAGCTTGGGAGAACTCACTGAGTTCAGCAAATTGCAATGGTCCCACAGGAAAATCATACTGACTGTGGCATTGTATGGGTTAGGATAGGTCTGAGTGGCACACAGACCTAACATCCAACAGGTACCAATAAGGTCAGCGCCACCAACAAACTAACTATATAGGACAACTGGCATTTCTCTAATCCTTGGACTTCTCCAACTGGAAGGGGGAGAAATTTTGCAGAGACAATGGTGTAGACATAGCACGGTATCCCAGGAGGAGGAGGCAAATGATGAGCCAGGATCTGGGGCTGAGGAGACCACACTGGAAATCATACATAAGGAGCCAGAGCTGGAGCTTACTGGAGGTTGTGGCACAAGTGGCTGCAAACAAAGAGCTGTGTACCAACTGCAACAAGTTAAATCACATTGTAGACTTGTTGGTGACACAATTTAGAAACCTGCCCCAAGGAGAAGACTGCTAACCAAAAGTACAATGACCAAGAGCAAAAGAAAAGACAAAGGCATTATGAATACTATTAAAAACTCCCGAGCAAAGGAGCAAAACCCTATGCAGATCTCAGAATTAACTGAGGAAGACATTAAAAAAATGGGGCAAACAAAATTCATAAAACTAATTTTAAATCTTCTGATCAAAAATGAGAAATACATACAAGAGTTCAAAGAATTTAAGGAAGCAATAAAGCAAATGAAGGTTGATATATCAGAAATTAAGAAACAGTGAAACAAATTAAAAGTACAAAGGAGAATCTCCAAAATAGACTGAAGCAAGCAGAAGAAAGAATTCCAGAATTGGAAGATATTTCCCATCATTAAGGGTAAGCAAAGAAAAAGCTGGAAGCAGAGCTGGATCAGGCCAAACAAAGTATTCAAGAATTGAAAGACACTATTAAGAATCCAGATATAAGAGTTATGGGAGTCCTTAAAGGTGCAGAAAGAGAAGTTGAGTTTGTATATGTATTTAATGAAATAATAAAGGATAAAAGTTCTTTCCCTAGAGAAAGAACTGAGAAACAACATCTAGGAGGGACACAGAACTCCCAACAGGCCTGTTCAAAAGTGATCTTCATCAAGACACGTGATCAGCAAGCTCTCTTCAATTGAACAAAGGTCTTTAAGTGATCATGTGAAAAATATCCATTGACATACAAAGGAATGCCAATTAAACTCACATGAGATTGCTCACAGGAAACTCTACAGGCAATAAGAAAATGGAGTGACATATTTCAGAATATAAAGCCAAAAATTCTCAGCTTAGGATAACATATTCACCAAAGCTTTCTTTTGTCTTTTGTAAAAAAGCTTTATTTATTTTTATTACAAAGTCAGATATTTAGAGACAAGGAGAGACAGAGAAAAAGATCTTCTGTCCCATGATTCACTCTGCAAGTGACCGCAACTACTGATGCTGTACCAATTTGAAGCCAGAAGCCACAAACTTCCTTCTGAATCTTCCACACATGTGGAAGGTCCCAAAGCATTGAGCTGTCCTTTACTGCTTTCCCAGATCACAAGCAGGGAGCTGGATACGAAATGCAGCTGCCAAGATTAGAATCAGTGCCTATATGGTATCACAGCACATTCAAGGTGAGGACTTTAGCCGCTAAGCCACGCCTCTGGGCCTATCTTAATTTTGTCTTTGAAAATGAAATTAAATTCTTCCACAGTAAAGAAACGGTAAAAGAATTTGTATCTTCCAAACCTGAACTACAAATTATGCTTAAAATATTCTATTGACAGAGAAAAGGAACAGTGCCCACAAAAATCAAAGGCAAATATGAAAAACATCCCAGTAAAATAACAACAGAAGACTAAAGCAATGAACAACTCATTTCCAAAATGACAGGACCAAATTACCACCCATGCATATAAACCCTGACTGTTAATGAAGTAACACTTATTGCCTGAGTGTAAATGACTTAAGCTCAATCAAACATCATAGATTACTAAACTGGAATAAAAAACAAAACCCATCTATTTGTTCCCTACAGGAGACATGTTTCACCAACAAAGATCAACAGAACATTATTTCATGGATTTTTTCTTGTTTCTGCTAGTTTCATTTCCTCAAAACATCTTTTTCTAATTCTTCAATAACTCATAGATCATACAGTAGAAACTATTTTCTGCAAAAATGTTCTTGATTTTCATTTTTCAGCTACACATTTGTCATTTAGTAGCATGTTATTTAACTTCATGGTGTTTAGTTTTTTTTTTTTTTTTTTTCCCCTAATGTTGATTATTCTTTGTGGCTTTTCATTTAAGGGGATGTATAGTAATGGTGGAATTGAGACCGTCATATCTAGTAACATGTTATTTAATTTCATTGCATTGTAAATTTCTATGCTTCTTTCTATTCTTGATTTTATATTATGAATTCATTTGAGGGATATGCCAAAGCTGTTAAATGGAGACTATCATATGCAGATGTGAGGATAAAATGTAATATGAATTTCTACTTCCAGACAAAGATGGAGTTAAAATGAAACTGTTTACTATATCTTGATGATGGGATGCTGGACTCTCTGCCATTGTCCATGCTCACAATGATGGACATATGACTCTATATGAAGAACAATACTATAGTAATGAAATAGAGAAACTAGTTGGATGGGGTGGCGTTGGTGTTGGTATAAGGGAAATGACAGAAGCCTAGCCTATAGAACTGTATCATAAAATAATCATACCAATACTAATAAGTAAAAAAAAAAAAGGACAAATCTTAAAATCATAATACATGAAAAAAATAATAAAAGATGCTTTTGGGTCAGGTCTGACCTGGGTCACAGAGAAATTATAGCCTCTCAATGAATTAATGTATGGTGCCCAGCATGGGAACCTAAAAACTTATGTCCTTGCCTTGTACATGTTGGGATCCCATATGGGTACCTATTCATGTCCTGGCAGCCCTACTTCCCATATAGCTCCCTGCTTGTGGACTTGCAGGACAGTAGAAGATAGCCAAAAGCCTTAGAACCTTGCACCCACATGGTGGACCCAGGAAGAGAAGCTCCTGGCTTCAGATCAATGCAGCTCTGGCCATTGCAGCCACCTGAGAAGTCAATCAGGGATAGAAGATCTTTCTGTCTCTGCTCTGTTTATTTGACTTTCCAAAAATCTTTGTAATCTTGAGAATGAAAATAATTAGTGTAGGAACAAATAGAAAGGTGGAAGATAGAGTTCTCTTTTCTTCCTGGAATTCCCCAGCATTTGTCATCCTAAAAAAAGTCAGTGAACTGCAGGCTCTTAATTGATTTATGAAATGTAAATATCAGTATGCATGAATGTTTCTCAATGTCTTCCTCAATATACTCTGATCTAGACATACGTTTTGATGCTTTTCAGAGGGTTCTTTAGTATTATTCATTGTGTCTTTGTCTCTTTTTTTGCTGTGGATCATTGTACTTCTCATTGGGGCAGGTATCTAAGCTGTGTTACCCATAGGTCTACAGAATGATTTTACTTGTTCCAGTTGGTACACAGTTCTTTGTTTGCAATTACTTGTGCCATTCCTTCTAGTGAGTTCCAGATCTGGGTTATTTTTATGTAAATTTACACAATGGTCTCTGTAACTCCAGCTCCTTGCTCACTCATCTCCACATCTTGTGACAGCATGGGAAGGCTGCGTCATTCCATTTACAACCTTTCTTCTTCTTCTGGTTGGAGCAGGTTCCAGGATTAGGTAGACACCAGATGTCCTATATAGCTAGGTGGTTGTTTGTGGTGATATTTCTGGAACCTGTTAGCCCTTATGTCTGAGGGCCATACAGACCTATTTTGAATCTTACAATTGAATAGTTAGTATTATTTCCTGTGGGGCTAGCACAGTGCAATGAGCTCAGTGAGTTCTCACCAAGCTTAGCACAGGCACAACTCACTGTTGTCCCTGGCAGTCTTAAATTTCCACACTGTACAAAAGTGACTGATGGGCCACTATTAGAGCTCTTGATCTGCTGGCCATCAGTTCTGAGGCCTACACAGATCTGTCTTGAATGGAACCTGTATGATGCCATGTTGTTGCAGTTCACTGATCCAGAAATGAGTTCATTTGTAGGTTAGTGCATGTGCAGCATTGTCCATGGCCATTGCCTCCTTAAATAAAACTGTGCCTGATTAGGCTCTAAGAGGCAGTCAATGCTGTGAAATCCAGCCCTTTCCTGGACTGCTTGTGTGGGACCTGCACTCTGTTTCTGCTCCTGGGAAAATCAAACGAACTAAAGGGAAAAGCATTTTTTTTTTCTGAATTTACCTCCTGAGGTCCCGATACACATCCCTTTCTACCTTGTTGCTGCTGGAGTTAAGGCTGCTGGTGCCACTTGGATATCAATCACTGCAAAACCACACTATTGTTTCCTCTGTTTTTTGGTGTCTGCCAGTCTCCAGATACCCATCTCCTCTTTTCTGCCCTCTCCTATTTTCTGGAATGTGTCTTCTCTGTTTCATACAGGCTAATATTTCTCTATCTGTTTCAATTTGTGTCTACTCTATTTGACCATCTTTGTTCTCCTCTGATTTGCTATTTTAGTATACGTGCTGCCAAAATGGGCACACCCTGATTTCCTTTGTATTTTAACAGGCTTGATCACCTCAAAACTTCCTATGAAATATCCATTTCCTGCTGATAAGGATGGCTGATGGATTAATTAGTTCTTTCATTTACTGTTGATGCTTTCCTAAACCAATTCCTCTTTGATTTTCCCATATTATATTTCACCATAGGACAGTAATTTGGGGACATGGTAAATAACGTTGTGCATTCAATTGCTATACAAAGAATCTCATTCCCACAATTTATGGAACTTCAGGAATTAGAGGCTGAAGCACTGCATGTGTGTATTCCATCAGGCCTATGCGATAGATTCTTACTTCTGAATCACTCCTAATTCAATTCACCATATGGCAGCTTCTTTCAGAAGATATTCCTTGGGCTATTCATGTTCTCTAATAAAGTACACATTAGCGCTAGTGTCAGCCAACCCAATAAAATTCTTTTCTTGTATTAACAAAACAAATACAGGCTTCTTGGACTCATGGAGTGTTGTTTTGAAAGCAATGATTGTTTCAGTACTGCTAAATCCTCCCTGAAATGTACATTTTATTTTTCTGGGAGTATATAGGGAAATAATAGAAGCTTTCCAATTTTATCACCTTTTTGAAAAAATATTTCAAAGATACTGTCATCATAATAGCATTGCACCCATGTAATTTTTATCATTTATTCCTGTATCGACAGTAATATCTTTTAAACACAGGCTGTTGCAACCTAAAATTAAACCTACAGTCCAGACAAAATGGATGTTCAACATTTCAAGGAGATTTCTTACAAGCATTTAAATAAATGTGGAGTTAAATCACATGGGGCATTCGGATTAGTAGAAGTTCTAACTATATTGGCTCCATAGACTTGCAATATTTTGTCCCTTGGTTTTGCTTTGAGCACAGAAACTGACCCTCCTGGAGGTTTTCAATGGCAAAAAGTATTGTTGCTGTTGCAATATCTGGGCAAGCTTTAAGCCTATTGTTGTCCATTTTTGCATCAGTGACAGATACATACTTGAGAAATTTGTACATTTTCATCTTTTTGTCACCCGAAGTCTACAGATAGGTCATAACATTTCTTTCTCAAATGTCTGCCCTTGACAAAATTAATACATGTGACTTTTGCTGTTTATAACAGGAATTGCTTCCAGGGCAACAATTATATTGAATAGTGTCAACATTTAGATATATTCTCAGGTAATTCAAAACATTTTTCTCTTATTTTGAGATTTATTATTGTTATTGTTATTATTATTATTATTATTATTATTATTATTATTATTTTAACTTTTGAATTTTATGACACAATTCTGTAGTGTTGGGGATTTACATAATTCTCACACCCAACTGATTCCCCCCATATTGTTACAATAGTATACTCCTTCATAAGGAGTTATAATTCTATCATTCTGTTATTTAATTATGCCCTGAAATTGCTGGCAAAGACAGTCCAGCATCCTGTGGTCGAGACATGTCCATCAGTTTCACAGGTGTCCATCTTTCATTCAGAAGTAGGGATGCAAGTGGCATTGTGTCTTTACTTCTGGATATGATAATTTCTATTACTCCATCACTATGCATTCCAATTTACATGATGGTCTCCTTATATTAAAAAGAATATATGGCATTTATCCTAATGGGATTCTCTTTTTGGGACCATCTTCTTGCAAATGATATGATTCTTTTTTAATGGCTGAATAATATTCCATGGAGTAGATGTACCATACTTTCTTTAACCACTCCTCTTTGGATGCACATCTGAACTGTTTTCATTTCTTTGTTATTGTAGTTTCTGCTGCTATATATATAAGATTACATATACCCTTCTAATATGCAGGCTTTATTTCCTTTGGTATATTCCTATGAGCCGGATAATTGCATCATATGGCAGGCTTACTTGCAAATCTATTAAGTACTTTCCATATTAATTTTTAACAATGGTTGTACCAGACTACGGTCACATCAGTAAGGAAGGAGGGTGCCATCATTCCCACATCCATGCCAGCAGGTGTTGTTAGTAGGATTTTGAATGTAGGCCAGTCTCACTTAAGTTAGGTTATAACTATATGTAATTGCCATTTGCATCTACCTGATTTCTATGCAGGCCTGTACATATTTTCATATGTTTGTCAGTCATTTGAATCTGTTCTTTAGAATGATTGTCTATTTCTTTTGCCCATTTTTTCACACTTTTTTTTTTTTTACTCTCCCTTTGTTTCTGAAGTTTTTTGTAAATCTTGCATATTAGGGCCCTATCACATGTATAATATGTTAAATGTTCTCCCATTCTGTTGATTGCTACTTCACCTTTTAAATTGCTTCCATTACTATACAGAAGCTTTTAAGTTTTATGTAGCCCTGTTTGTTCACTTTGGCTTTTACTGCCTCTGCCTTTGGTATCTTTTCTAAAAAGACTTTCCTCATTCCTGTTTCTTGCAAATTTTTTTTTTCTGTATTTTCCTTAATATTTCAATGGATTCTAGATGTAGAGTTAGGTTTAGAAATGATTTTTTATAATGTGACTGGTTTACTTATTGCTTCTTATTTCCGAAAGGCTGATATTAAGCTGCCCCAACAGCAATTGTTAAATAGACAAGGCATTTGTTCCCCTGAATTATTTTCAGTTATCTTGTCAAAGATTAGCAGGCTATATATTTGTGGGCTCCATTTTGGTGTTTCTATTCTGTTCCATCGATCTCTGCTTTTGTACCACTATGAGAATTTTTGATGGCCATTCCCTTTTAGTATGTCTGGAAGTCTAGAACTGTGGTTGTTCCAGGCTGGTGTGTATTCTTCAGGATAGCTTTGGTTAATCATGTTCTCCTGTGTTTCTAAATGAACTTTTATATCTTCTATTCTATTTCTGAGAAGAATGATATTAGGATTTTGATTGGGATTGTATTGACTCTGTATATTACTTTTGGTAATATGCACATTTTGATGATGTTTATCCAGCCAATCCAGGAATTTGGCAAATTTCTCCATGTTTTTCATATCTTCTGTTTTGTTTTCTAATGTTTTATAGTTTTCATCATAGGAGTCTTCAGCATAGTTAGAGAGATTAATTGCTAGGTATTTAAGATTTCTCTTCTCTATTAAAAGGGGCTGTACTTACAACTTTTTTCTCATGCATAAAATTACTTGGGTACACTAGAGTCATTGATTTGTGTTCATTTATTTTGTACCCTGCTACCCTGTCAAAGTCTCTTATAATCTCCAGTAGTCTCATGACTGACTTTTAAGTTCTTCTACATAATCATGTTATCTGCAAGTAAGGATAAATTCAATTGCTAATTTCCAATTTGTATTGCTTTAATTCCTTTTTTTGCCAAATAGCTCTGATAATAACTTCCATTTTATTAAAAAGTAGTGATGACAGTGGGCATCCTTATATAGTTTCAGATGATAGTGGAAGGCTTCCAATCTTTTCCCATTTAGTATGATGCTGGCATTTTGTTTTCATATGTTTCCTTTGTTTGTGTTCTACAATGTTCTTTCTGTCTATCTTACCTAGGGTTTTCAGCATAAAGTGGTGCTAGATTTTATCAAATGCCTTTTCTGCATATACTGAAATGATCATATACATTTTACTGTTCAATTTTTTGATGTGTTGTATCACATTTATTGATTTGCAAATGTTGTACCATCCCTGCCTTCTTGCTAAGAACCACAACTTGTCTGGGTGAATCATCTGCCAGATACGCTGTTAGATTCACGTAGCTAGTATTTTGTTGGCAATCTTTGTTTTTCTGTCCATCAAGGGTATTGGTCCGTAGTTCCTTTTTTCTTGGTTTATCTGGATTAGTTATTAAAATTATCTTGCAGCCATTAAAAGAGTTGGGAAGAATTGTCTATTACTTGGGAAAAAAAAAAACAAAAAACAAAAAACTTGAGGAGGACTGGGTTATATTCCTGTTGAAACAATTGGTAAAATTCACCAGTGAAGCCATCTGGTACAGGACTTTTCCTGGTTGAGAGAGCTTTATTTATCAATTTAATCTCGGTCACTGTTATAGGTCTATTTGTGTTGTTACTTACTTTTTGGTTTAGTTCTGGTGGATTGCATGTGTCCAAAACTTATCCATATCTGCTGCATCTTCTGGTTTTCTGCTTATAGTTGCTTGTAATACTTTCTAATAATTCTCTATGTCTGAGCTTTGTGTTGTCTTATTTCCTATCTTGTTTCTGATGCTATTAATATATATCTTACCCCCCCCTTTTTATTATTTGGGTTAGTGAGGAGTCTGTTTTGTCGATTTTCTCTAAGAACCATCTCTTTAACACGTTGATGTTCTGTATAGATTTTTTGGTCTTTATTACATTTGTTTCATTCCTTATCTGGAATATTTCTTTTTTTTTTTCCTTCTAATCTTGGGATTGTTCTGTTGTTGTTTTCCTTCAACTCTAAGGTTAGCTCATTGACTCTTCCAATTTCTTAACATAAGCAATGATTGAGATGGACCTTTTCCTTGATTGTGTCCCCTTAGTTTCCTTTTTTGTTATTTTGTGGTTTTTGGATTATAACATTGTCAAGTCTAAAGAAGATTTCATGTACTGATAAAAAAATGTGTATTATTTGCAGGGTGAAATGTTTGAAAGATATCAACTAAAGCCATTTGCTCTAGAGTTTGGGTGAATTCTGTTGTTTTTTTGCTGAGTTTTTGTCTCTTGGATCTGTTCATTGATGTTAATGTGGTTGTCTCCCACTATGATGTATTGAATTCAATTTCTCTCTTTTAGTCCATTATTGTTTTTTTACATAGCTAGATTCCTTGGCATTTACTGCATATACATTCATCATGGTGATCTCTTCCTATTGAATGGATCCGTTGATCAGTATATGGAGTCCTTCTACATTCTTTCAAAGTTTTTCACATAAAAGTATCTGTCATCTGATATACGAGTGGCCACAATGACACATTTTTCTTCACCATTTGCTTGGATTTTTTTTCCCATCATTTCACTTAGAGTTTCCCGTGATTTTTGTTGGTAAGATGTAGCTTCTGCAAGCAGCACATAAATGATTTTATTTGAGATAGTCCTCTAATCTATGGTATTTGAATGAGGAGTTTAAGCCATTAACATTCATTTTTAATATGGATAGATGGCAGTTTTGTCCTGTCATTTTATCAATGTGTTGTTCTATGATAGAATCTTCTGTTAGCCTTTTAGTGGGATGCTCTCCACTTTTGGTAGTTGCTATTTCTTTGATTCTGGTAGTTGTTATTGCTTTCTCTTCATGAGAACATTTTCTGAGTATTATTTGTATGATAGGTTATAAGAGGCAAAATTCTTGAATATTTTTCTTTATTGTTGAATAATCAAAATTTAAAAGAAAAGAGGAAACTATTTAGAGTAATCTAATCTTAGCTGAAATTTTTTGCCCATTTATGGTCTGCAATATATTATTTCATTCTCTCTTGGCCTGCAATGTTCCCTGAGAGGTCAGCTGTGAGCTTGCTAGGATTCAGCTACAGGTTATTTGAATTTTCTTATTTACATATTTAAGGATTTTTTTCTTATGTTCAACTGAAGAGAGCTTGATTATTATGTGTCATTGTGCAGTTCATTTTTGATAAATTCTGTTGGAAGTTCACTGAATAAATCTCTAATCCTAGTTTCTTTTTCTGTACTATCTGGATCTGCCAAAATTTCTATGCTTGGTCTTTTGTTTCTTTTAATTCATTTTTGTTTTAAAGATTTATTTTTATTATTTTTTTTATTGGAAAGGTGGATATACAGAGAGGAGAGACAGAGAGGAAGATCTTCCATCCAATGATTCACTCCCCAAGTGAGCGCAACGGCCGATGCTATGCCAATCTGAAGGCAGGAGCCTCTTCCGGGTATTCCATGTAGGTGCAGGGTCCCAAAGCTTTGAGCCGTCCTCAACTGCTTTCCCAGGCCACAGGCAGGGAGCTGGAAGAGAAGCGGGACTGCGGGATAGAACTGGCACCCATATGGGATCCCAGGGTGTGCAAGGCGAGAACCTTAACCACTGTGCCACCGCGCCGGGCCCTGTTTCTTTTAATTCTTGCACAGTTTTTTAACTTGACCCAGCTATGCTTCCACTATTGTTCTTTTCCCCCTGGTGACTGGAAGTACCTTCCAATTCTGGTATTGTTTCTTCTGCATCATTATTTTATGTTTGAGACTCCCAACTGTACTTTTAATTTGTGCCCACTGTATTCTTAACCTTGAAAATGTCAGCTTTTATTTGATTTCCTGTGTGACATATTCCTTAAATTCTTTGCATTTCTATGTCACGTGCTTCTCATTTTTGGTCAGAAGCTTTACAATGAGTTTTCTGAATTTGGTGTCCTATGTTCTCAATAATTCTGAGTGTGCTAAAGCTTTTGCTCCTTTACCCAGTAGTGTTCAGTAACTTCTATTATGTCTCTGTCTCTTAACTTTTGACATTGCAATTGTATTTGGAGCATTCTCATTCTTTATCCATGTCTCTAAGGTGTATTATCTACATAAGGAGTCATAATTCCATCAGTCTGTTATTTAAGTATGCTCCTACATTTCAGGTACAGATAATGTTAAACAGTCTATCATCCCATTGTGTATACATTTCCAACAATTTCATTGACAGTCCTTCTTTGATGTGGAATCAAGGATGCAGATTGCATTGTTTTCCCACATCCGGGTATAGTAGTCGAGATTTTTTCCTAAGGAGAATCCCAGTCTATATAAATCTGTACCAAAAAGTTAAACATTTGAAATAAAAATTTAACAGCAATAACAATAAAAAGATGTAGAACCTACAATTTTACACATTGATTTTTATGTTCAATCAATCTCCCAGGTTAGGAAGACACAATTGTTCCAAATAATTGAGTTTTGGAAGGGTTAATTGTTTCAGATACACAAGATAACTCCTTTTTGGGTGCTGAAGGTCAACTGGTGCTGTTGACCTTCAGACTCAGGGACCAAACAAATTCTGCAGGATGCAAAGCTGAGGATGTCCTTCCAAGAAGTCAGCTCAATATGACCAACCAGAAGCATGCCCATTTCAACATTGGATCCCTGTGTTGTGTGAGCTCTGTTCCACCACCAGTCTGCCCTCAGGGTCTTCTGCTGCCTCTCCACCAAACTATTCAACAGGATTGGGTGGTCCCAACCTGTCTTCACTTTTAGAGCTGCATGTGCAAATCCAAACCCCCGCATACCTGACACAATAACTAACTTGTGGTTGCCACTGGATCCCTGGTTGTTGCTGGAGTCTGAATTGCTGCCCACTGGTGGCTACTGGTTTTTCTATTCTTTGTAATACCACTTGTAACATGCTGTCCCTTCTCTATGTCCAGCAGGTTTGCAGGTAATCTCTGTTGACTCCCTGATACTTTCTTTATTATAATCTGCTCCTTGTGCTTTACCCTAATGAATCTCCATTATCTTGAACATATCTGTCTGCACCCTACACTGCCATGTTGATCCTTTTGAGTTCTTATCATATTTTCACAATACAAAGTTACATTATTATATGCCAAAAGCTGCTATAGAGTTTGTAACTCACTGATAAAACACATATTTGATTTTCTATTGAATTTTTGAGCAGTCCCACAAAATCTAAGATTTTATGGGCTGTTGAAAAATTTTAGTATAGCTGCCAACAGGATCAGATCCTCAAATTTTTCCCAATCCTTTAAATTCATGTCTCAGATTTGTTGGGTAGTATCAGGATGAATGAGCAGCTTTGTGTGCTGAAATATACAATACACCCCAGAAATTAATAAGCATATTGGAAAAAATACTGCCTTTTCATCTTGATCTCAAAGCCGATTTTTGTATCTAGCCTCATCACCCAGCCACAGTAGACATTGTAAAAATTATGATTTTGATAATACCACTTTTTGATACAAGATAAAAATATAAATAATCCATTTGCCCTTGGGCCCAGAACGTACCCTAGTGGCTAGGGTCCTCTCCTTTAACACACTGGGATCTCATATGGGCGCCGATTCTAATCCCGGCAGCTCCAATAACCATCCAATTCCCTGTTTGTGGCCTGGGAAAACAGTCGAGGATGGCCCAAAGCCTTGGGACCCTGAACCCACATGGGATACCTGGAAGAAGTTCCTGGATCCTGGCTTCGGATAGGCATAGCATTGGCCATTGCACTCACTTGGGGAGTGAATCATTGGACGGAAGATCTTCCTCTCTGTTTCTCCTCCTCTCTGTATGTCTGACTTTCCAATAAATAAATAAATCTTAAAGAAAAAAAAAAAAGAATCTATTTGTGCTAATCAATCCAGCTTTTGAGAAATTCAAAACAAAATGAGAATGTTGGTCTATAATTGTTACATATCTTTTTTTAAATCAGACATTATGTCAAGCTCAAAACCTGTACACACCTTATGCCCTTGCTGATTAAGGGTAATGGGAAAGACTCATGCAGATAGAGTACTGCAGTAGTGGTTTAAGGTGGCAAATCCACAAAATGTTCTTTCTGAACCTGTTATACAGGTGCTGCCTTTGTTCAGTCCTTTTCAACATTAGATGTATGACTTATCTCTCATAAAAGGATTTTCCTCCAACTCATCACCTTCAGTGTCACTTAGATAACAGCAGAGGAAAAATGTTTGGGCGAGATGGTGCAATAGGCATAGGGCCTTCATTTTTCTGTTCTATTTTAGGTGCAAAGCATATTAGTGATTTTTTTTTTTTGAAGATTCCATCCAATGATTCACTCCCCAAGTTACCCCAATGGCTGGTACAGTGCTGATCCAAAGCGAGAAGCCAGGAATTTCTTCCAGGTCTCCCACATGGGTGCAGAGTCCCAAGGCTTTATTCCCAAGGCCTTTGGCATCCTTGACTGCCCTCCCAGGCCATAAACAGGATGGTTATTGGAGCCACCGGGATTGGAACCTGCGCTCATATAGGATCCCAGCACATCCAAGGCAAGAATTCTAGCCACTAGGTCACCGCACCAGGTCCCATATTAGTGATCTTTCAGGGTTTTGTTTGTTTGTTTGTTTGTTTGCTTATTGGGGTTTGTTTTTTACTCTCTCCCATTGGTTGCTAGGAAAATTTCCATTTTTGCATTCATTATTTCTTTCTGAGTTTGCTCATTAATTCATCTTTATGTGAAGATTTCTTAGTGGCCTTTCCCAAGCTTCCAGCCTTTGTCTCATTAACAGCAAAAAGCACCACACACTCCAAGGCCCAAGTGATCCAAAACTGCACTGAAATGTGCTTCCCTTTTCCTTGTGCCTTTGAAATATTTCTATGTCACTCTCACAGACTTCTATGTCTAAAACTAGATGGCAATCAAAGCCTATATTATAATACAGTGTCCAGTTCTGTTGCCATTCTGCCTTTGAGTTCACATGTCATTATGCTTCAAACAATTGCATAGCAGCTCAGGTTATGGAATATATTTGCCATTTCCTATTTTTGCCCTTTAATCATTCCCTTTTTTACATCTTCAGCAGGTGTCTTTTCCTCTTCTTTTTTTTTCTTCATGTCCCAATTCCTAACACCATCTGCCAACATTTACTAATCTTGCAAGTCACATTGAGAAAAAAATTGAGTGTAATCAAAATGAATGAGGCGGATCATGCTTTAGTGGCAATTGAAAAAGTTTATTTCCATCATTACAATTCTTATACACTTAATAAAATAATATATCAAAATTAGACTAAGTCTGTGAGCAGATTTCAAGTAAATCTAACAAGATGCCATTATGAAATTACTATTGAAATAGAGAATTGATGAGAAGCACTCTCTGTCCTTCAGTATCTGACTAGACAGATCACAGACATTTACCTTTTATGAAGGAGTACATGGAAATATTCCCAATACCTCACTGTGGAGAGCATGACTGATAAGTGAGGGGCCCTATATCTCCTCTTCTTGGAACCTCTACAAGTAAAGACAGAACATCAACTCTTAGGGGAATACTTATGGAAAAAGAGAAATGCATCAATGCATGTCAATGATATAATCTATTGCAAGTGGTGTATATTCTACAATGCAAAGAAGCAGACTGGTTGAATGGATTAAATAACACGACCAAGCTATTTGCAATTACAAAAAACTCACCATGCTCCCACTGCAAGTGTGCACAATACAAAGTGAAAGACAGATCAGATATCCCATGGTAATTTGAGCAATTCTAATCATTGCAGCATCAGACAAAACATACTATCACACAAGAATCTCATAATGTAAATATTTAATATTTTTTAAAATTCAGAAATAAGTGCCTATCATAATTGTACATTCATCAAATTCATTAGCATATTAGGAGTACTCTGGTTAAACAGCATTAGTTAGGGTATCCATATTTTTAGATTTTTTGGAATTATTTTAATTTTTTTTATTTTTATCATTTTATGATACAGTTCCATAGGTCCTAGGAAATCCCTTATTGCCTTCCCTGTAATAACCACCCCCCATCCTAGTTCCTCTATATCATTAGTAAAGTATAGTGCTTGATTCACGGTCATATGTCAATCATTGTGGGCAGGGACAATACAGAGAGTCCAGCATCTTATTGTCAATATATAGTAAACAGCTTCATTGTAAGTCCATCTTTGTCTGCAAGTGGAGATGCATATCACATTGTATACTCACATCTGGATAAGCATCTGTATTCTCACATCTGGAGACTAGCAGTCTCCACTACAGAGTTACTCTACACCCCTTTATGTAAAAAGTTATAATACAAAATCAACAATCAGAAGAAAAATAGAAATTTACAATATCATGTAGTTAAATAACATGTTACTAGATATGACAGTCTCTTTACACAGCTACTATACATCCGACTTTTTTAAAATCTTTTTTTTTTTAGTTTGAAATGCAGATATACAAGAGAAGGAGATTAAGTGAGAAAGATCTTCCATCCACTTATTCACTTCCTAAGTAGCCGCATTAGCCAGAGCTAAGGCAATTCATAGCCAAGAGTCAGGATCTTCTTCTAAATCTCCCATGCAAATGCAGGATCCCAGCTCTTTGGATTTTGCTTTCCCAGAACACAAGCATGGAAAATAGAGCCCTCAGGACACAAGCCAGCATCCATTTGTGACCGCAGCAGAGGCAAGGTGAGGACTTAGCCACTAGAATAATGTACTGGGTCTATGTTCCTTCATTCATACTAGTTAGAGTATAATCAAAAAAAAAATTGTAACATGCACACCTCTGTTTTACAAAGAAGTGATTGAAGCTACAGAAACTGCATAAAGAAATAGCAGAGATAATCTATTTTAGACCAAGTGCTCTGCTATTTATATATCACTTAATTCCAGACTTTACATATTCATATTGTTTTCTTAACTTCATGTAATGTGTGCTAGTATGGGCCATGGTAGAAATGTCTGAAATGTCAAGTTTTATATCAGGCATTCTTTTGGGTAACCTCAAAATAATCTTGGAATTCAACATAAGATTTAACAATAGATGCAACAAGATATTTTAACATATTAATGGATGTGGAAACTCACTGACCCTCAAAACAGTGCCATTGAAGAATTGGTCATTGGAACAATGGAAATAAAACAATTCAACTTTTAGAAACACAGAAACCTGCACAGTCTAATGGGATAGAGCAAGAAAAAATGTTTAAAATTTGATTCATGGCAATTGCTGAGTATATAAAAATTCAGAAACTTATAATGTAATAAATCCATCCATTAAACCTCATCAAATTAGAAAAGAAAAATGATATTGATGGGCATGGCACAATAGCCTAGTGGCTAAAGCCCTCACCTCACATGTGCTAGGATTGTGTATGGCTTCTGGTTCATATCACAACTGCTCCACTTGCCTTCCAGATTCCTGTTCATGGTCTTGGAAAGAAGAAGAAACTCCCTGCATCCATGTGGGAAATCTGGATGGAGTTCCCAGCTACAATTTGTTCAGGTCTGGTGTAGGTGGCTAAATGTGGAGTGAGGCAATGGATGTAAGATATTTCTGTGTATATTCTCGTGCCCAGTGCTAAAGTATAGTGGTTAAAGCCCTTCTCATAAACTCTCTGAGATCCCATTTGGGTACTGGTTCTAATCCCAGCACCCCGCTTCCCATCCAACTCCCTGCTTATGGCCTGCGAAGCAGTTAAAAATGGCCCAAAAGCCTCGCGACCCTGCATCTGTGTGGGAGAAGTGAAAGAGCTCTTGGCTCCTGGCTCCTGGCTTCATATCAGCACCCGTATTGGCCATTGCCGGCCACTTGAGGAGTGAATCTTTGCACTGAATAGCTGCTAATATATTTAATGTTGGGAATAGCTGAAGCTTATCCAACCAGCAAAAAAGCTCTTTTATAATGCACCAAATGTTCTGTAATAAAGGTAGCAACTACAGAACACTGTTATTTCTTAAAACTAAACAGTGCTATTACTGCAGAAAAATTTACAACTCCAACAGTTCAGCTTTGCCATTTGGTTCAGTTTTATATTTAGTCTTCATGCTAATGACATTAAAAACTCTTGATTACATATATGTTTATATAGAGAGGTAGATAATCATACACGCATATAAAATCTAAACACAAAAAATTTATTAACATATATAAACATTTGTGTGATATATAGGTTATACATGTAGTTGAGATTATGTGTATATATGAAACTAATCTTGATTAAATATATACTCAAAAACAGTACATATACTAAGGGATGCATGTACAAATATACATACAAATAAATACATACAATCCAATATATATCATATATATATATCAACACACTTACATCTATAGTTGCTTGTATAAGTAACATTTTTTCTATGTATGTCCAAACTGACACATTATATTTCCTTTTTTTATTTGACTCTTAAAAAGCATGTCTTTTCCATCCAGGCTTTTTTTTTTGAAGAGTTAGACTAGTGGTAAATCTATATTTGTATTCTACTGGAGCTTCTCATGGATTCATTCATTTATCTGTTTTCACCTCCCTTTTTATTTTCCCTCACCTATTTCATTAAGTTTTTTGTTTTTCTTTTGTTTTTGTTTTTGTTTTTTTATTATTAATCTTGAGATTGCTTTGCTGTGGGTTTTCTAGCTCATACAGACATATAATATTATAGTGCATGAAGTTTTTCTAATTTCTTGGTGTTAATATCAATTGAAATGAGCTTTCATCTCAAAACTGCTTTGTGGTACATATTGTTGATATGATATCCTGAGCTTTCATTCAATCCAGGCAATTTTTAAAATCTCTTTTGTGTTCCTTTAGATTTTATTGTTTATATAGCAGAACACTGTACAGTCTTCAAATATTTACATCATTTCTGGAATATTTTAATTTATTGGCTTCAGTTTCACACCATGATGGTCACATTGTAAGTGATTTGTTAGCCTACTGATAATTGTTTTATGGCCTATAACAAGACCAATTCTGAAACAATCCATTGGCTCTATTTCCTGTATAAAGTCTGTTTTTTCTTTGCTGAGTCTCTATCTCATTAATCTGTGCATTAAAGTTAAGGAGATATTAAAGTCTCCCACCACTACTGTATTAGAGTATATAGGATAAGCATTAATTATTGTGATTTCTTCTTACTAAATGGATCCTTACATCATCAGGTGGTATCTTTATTTCTTTTAATGCTTTCAGGTCAAAGTCTGTATAATCGAATATAGGAATAACTATATCAGCTTGCATTAGTTTCCATTGTCCTAAAAAATCCTTTTCCATTTTTTAGCTTAATTTCCATACATCTTTGTTGGTGAGATGTGTTTCCTGTATGCAAAAGTAAGATACATTTTGGTTTTCACTATGCTAACCTACGTCATTTGATGAGTTCAAGGCATGTACAAACAGCATTGATAATGAAAGTTAGTGATTTGTTTCTGTCATTTTAGTAGTGGGTTGTTGATTGTTTTAGTATTCTGACATGTTATTTTATTATTTTAAATATTTATGTAGTTGTAGGCCCAGTACAATAGCTTAGCAGCTAAAGTTTTGGCTTTGCATCCACCAGGAGTGCTTAAGAGTGCTGGTACATATTCTGACAACTTTACTTTCCTTCCAGCTCTCTGCTTGTGTACCCTGGGAAAGCAGCAGAGGATGATCCCCAAGACCTTGGGATCATGTGCCATGGGCGAGATGTGAAAGGAGCTCCTGGCTTCAAATGGGTTCATTTCTAGCCATTGTGGCCAATTGAGGAGTGAATCAACAAAGTGAAGAACTCTCCTTCTCTCTTAAATCTGACTTTCAAATACAAATGAATAAATCTTAAAAAAAAAATAAAGGGCAACTTCAATTTTTTTTTTTTCAATTTTCCTAAGCAAGGCATATACTTCTTAATCATTTAAGTTTGAGATTCATACAAGTTTGTTTGTGCAGTGTATTTCTTTTAGGCAGCAGATAATGTTAGCTTTGTGGACCACTGTGAAAGCAAATATCAGCCAAGTATAAACAGACCTTTGTAATGAAAATAGAGGTCTTTCATGGGCCTTTTTATATCCACCACAGGAACAAGAAGGAGAGGAAAGGTCTGTGAGCAGGAAAGTAGGAATTGAAGAGTGAGAACAAAACTTTTATAACCCTTCTGATGTGGGTAGCACTGGCCCTCCTGGAGCCCTCATATGGAAAGGAATTCTGGCCTATGTATGGCCTTGACTGCCATCAGGGCATACCAAATCTCTGGCTGAGGTAACTGTGGTTTTCATCCACTTACTATAATTGCAGTAAACATCAGTTTGACCTCCTTATAATAGGAAAAAGGGGCTATAAATCTGGCTACTTCTTGCTGGAAAGAGGAAAGGTAAGTAGTTATTATTTTTAATTTGTTTTTATTGAAAATTCAGTTAGATATAGAAAGAAGGAGAGACAGAGAAAAAGATCTTTCCTCCAATGATTTGTTTCCTAAGTGACTGCTAAGACTTGTGTTGTGCTGATCCAAAGCCAGGAGCCCGGATCTCTTCCATATCTCCCACATGAGTGCAGGGACCCAAGGCTTTGAAACATCCTTAACTGCTTTCCCAGGCCACTGGGAGGGACGGCATTGGGAACCTGCACTGCCCATATGGGATTGAGCTACATTGAGGTTGATGACCTTAGCTGCTAGGCCACCATGCTTGGCCCCTAAATAGTTTATATTAGTGATTATCTTGAATGTAAATGAGCTAAATTGTCACGCCCATGACTCCTATCATCTAGCAATAAGAGGCAGACGCGAGTGAAGTCTTCTGCGGTAGTCTTTATTGTGCACACCGAGATGAGGAAGAGGAAAGGGCCCAGACCCCGGCAGGCTACCTGCTCTTATGTGCTGACTGGCCCCGCCTCCGTCAATGAGAGGTCGGCGTCATGATCACGCAGGGTCCTGGGTGACTGGATTCATCGGTCCGCAGTGTTCATGCGCCAGCTACGCCACAGCTCATTGCGCATGCGCTAGGCACCTGCGCAGTACTGCGAAAGCTATGTGACTTTCCACCAGGCACCAAGGTGTGGCTTCTTCTGCCGGCGCCATTTTGGGTACGGCATGTGGCCAGTGCATACGGATGCGGCTGACAACATCTCCCCCCTTCTTATACAATAGAAAAATAAGCTGGTATGGGCCTGTCTTAGGTTGTAGACTCAAGGCACACAATCCGTCATAGTGAGGCTGCATAGCTTGACGTAGTCCCTGTCTTAGATTGATAATTGTCTGGGTCTATCTTACCCATTATGGGCTACAACCACTGCGGTTGTAAAGAGCAATGTCTTGACAAGGCAGTTATACGAGTGTCTACCCTCTCGCGTGCAATGGACAAATCCTGCGAGGTGCAAGGGCTAGTCGGGCACATCATGCTTGAACTCAGTGCAATGCCATAATGGCCTGAGGTGCAGAAGCCATGATGTCCATGCTCTTAACTAAGCCTGTTGAAGCATGCTCAACAATACCATGGGGAAGTCACCATTCTGCATGGCTAGTAGGGCTTGATGTATTGCCACACGATCTCACTGAGCGCGGCGTCTCAGATGACACAGGCAAAAAAGGCATAGGGCACAGCCTGCACACAAGAGCAGAATCAGCACAACCACTCCCGCCCATTCCTTAATATGGGAAGTGATGTTCCAAATCCAAGTGGCCAGGGTTTCAGCAACAATAGGATCCACCCATGTAGAATTAATCTGAATAATGGCAATTCTCAACTCAGACTGTAAAATATCAAATTCTCTCGTCCAATTTCCTAAAAGATAGGAAGAAAGCTGGCAAGAAAGATTAGCAGCCGTTGAAACATTTTGAAAAGGAATAGAAGTAACACATAAACCTTGCATACGCCATTGACAACCTAGCTGTCCTATTTCAAGTAAGATATCTAATTGTTCTTGAACTAAATCAACTTGTTGATTGAGAACCATTAAACCTCCTTTGAGATGACCATTTATGAGAGACTGGTCATGTAATGCTGTGGCCACAGAAGCACTTAGGTTGTTTAAGGCAGTGGCTGTTTGAATGCCAGTGGTCAGGGCCACCACTGCTGTGACTGATGCTGCAAGTGCCACAGCAACCACAGTCACTATTGCCGCAGTTATGCCAAAATCTCTCTTTTGACGATAGAGCGTCATGGTGGAGGGAGCTTCTACAGGCCAAGGTATCCATCTAGGTATGGCCGTTGCAACAGCTAGATCCCAACCTTCAGTGGCATTCCAGCACTGCGCCAGCACACAATAATCTTGTGAATAATTAATATCTTTTCTATTCACATCCTTTACCCCCTTCACTAAAAAAACAAACACAGGCTAGTTACACAGACCAGGGTGGGGGAGAAGGGAGTAACTATACATTAGTTTGTATATAACTATACAAACTAAACATTTTGGTGCATGGACTCCTCAAAATCATTAGCATCCCACTGAAAATGGGTCGTTCCCACGGTACCGCCCAATAACATGGAAAAGGCTGGAGATCTGTGCAGGAGTCATTTAGGCCACATAAGAGCCAATGGTCCCAAGGGTTGGCAGTAACTGGCAGGGCTGGATTTTGCCAAGGATATGGATAAGAAGAGGAATGACTCTTATCCCAGGTACCTATGCGGGGAGAAAAGGTGAATTTGGACTGTGCCCACATTAAGAAAGAATTCTGACAGCCAGTCCAGGGCATAAGATTATCTGGGTTGCACCTGGCACGGCAAAAAGGGCATCCACTTGGGCTGGACAGGGGGGCTGCCATGCACTGTTTTGTAGGCTGGCCAGGTGCCGTTGGCATATTCTAATTGCACTGAAGGAACTGTAGGAAGAGGCTTAGAGCTAGGATCCAGGGCATCAAGCAATCTCTCCAATTCACTAAGCCAGGGTCGTACAGGCTCATCTAACCACATTGCCGCCTGGTGTTGTAAAAATATACAAGAACAATTATTTACAGAAACAGTAAAATTCTCAGGAAACACTTGAAAACAAAGTGTATCCTGTAGGGGGAGTAAAAAATTACTCACATTTTCCTTAACACTATCATAAGTGAGAAAAGGTAAATCCAAAGAAGCATTCATAGTAAATAATCGAGGAAACACTCGGGCTGAATGGGTGACTGGTAAGGGTCATGGAAAATCACTCAAAACCCCTCATCATGTATCAGCAATCACGGTCCTCACCAGCGCCATACAGACCATTAGTTGTACCATCAGCCGTGTTTGCACTGGGTGGGGCACCATTGTCCAAACCGGAACTGGGGCATCCTCTGGAAACACACAAATAGCTCCTCGAGCCTTCCTAATAACTGGGTCTGGGCCCTTCCATTTGGACTCTAGAACATCTTTCCACTTGACCCAAGATTGCTCTTGTGCCGTGTTAAGGGAATGACGATCTGCAGCACTAAGGCCTTGCTCATCCAGCTGTAAAAAATTGATGGTGGAAAGAGCCAGGGCTAGAGTGGCCCGAGGGCTCTGACTGGTGAGGCCAAGCGATTCCCAGGTGGTTTTTTGTTTTTGTAATAATTCTTTAATAGAGTGATGGGCATGCTCTATTATTCCCTGACCTTGTGGATTATAAGGGATGCCAGTCACTAATTTGATGCCCATCTTCATGCAAAAATCGCAAAATTTGGCTGAAGTATAGGCGGGGCCATTATCAGTCTTAATACACTCAGGTTTACCCCACGCGGCTCATGCCTCCAAGCAGTGTTGGATTACATGGATGGCCTTCTCCCCGGTTAGAACTGATGCAAAGAGCACACCAGAAAAGGAGTCCATGGACACATGAACAAATTGGTTCTTCCCAAAGGATGGGACGTGTGTCACATCCATCTACCACAATTGATTGGGTCTCAATCCCCTAGGATTGACTCCCTCATGTGAAGCAGGTCTAAATTCGCAGCAGGCAGGGCAATTAAGAACTATCTGGCGCGCTTCATTTCTAGTGATCCCAAATCAGAGTCTGAGGGTCTGGGCTGAAACATGAAATTGTGAATGAAACTGGCAGGCTTTCTCCCCTGAGGATGGTGGAGACACCATCATAATCATAATTTGGGTTCTGGTGGTGGCATTGGCAAGAGCATTCCCTCGAGCTAATGGCCCTGGTAAACCTGAATGAGCTCGGATATGGGTTTTATAAAAGGGATGGCTTCTGCGCCAGATGGCCTGTTGAATTTGTTTAAAGAGATACGCCACTGTACCAGACCTGAAATAGAGCCCGCGGCCTCCAAAACATTCACTGCATTAACTACATATTGAGAAACAGAAACAATATTCAAAGATTCTAGAAAGGTTTGTAAGGCAAAAAGCTCCATATGACATTCTACCCTCTGAGGAGAAACCATCGCAAAGGTCTTTTTTATTACAGTAGCTCCGGCAACCAGGGCTCCGGCTCCTGTTGAGGAACCATTAGTAAAAAGTGTAAGAGCGCCAGGGAGAGGACAGGCACTGGTTCTTATCAGAAAAACCACAGGATGTCGCTGTAGAAATTGTAGTAATGGATGCCTTGGAAAATGATTATCAAAAATCCCCTGATAGACAAACATTAAGATGGACCACTCATTGCTACACCCACTCAGTACTTGTAATTGCTGAACAGTATAGGGGACTATTATGCAGTCTGGATGACACCCAAAATGAATTAAGGCTAATTTTAATCCTTTAAACACTATTGACGCTACCGCAGATGGATACCATTGAATAGACTTAATCTGAGAAACCTGAGAATGAATCCAAAGTAACGGGCCCTGTTGCCATAATACAGCAGTGGGGAAAACTTCTGTAGACAATACACATAGCTCAAAAGGCTGATTTTGATCTAGGCGTACTAATTGAGCCTTTTCAATACCTTCCTGGAGTTTTATTATGACCTGTTGTGACTCATGGGTGAGGGTTCGCCTGGAAGCGAGATCAGAATCGCCTTCAAGTAGAGAGAACAAAGGCCGTAACTCTTCTGAAGAGATCTTAAGGAAGGGTCACAACCAATTAATATCCCCCACTAATTTCTGAAAATCATTCAAAGTACGTAAATGAGAAATCTTGAGGCTTATCTTTTGAGGCTTAATATATGTTTCTATAATTAAAGACCCTAAGAAGGCTTTCACCTGCTGCCTTTGAACCTTCTCGGATGAAATTATAAGGCCATAATCCTGTAGAGCCCGCTTCAGATCAACGTAAATCTGTAACAATTGATCTTGCTCTTGAGCACAAATTAAAACATTGTCCATATAATGGACAATGCGGGCCACTGGAAAACGATCTCACAGTGGTTGTAACACTTGGGTAACATAAAGTTGACACATGGTGGGACTATTAGCCATCCCTTGGGGCAAAACTTTCCATTGATATTGCTTATCCGGCTCTTCATGATTAATGGAGGGAATAGTAAAAGCAAACCTCTACCTATTCTTCAATACTAATGGTATAGAAAAAAAGCAATCCTTCAAATCAATCACTAATAATGGCCATGGCTTAGGGAGGGATGACAAAACTGGAAGGCCACGTTGAACGGGACCGAAGCACTGCATCTGTGCATTTACAGCTCTTAAATCATGTAGGAGGCTCCACTTTCCTGATTTCTTTCTGATAACAAAGATAGGAGTATTCCAAGGAGAAACAGAGGGCTCCAGATGTCCCAAATGTAGTTGTTCCTGAACTAATTGTTAAGCAGCTTGGCATTTTTCAAGAGAAAGCAGCCATTGGGGAACCCAAACCGGCTCCGCTGTTTTCCAAGGTATGGGCAACTGCATGCCAATGGCCGCTACTAAAAACCCAGACCTTTACAGCCTGGATTTCCCTGGGGTTCAATTGGCTGGACAATACCTTGACTCTGTTTACCTAAACCATTTCCTTCAATATAGCCCATTTTATCCATCAGCTTTCGAGAGACTTCAGAATAACCGGAGGCACCGGAGACTAGTCGTACCCCCATTTGTTTAAGAATATCTCTTCCCCAAAGGCAAACCGGTAGGTTCAGGACATATGGTGTAAATGTCCCGCAATTGCCTTCCTTATCCTTCCACTGTAGTGCTCTGGCACTTTGGGATGGAGCTTGTTCAAACCCCAGGTTGTGTAGGCTATGAGAAGTTTGAATCAAAGGCCAATCACGTGGCCAATACTTAGAGGTTATGATGCTCTTATCAGCTCCTGTGTCTAAAAGTCCCATAAACGGTCTATTCTCTATTTGCAACTCGAGCATGGGTCTATCGACCATATCCATCATCAAATTTATATAAGGAACCTCTATTTGGGCCTGGACATTCTTATCTGCATTAATCAAAGCTGGTAAAAATATGATCGGGCTATAGGATCACCTGGCGTGACAGCAAAAGCACCTTGTGCGACTGAGCACAGCAATGAAAAGGAGCTAGCTTCCGGATGTAAAATTCCAGGTGTTACAATAAAACCTTGAGAGCTGAAGGCTGCTCAGCCTATCACAAGCCCGACCACACCAGGTGGTACCGTGTCTGTTAAGATGACCGGTACCGACGTAATGCCGTCCTCTGGTTTTAAGAGGACTCCGGTGGCGGCACAGAGGTCCAGGCTTGCAGGGTGTCGCTCCTGGCAGGATTCCCTCGTGCATGATGGAAGAGTGCCCGATCGGTCGAGGGGACCTGGGCCTTCAGTCCTCATCTCCTGTTTTTTGACTCCTGGCTTAAGGAGTGTTTTGGCTCCTGGCTCGAGAGAGGGTGTCCTTCTATGTCCTTCACTGACTTGCACTCATTGGCCCAATGTCTACCTTTGCGGCACCATGGGCATATCCCAGGAGGCTTATTGCTGGCCCCGCATGATATTCTCTTTTCATATGCCCTGGTTTGCCACACTGAAAGCACACAGGTTATGCTCTCTCTCTATGATTAGACCTCAAAATGGCGGCTGCTAGTCCATGAGCTGTTAAGGGGCCTCCTGTGTCCCTACAAATCTTAAGCCAATCTGCAATTCCCCTGGACTTACGATCTTTGAGCAGGGTTCTACATTCCGCATTACACTGCTCCCAAACTATCTGCTCTAGCATTCTAGTGCTCTGATCTCCCTCTCCAAAGGTCCTTTCCACTGCCTGCATTACACGTGCCACAAAATCAGCAAAGGGCTCATCCTGCTCCTGTTTAACCTGTGTGATGCCCAATTTCTCTTGCCCTTTAAATGAAAGGGCCTTCCATGCCTTTATAGCTGCAGCAGAGATTTGGGTATACACTGGCCATGGATAGCTATTTTGATCATCAACGTATTGGCCTTGTCCGGAAAGCATATTATAAGTCCACGTCAAAGCTTTGCCGCCGCGCCGTTGATTTGCGTGGGCGGTCTCAGTCAAAAGCTCCTGCCATAGGCGCTTCCAATTTAGCTATGATCCCATATTAGGGAGAAAGCCTTCACCACAAATTGCCAATCAGAGGGGGTCATATTCATTCCCCCCATACGTTCTAACAGGGACAATGTATAAATGGCATGAAGACCATATTGCTTTACAGACATGGCCAATTCTTGCACTGATACTGTATCTACCTGTCTGTAGACTCTTTCCCCTTCTTCTTCTAAGATGGGGAACATATTTTGAAGTTCCTGGCATGTGGCTGATCGAGGAAGGAAGAGCCGGCACCATAACTCATGGGCGGGGCAGATGGCGTCACAGGATGAGGAGCCATTGGTGAAATGGCTCCAGAGTCCTGAGGCCATGGGCCGAGCGTGGCTGGCGCAGTAGCACCGCCATTCTCTTTCTTCTCCTTTTCTGATCCTCATCTGTTTTCAGCGGGTTGTTTGCGTTCTAAGCGCCTATCCCTCTGGTACCGTTCCTCAGCGTCGGAAGTCTCCGAACTTGATGAGGAAGATCCCACCTTCAGTTTCTCTCAATCTGGAAGTGGGTAAAGAGGGGTCTTATCTGACAACTCCTCTGAATGCATAGTTAGCTTCACCTTTCTTTTTTGCTTCATACTGGTTCTCCTCTCCCGCTCTGTTTCTGAGAGACTATCCTGGGCAGACTGAAGGGCTTTGTCACTCTCTCTGACCACTTCCTTACAGCGGGCATAAACCGTCTGCAAAAATTTCACCAGAGAGACTTGTGCGCACATGTCTATAACCAGGAGCGGTGGCTCATATATCTCCGATTTATGCTCCCAGTCACCCGAAAGTTCTCCCTCTCAGAGCTCCTTACCTGTTTGATGGCCACAGTTCTGACTTCATCCCGTCCAAAATGGGAGGCCCCCTCCAGGTCCTGGGTTCAGGCACCAGTTGTCGCGCCCACGACTCCTATCATCTTGCAATAAGAGGCAGACGCGAGTGAAGTCTTCTGCGGTAGTCTTTATTGTGCACACCAAGATGAGGAAGAGGAAAGGGCCCCGCCTCCGTCGATGATAGTTCGGCGTCATGATCACGCAGGGTCCTGGGCGACTGGATTCATCGGTTCGCAGTTTTCACGCGCCTGCCACGCCACAGCTCATTGCGCATGCGCTAGGCGCTTGCGCAGTACCGCGAAAGCTATGTGACTTTCCACCAGGCACCAAGGTGTGGCTTCTCCTGCCGGCGCCATTTTGGGTACGGCATGTGGCCAGTGCATATGGATGCGGCTGGCAACACTAAATGTCCCTTTTGAGATATGCACACTAACAGAATGGATTGAGAAAAAAAAACAAACAAGGTGTATTCTTTTTTTGTGGTCTACAAAAAAAAAGAAGAAAGGAAGAAAGAGAGAAAGAGAAAGAAAAAAGAAAGACAAGAGAAGAAAACAACTCAGGAACAGATGCAAATGGCATTAAAATGAAAGGATGAGAGAATACATGTTATACTGGTGAAAAGTAAAAGTGAGCAGTGGTTGTAATCATCAGAGTAATTAGGCTGTACCAAAAAACTGTTGAAAGAGACTAAGAAGCACATTACATAATGACTAAGGGATCAATTCACAGGAAGATGTACTGTAGTATATGTGAATGTGCCTTGGGACAATGAGCATGGTCCTTTTTTTTTCCATTTTACTTTATTTATTTATTTTTTGGAAAATCTTATTTAGTTAGTTATGGTACAAAATGTCAAGGGCTACAGGAAAGTGGGTAATATTATTTTCTCGCAAATGTAATTTTCCCCCTGTGTCTCTGGGTCACAGGATAAATAAAGGGAAAAGCCCCACCCTGTCCCTCTCTCATCCCAGGTCCCTGTTGCAAGGCATGCACTAATGGTCCTGCTAAGCAGTTTTGATTTTTCAACAGGTCTGAATTGCTGCCAATCTTGCCATTCCAATTGCTATGAAATGTATTCAGAAGATACTGGCTGACTTAGTCTGTTCATGGTTGTGGTTCCGAAATCAGCAGTTCAGTTGGAGGGATCTCCAAAGAAACTTTGTCTGAGGTTATCCCAGACCTGATTCTTGTGTGTGCTTTGCATTATAGAATCTGGCACAGTTCCTCACCCCAATCAGCTTATGCAGATCCTGGTTGTTTAACTGCTGGATCAGCTCTGTCTCCTGCCCTGTCTTCCGTGTGAATCAATGGGTGTGGTAGTCCAAACTGATCTTGTCCACTTCATACTCAGCCCGCAGGCAAAACAGTGGGAGCTGCAGCCTAGATAGGGCAACTCCTGATAATGCCCACCAGTCCTGCCCTCTATCCTGGTCCCCATGCTTGCCAATATTTACCGCAGACATGTTGGGTCTCTTCCACATCCCATTTAGCTCTCATACATGTCAATGGGCATCAAAGCCTAGTTCAACACAACCAACCCTATTATCCAGCCCAGACAGATACTGTTGAGTGCCTTTCTGTCTAGCCACCCCTGTTCCTGTTCTGGTTTTCATGTTCTCCAGTGGGAACAGCTACGCATGAGGGAGGTGCTCACTGTCTCTCTACTCCCTATCTCCCTATTAGGCCATACCAACTTCCAGATTGTGCACTCTCTAGGTGGTTCTTGAGTTTAATGTGACAGATTAAGCTCCCAAAGCCAGCTTCTGCCAACTGATGCTTCAGCAAAGCTCTGACAAATTTCACGCACAATAATTTTTGCTTGCATGAGTTAGAACAGTCAGTCCAACCTGACTCTTCACTGATCTTGCCATGTGAGGCCCACATGTGTTATAACGCTGCCTGGTCTGGTCTGGACCCAGCCCTACTCAAGTTTTCCAGTGGGAGTGGTTGTCCATCAGGGGAGACCACTATCCACAGACCAGTTCTGCCCCTCCCCCTTGTTTTCACATGTGATGTTCAGTCACTGCAACCACATCTGGTTCAGCTCACCCCACCTTGGCAATCCGTATGTGCATTGGATTGTGTTGCGACTGAACCCTGTATTACCCACATTATTGTGGTGCTCAAATTCACTTAGAGGTGATGTAAATGGTTTCAGACTGGTCTGCCCTCTACCTGTGCCAAATGTAAGCAGTTGAATATCTCCCTCTGACCTAATCTGAGTCACTCCCAATCATATTTCTTGTGCTCACTTGTATGGACTTTGTCCTGACAGAGGAATTTTGAAACTCCTCTATCAGAACCTCTCTCTATGCCAGATCTTACACATCCTGGTGGTTCATGGGGCAGCCCATAATTGCTGGCATTCAATCCATTCCATCTCTTGATGTTGATTGTTTCAGCCCAGCCAAATCTTATCCATACCCAGTCACTGCTCACACATGGCTCAGTATGCACAAAGGCCAATTCTAGTCCATTCTACATCTACCCAGGTTCTCCAGAGCACCAGACGTGCTAGCATCTAGCCAGACTCCAGGTCACACTTGTACCAAGGGAGATTTCAGCCCTATCCAGACAAGAACATAGCCCCCACTCTGGCCAACACTCTCTCCCATGGAAATCTCACCCAAGTAATGTGTACTATTCCCAGCCCTAGATTACATCCATGCCAGTGGTTATTCTGATCCAATTGGCTAAGATCCCCACTTCCCTCAACCACTGCCTTTGATCCTGTGACCTAGTAACCTTGGCTTTTGCAGACCATTTGTTGTAAGAGCCGAGTTCACTATGACATGTGCTCCACCCTGATTTCTATTCTTTCTTATGAGTTGGTTTTTGTTAAGCCCTGCAGGTATGCCCCCTTCCAGTTCTACCCCAGCCCACCCCACATCCTATTTTAGGATGTATCTTTGGGTGCTGCCACCTTAAGATGCTCAGACTGCTATAACTGCCTTTAGCTGTAAGTGAAGGCTGGTGCCATGGGCATACCTAGCTTAGCCCACCATCACTTCAGCTCTCAAGTTAACCTCTGGGACTTGTATTTCCACAGAGTTGGCCCCACACTTCCCCCACAGTGTCTACCATTTGTCCGAGTTCTTTTGCATTCTGGTTAGTATCTTGACCTGCCAAATGTGACCGGTCCACTATTCTACCACTCAGTTAGGTATTAGTATCTAGCTTGCCAGACAGGCTCCCATCCCTACCTTTGTTCTGGACTGGTGTATGGCAGTCTGTGATGCTCTATGCTAACAGCCCATCTAAGGAAATGTTAATTGGGCTGGTGAATAAGTCTGGCCCTAATAGATTTAATGGGCACTCCCCATAATTGCCTGAAATTTTCATGATCCCATTACTGGAAATCACCTAGAATTCATCTCTCACATACATTAACACTCTCTCTATTCACTAACACTTCATTTATCCCAAGGCAGCAAATACATATTCTAAAAACCCCAGAGTTTTCCCCGTGGTGGCCAGTACAGCCTGGTATCAAGGACTTGATCACTGCTTTTCAGCAGTGGCTTTGGTCTGAGTTTGTAACATTGGGTCCAGAGAAGCAGGGGCACCCCCCACAGCCACAATGTTGGGCGCTGCTTTTACCCCCAACTCTAAGGGCCCAACCCCTCCCAAACTCATCCTGCTGCAAGACATTAGTGGCAGGGCAGAGTTAGGACTCTAATCCAGTACCCAAGTTTCCACCATGGTGTACTTACCCTAAGGGACCAGCTCTCTTGGGCCTGGAGAAAGCCAAGAACTCTGTCACTAGTTTTCGGAAGTGGCTTAGGTCTGAGTCTTCAGCATTTGCTGACCAAACCAGGAAATCTGCAACATAAAATAAATTTTTATAGATGTAAAGGAAGATATATCACCAATGGAAATCAGTTGAATAGCAAAATAACCATTTGCATAAATAAACAGATCAACTGAGAAAGATACTTAATAAAACTGCAACAAAGCTTATCTTCCCTACAGAAAAAAAAATGCACCTATGAGACTACTATAGAATATTCCAACTAGTCTGTGAAAAAAATAGATTTTGATTAGTTTGCAAAATTTTCACTAGGATAGATCATGTAAGAAATCATAAAGCATATGTGGAAAAATTTAGAAAAAATATTGAAATAATAGCATGAATCTCTTTTTTGAAGTCTTTTTATAAAAATTAGTTACATGTTCTTCCATATTTTGGTTCACTCCACAATGGACACAATAGCAGAGTTGACAGACACATGAAAGCATGCATAGGTCCCATTGTCATTAGCAATAGCAACAAAACAAATATAAGCTTCTCCTTCTCCACAATGAGAATGGCTATCATATGAAAGTGAAAAAGAATAATGGCTGCCAAGGAGCTTATGGAAAGCAAATCATAAACCAGTAGAAGCACTGCTGTGTCCAATATGGAGAAACTACCGGGGGTAAAACAGCATATTAATTATTTTACACTTTTTCAACTATTTTTATTTCATTATTACGTTCTAAGTTTCATTTGATAGGTATAAGGATTTCCCCAACCCCACCATTATTTCCACTGCTTTTTGTCCCCTCTTATTTATGTCCATCTTCTTATTAGAGAAACACTGTTGTAGTAACTTATCAAATAATTACCTGTGAAAACACTTTAATATATGAGAACATTATGGTTTAGAAGATTCTGATCAATATAGCAATGTGGTATTAATTTGTCAAGGTATGATTTATTGGGAGTCTTTCGTGCCACGGAAGAAATCACCCGACACTTGAGAGAGTCTCCAAGTTGCTTTTATTCTGATCTTCCATTAAAAAAATATTTATGTCTTTTATGTCCGTTATGCTCAAGCCCCTTCCAAGCCAAGCCCCACGCTTACCTGTCAAACTTGTCCAATCAGCTTAAAGATAACCCAGGCACACCAATCAAGGCAAAGGGCCAATCACTGCTCAGGGCATTGTCAGTTCCCCCAACAGTTATTCCTTCTTGTTTTAGTAAGCATGGGACCATGCCCATCTTGGGTGTTCCGAGTTCGGCTCCCCTTACCTGTCATGGGCTAATCACGTGGCTAGGAATGTGATGCCTGTCTTAGGTCGGTGAAGCCATATTGGATACTTACCCATCTCTGGCTATCGGTTCAGCATGCCTAGCCAGAGTTCAGGGGATTCTCTGTTGTGAAGGGCAAGCACGGCTTTCCCTAGCAGCCACTGTTGCTGCTGCTGACACTGTGCTCAAGGATGAGCATCCACAGACCCCAAAGAATGGTAACTAATAAGGTAAGGCCCAGGCCTCCTATACCGGCCCATTGGTGTGCAAAGGAAAGATCCTTTAGTATCCAATTTGTTCATTTATCTACCTTGGCAATCTCTACTTTGGTGCTATTTATGGCTATAATTTGGGATCTTAGTTCCTAAGTCAAATTATCAAATCATACGGACCCGCTTCCATTAGGGCATAACATAGCGGAAAACTCTCTGGGAAAATTAAATGCTCGGGAACCATTGGTGACATTAGATGGAGTGACACATATTCCAGGTAGACTAAGCACACAGGAGGTCCCCATAAGATGGAGACGTTGTTCCACTGCCTCCTGCAAAAGGTCCACTCTCTGATTAAAAAGTAAAATGCCTCTTTTAAAATGTATGATGAATAAGAACCTGAAAATCACTTTCTTTCACCGGAACAGAAATGGGAAATTAGTTGTGAAATGCGTACCAGCACCGCAGTGGCAGAAACATTTCAATATTGGTTAAAGGTTCAGTTAAATACAAACCAATTCAAAAGGGTAACATTAACACTGATGGAAACAATAAACATAAATGAAACTTGTACATGTACATAAATAGCATTATAGATAACATCAAAACCACAATTAACTTTAATATCTTCTTCCCATATTCTGGAACGATTACTACTATAATTACAATTTCTTATCACTACCTTATCAATAAATGCAAAAGCTGATATATATGAACACCCACCCCTACTATTGCAAAGTACCCAGACATTCCAAGACTGAGCAGAAACAAATGGAACAGGGTTACCATATGTATAGCTATACCCCACAAAGGCAGAATTTGAATAGGCAGAAAATAAACCGGTGCTACTCTTTTAGGAGTCACAGTATTTGACAGTCAGTCCATTCTGCATGCCATTTCCAAGTCCATAGACAGTGAGGAAATATTTGCTGCACCTCTTTCATAGTGCAGTTTTAGCTGGAGATTCTGGCTGTCTCCTCTCGGTATCCAAATGAACATCAAGCTGGTCAGCATCCAGCATGTCAAGAGGTCCATCTCGCTCCTGAGCTGGAGTCCAGCTCCAACTGAGTTTGGAGCTCTAGAAGAGTGCATGAAATAGGCATAGAAAGAAGAAAAAAGAGACGGACAACTACAATTCCAACATCATTGTGGACCACGCAAGAAAGCTGTCCACTTTATTTATACAGAAGCAGTACACAGTCTTTTTTTTTTTTTTTAGGGCATTTTGACATAGCTTCAAGGGGGGCACAATTTAAAACAGCTTGAGAGGTAAGTGAGGGAGGACCCCACATTCTTTGCTTATCTCAGCTTGCCAGCCCCTACTTACTTCCTTCAAGTCTGGGTCCCATCCTTGGCGCCGCCTGTGGCAAACAGACCCCTACTTTGAATTACACATGGGAAAAGGTCTGAGGCCTTGGCATGTGGGGATTGGGGCATTGGCACCAAAGGTCCTTAGGTCTGCAGGCCCACACAGTTTGTTAACTAAGCAAGAGTTACAACGATGGAAAGAACTGCAATTAGCAATGAGCCATGTTTACTTCATTTAGGTTTCTGCTCTACAATGGGCAAGTAAATGTTTCCAAAGATAACTCTACAGACGTTTTCACATTAAGACAGGGCATTATCCATTCTGATGTTGCAACCAACCTTTTCTCAGTAGACAACACATCTTATTCAGTAATACATTCCTACTACAATTCTTATTCTATAACTTATCCATCACTAATGAGAGAATATAAAAATCTAAGACAAAAGTTTCAAACATTCAATCCCTCTACTACTGCAGGCTCTACAATCTCATAAATGATCAAACCATAATCAAAAGTATATATGATGTTAGTAAAATCACCTTATATTTCCCCTAGTTAAAAATTATGAAGGCAGCTAAAGCAACTACATTTACTATGTTCTAAAGAGTTGAGAGTTGCAAGGACAGGCTAACCTTTAAGGTCACAGTAACTATATTTTTGCCATAGCAGGATAGTCTTTAGGGTCACAGTAACTATAACGGGATCATCATTAGGGTCCCAGTAACAGGATAGCTTTTAGGGTCCCAGTAGCTATATTTTTGTCATAGAAATTTCAACCCATACTCCCATTACTTCCATTAGTTTGTGAAACTCTTATTAAGCCATTTCCCAGAAAGCATGCTAAATGTTTGGGCCAGATGTCAGAGCAATGGTTAGGCACACAATAAGGTGTCTGGAAACAACATGGGCTTAATTGTACTCCTGTGTGCAGTTAAAGGCCACTTACCAAGACATTATCAGTAACATTAACATTTAAACTCATGTTGGTTGTAAAAGCCATCTCACAGGGGCAAACTTATAGATTGGAGAATTCTTAGTGGGGTACTTGAGTGTCCATGCAAACAGGGGGTGAGACTGCATCTAATTGGTCAGAGAGAAATGCGCCAGGCCCTGCCAAACAGCTGGAAACTCCCCCAGGCCCTGCCAAGCAGAGGAGCTGTTCTCTTCACACCTTTGTGTTACTCACACCTAATGCACAGACACCAGCACTCCGGCTTTCTTATCATTCATGTCAAACATTCTGGCACCCACAGTGGTCCCTCAGAATCCTGTGGAAAAAACAGCCCTCTGCTTGCGTCTGTTGTAAGACAGGATGTGGGCCCATCCATTGTTTTGTTAAAACATCCTTCCACATCACCCAATCTTTGCAGGGACCTGCACCAACAGCATGGCGTTTGGCAGCAGAGTGGCCATCCATATCCAGAATCAAAAATTAAAACTATAAGTAACTAAAACAATTTGATGTTTAGGACTGTTGGGATATAAGGTGACTCCTACTCACACTTTTTGTTTTATTAATATTGTTTTGAGAGTTGCATGGCCCGCTCTACCACAGCCTAGCCCATAGGATTACATGGGATGCCAGTGGAGTGTTTAATCACAAATTCAGAACAAAATTTATCAAATGCTTTGGCTGTATAGGCAGGTCCATTATCACTCTTATAATACTGGGGGACACCCCAGGCTACAAACGCATGAAGGCAATGAGATATAACATCTTGAACCTTCTCCCCTGTATAAACTGAGGCATAAAGAACACCAGAGTAGGTATCGATAGAGACATGAACAAAAAATGCGCCCAAACCTGGGAACATGTGTAACATCCATCTGCCAAATATGATTAAGCATAAGACCACTGGATTAACCACAAAGCAGGGCTGAGATGAAAGGGGACACAATTTTGGCATTGTCTAATAATAGTGCAGAAAGCATCCTGAGAGAATGTGAAGTGCTTTACCAAGGTTTGTGCGCTAACATGCCACCTTTGGTGAAAGTGTTTTGCCTCTTACTCCACAGAGAATGCTAAGAGGAATCTAGAAGAAGAGTCAGCCCTGTCATTGCTCTTGCCTAAAGATCCAGGCAAGTTGTAATGTGCCCGTATAAAGCCCACATAGAGAGGATTGTTCCAGGATAATAACAATTGTCAGAATTGAATCAGGGCCTCATGCGCCGTAGTGCGAGGTAAAATATATTCTACCTTCTCAAGGTGTTTAACAACATTCACCATGTATAAGCAGTCAGAAAAATGTTCAGGGGCTCAGGCACTAACCATGAGGCCAAGGCAATGGCAGGCAATTCTGCAGGTTGTGGGGAAGGGGAAGCAATCGCCATTGGGAAAACTTGGGTGACCAAGACAACTGCCCCTGTACCACCTTTAGCCCATCTGTAAAAGCAAGCCGTGCTCCACTAACGGGCTGCTCTATAACCACCTTGGGAAAGCACAATGGGACTTCTTGCAAAACTGCACCAATGGATAGGATGGGTAATGTGTATCAAATTGCAAAGAAAAACAGGACAGAATAAAGGCCCAAATATCTACTGTTTGGCATAGGCTGACAACTATTTCTCTAGAATAAGGGATAACACATAAGCTAGGATAAACACCAAAGGCTTCTTGGGCTCTCTCCACTGCTTGAAGAATCACTTGGCCCATAAGTTCAGGGAAGGTGGCAAGCACTTTGGAAGGTTGCATGGGTAAATTGATCCAGACAAAGGCCCACCCTGTCATAGCAGCACGACATGAATTCCTTCAGGTATAATCAGAATGGACAATGGTTGTGAAGGATCACAATGCTTAACCTGAGATTCTTGCAGCCTACCCCGGACCAATTCAAGGGCCTTCCGTCCCTACAAAGTAAGCTCTCAGGGTGAATCTAATGTAAGGTTTCCATGAAGTATAGAAAACAGGGGCTCTAAATCTTTGGTGGTAATACAATTATATGGTCGGATCCAATTCATATGCCCTGATACCTGCTAGAAATCATTAAGGAGCTTTAAACCATCCATTCTGATTTTAACCTGTAATGGGGCAACCTGACAGGCTGTCATCTATAGTCTCAGGTATTTTATGTTGGAGCCCTCTTGAATCTTCTTAGGGGCAATGTGCAACTCCCACCGTGCCAGTTCTTGCTTCAAGTACACTAAGGCAGCCTGTACTTCTTCTTTCTCCTTCCCTCAACAAGAATATCATCCATATAATGATATATGCAAAGCCTCAAAAACTTTCGTCTTACAGGGCACAGTGCTTGAGCTACATATAGCTGACACATAGTAGGACTATTCATCATACCTTGTGGGAGTGCAACCCATTGGTATCTCTGATCTGGGCCTTGATGATTAATAGAAGGTTAAGTAAAGGCAAAACGCTCAGAATCTTATGGATGTAGAGGTATAGAAAAAAAGCAATCCTTAATATCAATCACAGTAAGATACCATTTTCTAGGCACTACAATGGTTAAAGGCACTCCAGGTTGTACTGCACCCATAGGTTGCATAGTGGCATTTATAGCATGAAGATCATGCAAAAGCCACCACTTCCTCTCTATCTCTGCCCTTCTCTGTGTATCTGAGGTTGTGTTAAAAATAAATAAATCTTTAACAAAGAAAATGCGCTGTAAACATGTTTACCTAAGCAGCTCTGGGAGACTGAACAGACATGTTGAACATCATGTTTTGTAGCAAACTATAACATGTTTTGTAGATCAATTTGGAAAAAAAAAATAGGAAATCTTATTTAACCACTAATTAAATTACATCTGAGGATAAATATTCCCTGTGGATAAATGTTGCAGAATCTTTTTCTAGAATGCATCACATGCTAGGTCAGAGATTAAGCATAAATTATTTTAAAATATAAACAACATCAACTCTCCTAAAAAATTGCTCTGCTATCAGCTATGAACCAACATTAAGAAAATCCTAAGAAATTTATTCACTGAAAAATTAAAGAGTAGCCCATAGGCTCCATGAATTAAGGAAAAGACTAAAGAACACTTTGAAAGTTCATCTCTGAAAAGACAACACAACAAACCTAAACATGCAATGCACAATACAATAATCATGAAGACAGCATTATATAGCAGCAGTGTCTACTTTTATAATGTCCTGCTCTGTAGCACAGTCAACGGTGGTTGCAACCAACCTAAGAGAGAATGAAGAGACAAGAGACACGAAGAATGGACAGCAAAACAGTATGTCTGATCAAGCTGTCATTTTATTGATTTCAACTGAAGGCTTTTATATTCTCCAGTAAGTAAGGCTCAGGGAGGAAAAGAGAAACTGGGACACAAGTCATGGTCTCCAGACTGATTGTTCTTGATCAGCCACCATATCAAAAATAGTAACCACCATATCAACAATAGTTTAGGTAACCAGTAACAGGATGTTGGCAAGTGCAGCATAAAACACATTCTGAAACAACTGCTAGAAATAATTGAAACTAGGCATGTGATCAGTTTCTTAACCTCTTTCCCAA
The DNA here is from genome assembly GCF_017591425.1 of Ochotona curzoniae. Taxonomy (NCBI): domain Eukaryota; kingdom Metazoa; phylum Chordata; class Mammalia; order Lagomorpha; family Ochotonidae; genus Ochotona; species Ochotona curzoniae. Next base: position 145,548 of record NW_024465211.1, on the reverse strand, counting down.
GCATCTAGCCAACTGAGGGTTTTCCACTGACCCATAGTTTTATGCTCAAATTGGCTTCAGTGTGGCTATAGTACATGGCTCCTGATAAGGACAGCAGTTTAAACCTGCAGAGTCTAATTTTATAAGACTCAAAAAGATATCAAATATGTAATTCATATCCATATACTTCATAAAAGTGGAAGAGCAAAAGCTGAGACCCCAATTATGGGAAGAGAGCAATTTTTAGAGAGGTAATACCTTGTTTTTTGAAAAGGTAAGAAAAAGTGTGTAGTCTTAGACAGACTAGGGAAAGCTAACAAAAATCTATCAAGGATGTAGGATGAGAAAGCAAAAGACCATGTAGAAAGAGCTGACCTGTGTTATTACAAATGGAATAATCCTAAAGAAATGAACAATAACACACATATCTGTTACCAAGATGGAGTCAAAAGGAAATACAATAAACAGGTTAACTTTAAATAGTAAAAATACATACCATTTCAGAAAATAAAATAAGGGGAAACAAGATGGTAGCATAGGGTACAAACACGTTGGATAAGATGGAGAATCTTTAGGCAGGGAGAAGTAAAATAAAAAGACTCCAGGTAAAAAATGGGCTCAAGCAGTAAGGAGGAGGTACCTGGAACCCTCTAGACACAGGGAAGCTGCTGAAATTGGACAGCAGTGTTGTAGTGGACTGAAGAACCCACCAGCAGTCAGAGAGTAGCAACTCAGACCCTGGCAATCCAGGCTCTAGCAATCCAGGCTCCAGTGATCTAGCTTTCAGTAATCTAGACTCCAGGGAGCCATTTTCTGCACCAGCCAGACATTCAGCAGTAGCCTCCACACAGATGTTGTGACTGACATGTGAGAGCCTGGGTCTGAATGGGGAGCTACGAAAGTCTGGGATCAGACAATCAAGCCCACTGATGGGAATAAGCCACAGAGAGTACGGGACTCAGAGGCAGAAAGTGGATTTGACAGAGTGGTCCAGTGGCCCCTTTCTGACTGTTCACATGGAACTGACCCACAGGGATGGGAGCACCATCTTTGCTCCCTAGAGGGTCGGTATGATCCCTGGAGCTAAAAGCCAGCAGCCACAATTCTCCACCTGGCGCCATCTTGGGTAGGAGGGCAGCAAGTGTGGATACCAAGCAAAGATCCAGAGTGGGCGTGTTACTAGCTAATTAACAAAGCTGAGCCCACAGCACCAGCCTTGCAGCTGTAGGATCTGTGTGGTCCCTGGAACTGATGGCCTACAGGCCCCCTGATTTTTGTTGATGCCCCTACAGGTACCACTTTGGACACTGAGGCAAGTGTTCCAAATATTGATAAACTGCAAGAGGAGAAGCGGTGAACTGCACATGCACTAATTCAGCAGCTCTCAGATAACATTGTCATGGGACCAGACACTGTTACACTGAAGGGAGGATAGCTCAGTCACCCAAGAACTGACCTGGGAACAAAAACATCACCATCTTAGAGCTCTGCACAGGCTCCACAGAAAAACAGCCCCTACAAGGCAAATCACCAACTCCACCCAAAATAACTGAAGGAGCTACTCAGACTTATTGCCCAGCAGGGGGCAACAAGCTGAGTGCTGCCTACAAAATCAGTGTCGTGGACATAGCAATTATTCAGGGCAACTGTGTTTCCCAAATTCAGGGCACTGATTGAACGTAAAAATCAACTTATAGACCTTTAGGTAATACAACATAGAGATGATTTTGTCAAACAGATTGGCAACTACAAAAAATAAAAGACAAGACAAAAGCACTATCAATGTTACTGAAGACTCTCCAACAAAGGTGCAAAAGCTTCACCCACTCTCAGAGTTAACTGATGAAGACATTGAGAAAATGGGGGACAAAGAACTCAGAAAACTTGTTGCAAAGCTGCTGGTCAACAATAAGTACAAACAAGAGTCCAAAGAACAGCAACAATACATCAAATTAAGGCTGGTATATCAGAAATTAAGAGCACAGTAGAACAAATTAAAAGTACAGTGGAGCGTCTCAATGGCAGAATGAATGAAGCAGAAGAAAGAATTTCAGAATTAGAAGGTATTTCCTGTCACCATGAAGAAACAAGCAAAAAGCTGGAAGCAGAGCTATGTCAACCAAAAAAAAAAAAGTATCCAAGAATTAAAAGACATGATTAAAAGGTCCAACATATAAGTTACCGCAATTCCAGAAGGTGCAGAAAGAGAAGTTGAGATTAGAGCTGTATTCAGAGAAATAATAAAGGTAAATTCCCTAATCTGAGCAAAAATTAAAAAAAAATAATATACAGGAAGCCTACTGAACTCCCAGCAGATATGATCAAAAACAAACTTCACCACAACACATGATAATCAAGCTCTCTTCAGTTGAACAAAAAGAAAACACCCTTAAACATGCATGTGAATAAATCAAGTGTCAAATAGGGGAACCCTAACCAAATTCACAGTTGACCTGTCAGAAGAAACACTACAGGGCAGAAGAGACTGCAGTGACATATTCCAGATTTTAAAAGAGAAAAATTTTCAGCCCAGAATAACTTACCCAGCAAAGCTCTCCGTTGTCTTTGAAAATGAAATAAAATTCTTCCACAATAAAGAAAAAATTTCAAGATTTTGTCTCATCTAAACCTGCTCTACAAATGATACTCAAGAATGCTCCCACGAAAGAAAAAAGAAATAGCAAGCACCACATACAAAGGCAAATGTGGAAAACATGCCACTAGAAAGGCTAACAGAAGACTCAATCATAGAACAACACATCGCCAAAATGACAGGACCAAACTGACCCTTATCCATAATAGCGCTAAATGTAAATGGCTTAAACTCATCAATCAAACACCATAGATTGGAGCACTGAATTCAAAAACAAAACCCAACTACCTGTTGCTTACAGGAGACACATCTCACCAACAAAGATCAGAGAAAATTGAAAGTGAAAGAATGGAAAAAGACATTTCAAGCAAATGATAAGGAAAGACAAGCAGGTATAGCCATTCTTATATCAGATGACATAGTCTTTGATGTAAAGAGCATCAAAAGAGATGAAGAATACCAAATAATGATCAAAAGATGCCTTCAGCAAGAAGAGATCAGCATAATAAATGTTTATGCTCCAAACGCCGAAGCATCTAGCTATGTGAAACAAATATTAATGGGTTTAAAGGGAGAAATAGACTCCAATACTATGATAGTGGGAGAACTTAATGCCCCATTAACACAAGTGGACAGATGAAAATGCCAGAAACTAAGCAAAGAAACAGTAGAACTCACCCAAACTCTAGAGCAAATTGGCTTTGGTGACATCTATCGAATCTTTCATCCTACAGAGAAAATAGTTTTTGTTTTTGTTTTTTTTTTAAATCAGTACATGGAACTTTCTCCAGAATTGATCATGTTATAGGCCATCAAACAAGCCTCAACAAAAATTTTAAAAAGTGGAAATCATACCATGCATCTTTTCAGACTTCCAAGGAGTGAAGCTTGAGACCGAGAAGCCGAAACACCAAGGAACCAAGGAAGACTTACAAACATATGGAGACTGAATAATATGTTACTAAATGAACAATGGGTTGGAGAGGAAATGAAAGGGAGATTTAAAAATTGCTTGAAATAAATGAAGGCATCAACACAACTTATCTAAACTTATGGGACAAAGCCAAGGCTGGCTAAGAGGAAAGTTCATTTTCACCAGTGCGTATGTCAAGAAACTAGAACAGCACCAAGTAAATCAGCTAATCTTACAGCTAAAAGAACTAGAAACACAACAATAAAGCAATCAATCCCAAGATTAGTACAAAAAAAGAAAAACATCAAAATAAGGGAGGAAATAAACCAAATAGAGACCAAGATAACTAGACACAAGATCAATCAAAGAGCTGGTTCTTTGAGAAAATCAACAAAATAGACTCCCCACTAGCTGGACTAATCATAAAAAGCAGGGAGAAAATACACATCAATAGTATCAGAGATGAGAATGGAGATATAACAACAGATACCTCAGAAATACAAAGAATCATCAGGAACTATGGCAAGTAACTATATGCAAAGAAATCAGAAAACCTAGAGGAGATGGGTAGATTTTTTAACACAATTCACCAAAATTGAATCAAGAAGCAATTAACAATCTAAACAGCCCAATAACATGCACTCAGATTGAATCAGTAGTTAATGCCCTCCCAACCAAGAAAAGTCCTGGACCATAAATGGCTTCACTGCGGAATTCTATCAAACATTCCAAGAGGAACTTATCCCAATCTTACACAAGACTTTTCAGATAATAGAAAAAGAGGCAGTCCTTCCAAACTGTTTCCATGAAGCTAATATCATCTTAATAGCAAAGCCAGAAAGAAAGAAAGAAAGAAAGAAAGAAAGAAAGAAAGAAAGAAAGAAAGAAAGAAAGAAAGAAAGAAAGAAAGAAAGAAAGAAATGAAGGAAGGAAGAAAGAAAGAAATAAGGAAAGAAAGAAAGAGAGAGAGAGAGAAAGAAAGAAAGAGAGAACTACAAATCAATATGCTTGATGAACATAGATGCAAAGATCCTTAATAAAATACTAGCTGACAGCATCCAATAACACATCAGGCACATCATTCACCCGAACAACATGGGATTTATCCCAGATATGCAGGGATGGTTCAACACTGGCAAAACAATAAATGTGATACATCACATTGACAAATTGACAAATAAAAACCATATGATTCTCTCAATAGATGCAGAAGGCATTTGATAAAATCCAGCAACACTTCATATTAAAAACCCTAAAAAATAGGCATAGAAGGAACATTTTACAACACAATCAAAGCAATTTATTATAAACCAAATGTCAGCATCATACAAAATGAGGAAAGACTGCAAGCCTTACTGCTAAAATCTGAAACTTGACAGGGATGTCTACTCTCACCGCTACTCTTCAATATAGTTTTGGAAGTCCTTGCCAGAGCTGTTAGGCAAGATAAAGCAATTAAAGCAATACAAATTGGAAATGAAGAATTGAAATTATCGCTATTCACAGATATACATAGGAGAACCAAAAGACTCAGTCAAGAGATTATTGGAACTCATAAGATACTTTGCAAAGTAGTAGGATAAAAAATTAATGAACACAAATCCATGGCACTAGTGTATGCAAATAATTCCAGGGCAGAGGAAGAAGTTGAAAGGACAATCCTCTTAAAAATAGACAAGAGGAATAATAAATAACTAGGAATTAAGCTGTCTAAATATGTGAAAGACCTCTATGATGAAAACTATAAATCATTTTAAAATGAAATAGAAGAACTTAAAGGAGAACCTTACCATGTTTTTGGGTTGCCAGGATCAACATTATCAAAATGAACATATTACCAAAAGCAATATACAGATTCATTGCAATCCCCATCAAAATTCCAATAACATTCTTCTCAGAAATAGAAAAGTTGATACAAAATTTCATCTGGAATCACAAAAGACCATGAATAGCCTGAAAAACAGAAATCAAACTCAAGGAATCACAATTCCAGAGCTCAACATGTAGTACAGAGCAGTGCTATCAAAACAGTCTGGCACTGGTACAGAAACAAAGAAGTAGATCAGTGGAACAGAACAGAAACACCAGAAGTGAATTCACACATGTGTAGTCAACTAATCTTTTACAAGAAAATTGAAAACAATCCAGGTAAAAAATCTGGTCTATTCAAAAAATGCTGTTAGAACAACTGGACATCAGCTTGAAGAATAAAGAAGCAAGACCTGCACCTGTCACATTATACAAAAATCAGCTCTAACTGGTTCAAGGACCTAAATCTACACCCAGAAACCACCAAACTATTAAAGGAAAACATAGGAAACACACTCCAAGATATAGGGACAGGGAAACACTTCTGAGAAAAGCTGCCAAAAGCAAGTGCAATCAAAGCCAAACTGAACAAACAAATGGGACTATATCAAACCAAAAAGCGTTTGTACAGCAAAGGAAACAATTAACAAAGTTAAGAAGCAACCAATATAATGGGATACAATTTTTGCATAATACACGAGTGATAGGGGACTGATATCCAGGATCTACAAAGAGCTTCAGAAACCCATTGGCAGCAAAAAAGCAACCTGTAACAAAATGGGAAAAAGAAATGAAGAGACATTTCTCAAAAGAAACATATCTCACTACCTTTATGATGACTCAAGGCAGTAACTTAAAACAGCCACAGAATTTACATGTGTGTGTACTTGGACTATATATAAATTGCGTTCTATAAATATATACATTAAAGTATGTATAAATGCAAATATTTGCTGGCACAAAACTAGACTGAGTTTTTAAAAATATCAAAACCTACCAGCTTCTCAGAGCGTCATGGATTGAAACTGGAGATGATTAAGTAAAAAATAGAAAATAGCTCAGCATACAAAGGATCAAAATCTAAACCTCATGCTGATAAATGAAAATGGAGTTACAAAAATTGTGAGATAATACATGAAGAAATATTTCCATACTAAGTAAAGTCATCAATATAAATTGATGATATGAAACCTGAGAAATATATTTATGTCAGTATAAAAACATATGTAATTATAGCCCAGAACCAAACCTAAACGTGTCCTTCATATTAAGCTATCTCTCCATTTGAAAGTACTGAATTAAACAAACACAAGACTATCTAATATAATGAATAAAATCAGGGCAGGTGTGATACAAATAGAGTGACAAAACACAACTTACAGTATCAATAGCCCAGATATTCATCAAGTAATCAGGAATGATTATAAGCAAATGCATGGCTACAAATCAGAAGACATGTAAGAAAGAAATTTCTGGAACGAAGAAACATCCCCAACATACTCATGACACAATTAAAATCGTCAGTGGCTCTATTGCCAAGATAGAGTGCAAATGAAGAATGGAATCCTCCCTGCAACAACAAGGAATACTCAAGCCCTGGATGAACACACTGTTGAATTCTTACAAATGAGTCAGAAAGAACTAGTCTGAATCCTGCATAAGACCAGAAAACAGCAGTCAGAAAGACAATCTTTCAAAATTTCTTCCATCACCTTAATATCAAAACCGGAAAGAAAGACAACATCACAGCAAGCATACACCAATATTCCTTATGAACACAAGTGCAAAATCTCCGGAAGACATCACATTCTCCAACTGACCAAGATATCAGAAAGTGGATTCAGTAGAACCAGGTGGGATCTCTAAATTTCACACAGGGATGCTTAAAGTTTGCATATTCCCAAGATATGAAGTACATTGCAGTATGCATAGCTACTCCTCATGAAAAGTAGACAAGCAAAAGAACAGTTCAATCTACCTTCTCAATATGGCACTAGACTACAATGCCATTCCCTTAGAGCAGAAAGCTAAGGTTGTATCTGCTATCAGACTTCTCCACCTTGCCGAGACATTAGAGAAAAACATTTGAACAGTAAAATGGGGCAGACAGAAGTGGGAAAATTGTTGGGCATTGATTTATCTCATAACAACTGCATTATACAGGATATTATCACCAAAAATTATACATTTCATGCCACTTTCTGCCAATGCTTACCACACATGTCTCTGTGCTCCTCAGATGCTGAGCAGGGCTCACTCCACTGTGTGCTCTGAGATACTGCACACAACAAACTTTAGCAGTGTGTCTCTACTGAGAAACTGAATTACTATAGTCAAGGCTGTCTTGGTGCTACTATGCCCTCCCCACACCTTGTTTTCTGAGACACATTGCTTCCTCTCAGTGACCCTGGCCTTGCCCTGAATTTAGCAAAGCTGTGCATGGATGAGGGTGATTGCATCACTAGATCCATGATACGGCATCACCATCTGAATTGACTGGACAATTATGAGTGCCTGAAACCAGGATCTCTCCACAGAGGAGAGTTATGCACATTCTGACTCTTGCCTTGCAGAATTTGTGAAGAAAAATGAAAAAGGATGAGCTCCTTTTGGACTTGTATCTTCTCCAGTTACTCCAGCAGTAGAAATGAATGAGTTGGAGTGTCAGATCATTCCATTCCACTTTTCAAAATTATCTCAAGGCTGAAAGAACTAGTACAGATTCCACACTGGGATGCATCTGTCCACTCCAGTCTTATTTGCAAAGTTATGCAAACATATTCTTTTCAGCATTCATCCACTGGCTACATTTTATGAAATGCTTCCACAGTGGAAATGCAAAGGTGTAATAGCAGTTTTCATGGTCATTGTGTAGTGTTAGTGGGATCATTTTGGAAATGAGTAAAAGGGCAAGCAAAAGCTGCCTGTGCCATCATTTTCCTGGGGATGTGTGGATTGCCTATAAGGAATGAGGGATGAGATGATTGTTGATGGGTCCAGAATTCTGCGTATGTGAGGGGAAACCCAGATGGCTGCAGTGTAATTGTGTAAGAATGAGTGCAGGGTGGCATCCTTGTGTAGTTCTGCAAATAAAAATGTGTGGTTGAAACAATGTTCATGACAGAGGCTCTAGAATGAGGATGTTAACCAGATGAGACCAACTGTCTTGATGTCAACTGAGGAGGAATCTCAAGTGTGAGTGTGTCCTTGATGGCTGATGGTATGGCAGAAGATGATGATGGAGCTGTTAAGGCTCCTCCTATTGCATCAGTTTTATTCAGCTACAGATGGACTGCATCTGTGAGGTGATGCACCAAAGCATGCATAGTTTTGAAGATTGACGTTGTTCTGTGGGTCAACACTTGCATTTCCATTACTCTTCGCTAAAACTTCCCCTGCTAGACATGACTTCTTGGGCAGTTTTGAAGTGAGGATTCCAGGGCCTGGTATTTCTTTTTAATGCCACTCTACTTAGAATATGTCGTAAGAGCTGAGGACAGCTTGTTTGAAATGTGGGTGATGGAAGAACTGCACTTGCAACAAAATTAAACATGCATCAGCATTATTTCTAGCCAGGAGGGAAGTGAACATGTGACAGAGACAAACGGTGCTAACTAGCGACTGCATAGACACATGACGGCTACACTTGGCTTTCCTACTGATGTGGAATCATGGTTAATAATATGTGGCTGAATATATGCATAAGTACAGGTGTTTCATCCTCTGAAAAACGGAAATGCCCTGTCAAGGAGATATTTGGTAACTGGAAAGTTTTGCCAAACAATCTGTATCACCATTTCATAAGCCATGTCTTGAATGTTCTGAGTGAAATATTGGTGTTTCATCATACGTTCATAAAGTCTTTTATTTATTTTTTATTATTTTTTATTGGAAAGGCGGATATACAGAGAGGAGAGACAGAGAGGAAGATCTTTTGTCCGAGGATACACTCCCCAAGTGAGCGCAACGGGCCGAAACTATGCCAAACCGAAGCCAGGAGCCTCTTCCGGGTCTCCCACGTGGGTGCAGGTTCCCAAAGCTTTGGGCCGTCCTCGACTGCCTTCCCAGGCCACAGGCAGGGAGCTGGAAGGGAAGCGGGGCTGCCGAGATTAGAACCGGCTCCCACATGGGATCCCGGGCATGCGAGGCGAGGACCTTTAACCACTGTGCCACCGCGCCGGGCCCAAGTCTTTTTTTTTTTTTAAGATTTATTTTTATTATTTATTTTTTTTATTGGAAAGGCTGATATACAGAGAGGAGAGACAGAGAGGAAGATAATCTGTCCAATGATTTACTCCCCAAGTGAGCGCAACGGCCAATAGTATGCTGATCCGAAGCCAGGAGCCTCTTCTTGGTCTCCCACATGGGTGCAGGGTCCCAAAGCTTTGGGCTGTCCTCAACTGCTTTCCCGGGCCACAGGCAGGGAGGTAGAAGGGAAGAGGTGCTGTCGGGATAGAACCGAGGCCCATATGGGATCCCGGGCATGCAAGGCGAGGACCTTAACCACTTGCCTCCACCGCGCCGGGCCCCATAAAGTCTTTTATTATCATGCCCAAAATTTCCTTTCAGCAGCTATGTACAAACACACAAATATTGATGGATGGAGAAAGATAGAGAGTGGGATTATTCTGATATTGTTATTGGTATGAGTTTCCTATGCTTAGCTCATTGAAATACAGTTTGGTTCAAGATTGCTAAAATGCCAAAAAAAAAAAAAAACACACACAGGAGATTCCAGCACATAGCACACCAACATGACTCTGTTCTTGCAGTGTACATACAAAGTGCACAGTGCTATTGAACTTATTAAGAATAATAACCTCTTCCACAGCAACAGCAGCAACCAAAATACAAAATATCCCATGTTAAATTTGAAAGCATCCTTCAGGCTTCCTACTCTGGATTCTTTACAAGAATTTAGCGCTATAAACACACATTACATATTCACTTGAAATCTACGAAATGGAAATCTTAATAAGTTTGCTTGTCCCTAAGACATTGCAACACTCCGGCATAAAGTGGAATAGGGAAGCCGATCTCGAAAAGTTGACTGCATCTTCCTGAATCCGTAAAGGTTAAGCTGTCAAACAAAGGTCTTCATGTTGCATGTTTCAAAGATTCTTAAGTGACCTTTCATCTCTAAAACTTCTGTCTGAAATTGCTCTACATCTATCATGATGGAGGTTCCTCCTTCATCCCAACAAATCGATTCGAATTCCAAGCTTTCCACTATTTGCCAAAGTTTTCTAAGAAACCCCAGAACATGATGGTTATTCTGTTCCAGATGAGTGAATCCATCGCTAGGACAAAATGATCTGTCCATCATGGACTGCTGGGATAAAAGTTTAAAGGTCTGTTCTTCAATCACAGACGTTAGGTGAGTATCCTCAAGGAATAGCTCTTCACTTTGTGGAGTTTTCATAAAAATGTATGGGCTCAAAGATCACCACTCACAGCACATCTTAAACCTGCAATGAGTTGTGTCTCCATTTCCTCGAAGCAACTTGATTGCTGCCCCATGGTTCCACTAAATGATTTGAAGACTGTTGTTCCTTTGCACGCTTGCGAAGAAATATCCAGACTCACCACTATGTCCCTCCACTGCATCTAATGCAGGACCATTTTGACATCACTATATACTGTCTTCTACCTCAGCAACACCTCTCACCTTTGACCCAGTTGCCTCCCAAGATGCCACTGACACAAAGCATCTGGGAAACTGGGTCACGTGGGCCATGCTAAAGTATATCCACTATTTATATTAAAAAAACAAAAAAGAAATGCATACAAGTATCAAGACTTAATCAAAGAAATGAATCGCAAGAATATCATAAGCCTGGTTTTCTTACTGATGAATTAGGATAAAGGCTTCATTCAATCTAACTGTGTAAATGATTGTGGTAGATTACAAATGCTTTCCAGATGACATTGCCTTTATGTAACACTGACAATGTGCAAACCCTTTTCCTAACTTGCCTGAAGCAGGGCTAGCAGAAAGCATTGTCTTTGGAAAGGCTGTGCTGACTTCTATGTGAGGCTCAGTGAGTGTAATAGTCAGGGAGATTTTAATTATTGGTCCATGGAACAGCATATATGTATTTGGAAAAAGACATTCTACATGAATCGTGTTGTGAGTGCATAATGGGCCATTGCCAAAGTACCATTCTTCCCAAATCCTGTCACAGTACATGAATTGATGTCAGCTACAGAAACACAACTGCTTTGCTTAGCCCTGCCTTCTTTGCAATGCTAAGCTATGGGGGGCTTTTGGCACCTGGCTTTGTCCTCGTGTGTTTGGAAGACATGCTGCATTGGAATTAAGCTGACCTTGTAAATAAAGACCTGAAATGCCCTGCTGTTAGCTGAGTGGCTCTGGGAGTCAAAGAAACTTAGAAAGTCAGAGTTCTTCTATCACAGAGGGAGATTTGAGAACTCATGCATTCCAGAGATGTCAAGAGAGAGTGCAAGCACTCTGAGTCTCTAGAAATTCTGCCTTCACAGAATTTTTTCACATCCTTAAGCATGGTGACTGCTGTTCACATTTTGCCCCAGATAATGCATACAAAATGAGTGCTTAATCAAAAACACTGAAATATGGGATTAAAAAAGAGAAGTAGATATAAGACAAATATTGTAATCCAGGGTCCTGAGGGGTGTGCCAAGTTGCCCTTCTGAGTAATGAACAGTTCTACTTGGACACTTTTGCTCTAAGCCAGAACTTGACCCAGCAATATTTCAGGAGAATGTTGAAGATTTTCCCCAAATGATTACTTTTCCCCCAAAGGACTAGTTCTCTGTTTTTCCTAATTATCAAAGTGGTTTTCATTGAACAGTGAATTCTTACCCCAAATTGGTTGGTGCTTGAATGTCTCAAGTCTGAGGAACTGGCACCTTGGTTTAAGTATTGGTCATGCTCCTACTGATATTGTCCAGCTTAGTCCCATGAGGCAAGGCACATTCCTCCAGCACCACTCCAAGAGCATCTCCAGGATTCTGGATCATATGGTAAGTTCCACTTCCATTACAGCTTTCTCTCTTACTCCACCTGGCTTGTGTCCTAAAGGCTGTATGCTGTGGTCCACTGTGTACATCCTGTCTTTGCTATGCAGAACTAGAGCTATGCTGGAGAGATTGATTTGAATATTTGTTGTCCTATACATGGCTGGCTCTCTCATAAGTAGTACCTGCACTAAGGAAGAACCACAGATCATGCATTATTGTGCTTAAGTTTCAACAGAGCTCAAGGAAAATGCAGGTATATTTTGAAGTAGGGATGCTCTCCAAAATTTATACTCTAATGTTCCTAAACTAATTTATTTTGATCTAGCTAATCTCAAAGCCCAAAGCTTTGGAATATTTAAAGTTGTAGTTGATGTCCCTGCTCTTCCACTTTCCACTCTGCTTGCTGCCATTTATTTTGAAGGTAGTCAAGGGTGTCTGCAGAATATCTTAGGACTACCTCCTAGCACATCAAGAGATTCCTGGCTCAAGATTTGGATCCACTCAGACCCAGTTCTCATTTTGTCGTTTGAGGTTTGATCCTGAAGATGGCAGATCACATTTTTGACTATCTGTTTCTCATATCTTTTTTATACCTTTTTTATTAGTAGTATTATATTGCAAAGTCAGATATATAGAGAAAGGAGGAGAGTCATAGAGTATGATCTTCCTTCTTATGAGTCACTCCCCACGAGATCCACATTGCCTGTGCTGAATCCATCTGAAGCCAGGAGCCAGGAACTCTTTCAGTTCTCCCATGTGGGTCCAGTGTCCCAAGGTTTTGGGATGTGCTTGACTGCTTTCCTAGGGCACAATCAGGGAGCTGCATGGTAAGCTGAGCTGCCAGGATTAGAACAATAGTCCATATGGGATTCTGGTGTGTTCAGGGTGAGGTCTTTAACTGCTAGTCCACAAGACCTGACCCAAAACAGAAATCAAAAACCAAGAAATCGATTCATTTGAGCTGAGAATTGGCATTGGGTAAAATCAAACATGTTTGCTCAACATGTGCAGACTACTGAATATTGGCTTTCACTGCCGATCTTTTGGAGCATTTCCAAAATATTTTACCCATGCCATTATTTAGAAGAGTACATTGTACTTGTTTCCAAGGTTTAATGATTTCCAGGTGGAGATTTTCTAGTGTATAGCTGTAGCTGAGGTGGGAATTTGACAAGGGTGCATGCCATGAATGAGCAATGAAACAGACCACTACAATTTCAGGATCATAATGGACAATGCAGGAATTTATACAGAAAGCATCACAAAGGCTGGCATAGACTTTTGACACCTGGCCAAGCAGGCATTCCTAAGGTTATTTTTGCTAAATGTTTTCTGAGGCAGGATATTCAGTCTTAATCCTGTAGTCAGGAAGTTCTCAATAGAATGCATATTTTAATCAGTATCACCTTCCTACTGCAATCCTCATTATACAACTTTGTCTAGAATCAGTTAAAAAAAGAAATGTATCGCAGAAGAAGGCAGGTAAAGATCAAGAAGGGAGGGAAGTATAGATTTCCACTACACCTGGGACTTAACATCCTTGATTAGCATATGGACAATTTCGAAGACCAAGACAGCCTGAGTAATAATAGGCTCTTTTGCTCAAAGAGTATCATCAACTTCCAAGTTCACATTGTTAGTGAACCTGAACTCCACTCTGCAGTGGCAGACATGGCTGAAAGAGATTACAAAATTCTCAGCAGGGTTGTCCAGGTACCATGCAATGGGAGGTGGAGATGCATTCAGGTGGTAGTACAAACATCTGCTGGACTCTTCAGTGCAGCAGGAATTCCCTTGTGGCCCTGCCTACAAAGGAAAAATACTTGTCACCTCTTGTCTTCCATACCCACCACCTGAAGCCAAGCATTTCCCCCTATTTTATTACTAAGTTGGGGGTTGTTGTGTTCTCTATGAGTTACTTGAATGATGGAACTCAAATTTTGGAAGTTGGACCAAAAACAATAAAGTTAGTGTGATTCCTAAATTTATTACAAATAAGTAGAACATCTTGTCAGAAATAAGATAAAAGAAATTATAAGAATTGGTTAGTAACCCCTTCTCTAGAGAGAGCTGAGTGTGAGAATGAGAAATGGCTAAATCTGGGATCATAGTTCCTGAATACTAAGGTAGAAGATGTGTCATTCAATACACCTTGGACATGAGTTTTAGCATCACTCCAAGAGTCATGTGAGTCATTATGAAGGAGAGGAGTGACACAAATCCATCTGTAAATTCTAGCCAAATAGTACCACATGGGGTTTTTAAGAGTTGAATTGTATTGCCGATATAAATCAATGTCTCTTCTAATGCATTAATTTTGGCCTCTACATTTTTGTCAATACTTTCCTATGAACTTATTTAACCAGCTGTAAGATATCTGATAAGGGTAATAAATGCAGTGAGGCACAAAGGTAAGGAAATTACAAAGCATGGACAAAGTTGTTGAAAAAAATTCCAAAGTATAAAATTCAAAATCATCATATCATGGTTCAGTTAAATCCATAAGCAGCATTACATATGATTGTTTTCTCAAATACCAAAAGTACCATGCTCAGGGTCAATTAAAGCAATTAGTGACAACACACAGACTATACAGTATAATGTTATCATCTTAGTATGTTAGAATATTAGAAGCTTAATGTTAGGCACTGTTAGACCCCTTTGTGCCAAACAAACTATGGCTTTGTAAGATGCATCTGGACCATGGGAAAACTCCACTTTAGTAATAAATGTGTTCTCTATTCCTCTGTGATGTCGTGAACAGTGTCATTGCCTTGTCTACTGAATGCACCCAGATGCAGGAGGACAGTGGCACAATCATCCAGTCCCAGGGACAAAATGAGCTAAAAAGTAGTCTGTGTGGGAGCAGATTGAGCTGTTTACACCCAGAAACCCTAAAAATAGAGTGTCTGGGAATGAGGTGGACAGTTTGCACCTGGAAGCCCTAAAGATGACATGTGAAACTCTTTAAGCTGTGTTTGAATTTACAGAGGCTATGGTGCATGTAATGACTGAAGGGGTCTATATAATCTCTATCATTTTGCTAGTTGGGGTTCACCCCCTCATTGTTTGGCCTGCATGCCCCAACTTTAATCTGACAGTATCTGGCACAATAAATTCTGCTTGCTATTGCATTATCAGTGAGGCTCTTTGTTGTTCATGAGAAATTGACAAAACAGGCACTAACAACACTTTATACCAGTTACAGTTTAAGCAGAGATATTTTGAACAGTGGGGATGGAACATAATGCTCCATCTGTATTTTACTTATCAAAAGACCTTTTTGGAAAGTAGCATGAGTCACATACAGGGATGTCTTCAGTGGAAGAGCATAGCTCAACAGATGTATATGTGATGTTTCATCATTGGAGGTGTTGAACTTTCCTTAGACTCAGCCTTTAAAACATTTCCTTGGGCCCGGTGCCATGGCCTAGTGGGTGCAAATGGCCCAAAGCTTTGAGAGACTGCACCCGTGTGGGAGTCCTAGAGGAGCTTCCTGGTTCCTGGCTTCAGATCGGCACAGCACTGGCCATTGCAGTCACTTGGAGAGTGAATCATCAGATAGAAGATCTTCCTCTCTGTCTTTACTCCTCTCTGTATATCTGACTTTGTAATAAAAATAAATTAATCTTTAAAGAAAAATTCCTGGTGGATGTGTCTGTTGCCCTCAAAAGAGTAGCACTGAAGCTACTGAAACTCGTCACATGGATTTGGTGAGAAGGAGACAGGAAGGAGAAATAGCACCAACATTCTTCCTGGCACCTACCTCACTATTCTTCCTCTGGACCGCTGGGAAAATAGGCTATAGAGGCATTCTTTGGCAGGGTCGTCCAGTGTCCATGCAAAAGAAGGTGGAGCTGTGCATTCAGGTTATTGTAGAGATGTTCATGGCCAGGCCCTGCCAACTCACAGGAAGTTCCTTGCGGCCATGCCTGCAAAAGAACAATACACTTGGGGCCCGGCGCGGTGGCGCAAGTGGTTAAAGGTCCTCGCCTTGCACGCCCGGGGTCCCATATGGGCCCCGGGTCTAATCCCGGCAGCCCCGCTAAACTTCTAGCTCCCTGCCTGTGGCCCGGGAAAGCAGTCGAGGACAGCCCAAAGCTTTGGGAACCTGCACCCGCATGGGAGACCCTGAAGAGGCTCCTGGCTTCGGATCAGCATAACATCGGCTGTTGCGTTCACTTGGGGAGTGAATCATCGGACGGAAGATCTTCCTCTCTGTCTCTCCTCTCTGTATATCCGCCTTTCCAATAAAAAAATAATAATAATAAAAATAAAAAGAACAATACACTTTAAACCTCCGTGTCAGCCACATCAACTGCATGGATCATAACAGGCTCAAGATTTAATTTCTGTGGTCTACACCAATGCACCTTCACCCAAATCCACACAAACAGATCTCCAAAGGTCATAACAGGGAGGATGTCCAGCCTCTTTGGAAGCCAGCTCTCTGTGAGTGTATGGCCTTGGACATCTACCAACTGGGAGTGTATCAAAATGCTGGAAAGTGAGGGAAGCCCAGTGTTTTTGCAACTGTGTTAGTAGGAAAGCATGCATCCCAGCTTATGGTTTCATTGTCATTCTCTTTAGAGTCACTTAAGCAAAAGATGTGTATAGCCCTGTGCCACAATGGGGAGTTCTTGAGCCAATATGGAGACAACATTCGTCCTAAGTAGAACAGGGACCCATGAGAATGGTTTAATACAGCGAGGTCCAACTATGGGGGACAAATACATGCCAGAAGCTGTCATGCATCTCAGATTATTGGAGTAGCAAAGCATTTGACAAAGAAGTGTGTGAGGGTGTGTCTGTGCATGTGTGTGGTTGTGGGAGGAGTTGTATCAGTTTGATACAACCCATAGGATTATAAGCCAGCTGACAAAGGTGGTGTGGAGCTCCATATGACAGGAAGCTCACAGGAATGGGGGTGGATGAGTTGAGCCAAGAGGCAGGTGACAGCACAGCAGCATTGGTGTACCTTGACCTCAGCCCTCACTCTTGCTTCACTCACATAAGTCCTTGCGGCTGTCCAGGTACAGAAAACATCTCGAATGGTTGCCCCTGTGTGACCTCACAGGGCTCTGTGTCTGTACCAGCCATTCCCTCAGCAGCCACCTAAACATAACCAGCCTGGAATGCTATGGTCTCAGCATTCTAGAAAAGACATGGGGACAGACAGGCACCTTTTGGCCTGGTACAGTAAGCAGGCAGGTGGCTCAAGCTTTGCTTTCTATGGTTTTCTCATAAAGTCCCTCCACCAATTCACCCCCTGACACAAACACAAAATCACACAGGCCCTACCAGCGAGGATTTCCGGCTTTCATGGAAACCAGGTGTTTGTGTGTTCCTGTTGCATTGCCCCTCTAAAGCCAACCTTTGCTGGATCTGTTCTAGCTGGAAAGGACACACACACTTTAACCAAATAATTAGAGGGCTTATCATCAACAGCAGGAGACCACCCATCATGTAACTCAGCTGTCTGCACTTTTTCACAATCCTTAACTCCTGATCTAAATCTTTCTGATTTTAAAAGATCTTTCTCCTCTGTTAAATCCTCCTGATCATTTTCATAACAGTTTACATTCTGTTCAGGACAAACACTTTCCTTTGAGCCATAAGTAGAGCCTGAGCCTCCCTTTCTCCACTTATTCAAAGGAGTATGCTCCTGGGGTGGAGCAGTCAGGCAAGATGGGGCATACACATCTGTCCCTGTATCCAAAATTTGTCTCAATATTTTCCAAATGCCATGCATTGCAGAAGGCTTTGCAGCCACCCCATGACTCTGATACCACCTCTTCAGGTCATTCCCTACCCGATCCCATGTTCATAAATGCAGAGTTCTCTCCTCTGAGAACCAGGGACTAATTTTCAATATAAATTGCAAAGATCTGAATTTTTTTTTTGCCAACATTTACTCCATTTGTTTGTAAAGTTGTTTAATAATTTCAGCATACAGCCTTTCAGCATACAGCCTGGATGCACTCTGCCCCATTTTAACTTTATAGTATGGAGGGTACAAAACTTCTCAAGAAATGTTCCTACTATTCACCTCTCCTAAACTGACCTTTTGTCAAGGGGCCTGCAGCACCCTGGGTGAAGTTGTATCCACGCCGCAAGAAACAAGAGAGAAAAGACCTCCATTTTTCAAGCCCCATATTGGGCGCCACTTGCCGAAGTCTATCTCCAGCTGAGTCCTGTACTCAAGAAGGGTGAAAAGTGAGGGACAGATGGACCACTGCATTTCATGATCATAATGGACAATACGGGAAAGCTGTCTGCTTTATTTACACAAAATCCGTCAAATTGTGGCTTAAACTTTTACATCAAGGCCATGTTGGGAAGTTCTTTTTTTTTTTTTAAGATTTATTTTTATTATTTTTTTTATTGGAAAGGCAGATATACAGAGAGGAGAGACAGAGAGGAAGATCTTCCGTCCGATGATTCACTCCCCAAGTGAGCGCAACGGGTCGATACTATGCCAAACCGAAGCCAGGAGCCTCTTCCGGGTCTCCCATGCGGGTGCAGGGTCCCAAAGCTTTGGGCCGTCCTCGGCTGCTTTCCTGGGCCACAGGCAGGGAGCTGGAAGGGAAGCGCGGCTGCCGGGATTAGAACCGGCGCACATATGGGATCCCGGGTGTGCAAGGCGAGGACCTTAACCACTTGCGCCACCGCGCCGGGCCCATGTTGGGAAGTTCTAAGGATAATTCTGCCATTAGTTTTACCTAGAAAACATAGAAGCTCCAGCAGTAATTCTTATCCTAAAATTCAATCTTGTATCACAAAGAAAAGGGGAATCTAAAGAATGAGGAAAGAATGAAAGCCTACATATAGGTCCTTTGATTAAAATAAGGTCAATGAGGACAGCCAAGGCTGTAGGAATAATAGAAGCTTTTTTTTGCAAGATTACTTCCAAGCTCATATTGATTAAAATGCCAGTCTCACACTAGAAAACAAGTGCCTGGACAGAGTACAATTCATCCACACGGTGGTCCCTTGTAAATCCAAAAGAAGATGAAACTGTGTTCACTTGGTTGTAGAGACATAGGATGGGCGGGGCTGCCAAAGAGTGGGAAGTTCTTTGCGGCCCTGCTTGCCAAGATTCCTTACTTTCACAAATTCATGTTCACCACATCAACTACACACAGGCAAACGGGCTCAAGCACTGCTTTCTGTGGTCTTTGAAACAATGTAGCTCCCCCCAACCCCAACACATACACACATCCCCACAGGCCCTAACAGGGAGGATGTCAAGCCTCAGTGGAAGCCAGCTGTCTGTGAGTATATGGGCCTTGGTGAATACCGAGTGGGAGTGTGCCAGTATGCTGAAAACAGAGTGAAGCCCAGGGCTTTTGCAACACTGTTAGTAGGAAAGCATTTCTCCCAGTTTGTGGTTTCATTGTCATTCGCTTTAGAGTCACATAGGCAGAGGATGTCCATAGCCCTGTGCCACAAGAGGGAATCCTTGAGCCACTATGGAGACTACATTCATCTAGGTAGAACAGGGACCCCTGAGAATGGTTTGACACCTTGTTGGGGCTGTTATTTTTCTGAAGTGGGCACCCTGCTCCGTGAGATCCAACTATCAGAGACAGATAACTGCCAAAAACTGTCGTGCAACTTGGATTCCAGGAGTACTAAATAGTTGACAAAGGGTTGTTTTGGGATGCCTGTATGAGTGTGTGTGTGTGTGTGTGTGGGAGCTGTTGTAGTAGTATGCTGCCCATAGGATCTACCAGCGGCCACAGGTGGTGTGGAGCTCCAGATGCCAGGAAGCTCGCAGGCATGTTGGTGAATGATTTGTGCATACAGGCAGGTGCCAGTGCAGCAACTTTGGCAGACCGTGACCACAGCCCTCACTCTTGCTCAACTTGCCTAAGGAATGTAATTGTACAGGTACAGGGAGCATCTTAATTGTCTGTCTACACAGGGCTCTGTGTCATACCAGCCTTTCACTCAGCAGCCGTCTGGTCCTAACTGACTCATAATGCTACAGCATCAGCATTCTTGAAAAGCCATGGCAACAGACAGGCCCATTTGGCCAGCTGTAGAATGCGGGCAGGAAACTGAAGCTCATCTTTCTCTGATGTTCTTCCCAAAACGTCACTCTCCTCACCCCCCTACACACACACACAAACACACACACACACACACACACACACACACACACACACACACACACACACACACACACACACACACACATATCCTCACAGGCCTTATAAGAGAGGATGTGCAGCCTCCATGGAAGTCACTGTTACAGTGTGCATAAAATGCTGTTGGGCATTGTGAGGTTCCTTTGTGTTGGGAAAACTGCTACTTTGTAGGCCAGGAGGCACCTAGTTTGGCAGGTTTCTGCTTTAGTGATAAATTTGTTCTTTCCTGTCCTGCAACATTGTGAACCCTGGTGCCAGGGGGACAAGGGCACAATTCTTATGCAGTCCCAGAATCAGGAGGACAATAAGGGTGTGAGGATGGGATGTGCCATACAGATAATATGTACAGGAACAGAACAGGTTACCTGTGCCTGAAGGCCATAAAAATGAACATGTCTAAGGTTGTTACTTTTGATGCATCTCCCAGCCCTATATAAGCTTCTGTCTTGGGCTGTTCACGTTACAACCGCCTACTTGGCTGGCCTGTGTGCCCCAAGGCTTGTCTGTCCCCAGCATGCTGGCACAATAAATTCTATTTGCTGTTTGCATTAGCAGTGAGTCTCTTTATCATTCTCTGGGGATAGACTAGCTCGTACCCTGACATCCTCGGGAGTTTTGGCCTGGACTTTAACATTTGGAGGCCCCAGTGAGATTGCAAACCCCTTTTGGAGTGACCAAACAGTGGACTGCTATCAGAGATAAGTATTCCTTGAGGGCTCAGGTTACACGTGGTGTGGAGCGAGAGGCTACAAGGGGGACTAGTGATGACCCAGGAACCACAGAGGGATTTGATCTCACCAGAGAAGAGCTAGGAAGCTCAAGCAACATGGCGGTATTTGATAACCCTGGAAGGGAGAAGGAAGATCCAGGTACTGCAGCGGGACCTTATTACCCTGGAGAGGAGAGAGGGAAGCTCTAGGGAAGCCAGGGAGGATTCAGGGGAGCATGTAAGGCTCCAGGCATGAGGCTTCAGAGGAGAAAGTGAGGCTGCAGGCACGAGATTTCAGAGGAGCAAGTGCAGCTCCTAGTGAACTCAGTGGTACTTGACCATCCTGAGTAAGAAACCTAGAAATGACCTGCAGGACAGGAACAGGATTATATCCTAGAGGAAGTTTTCAAGCTCCTTCATCATCTGCAGTCCAAGTGATGCTCCTCTGGGCACTTCTACAGATCCAGTTCTGGAGTAATGGTGAGTGTGTGGAAAAGTGCATAAATTGGACCTGTCTGAGTAGAGTTGGCTTCCTGTGAGAAGTTGTGTATTTGCAGCCTAAACTGGATGTGTGTTATGTGTCCTTGTCTTGTAGCCCTGTTTTTATTTTGGACTTGAATTTGATGCCTGGGAAGGCTCCCCCTACTTCTGAGTGTTGCCAGTGGGCCAAGGAGTGGCTTCTAGGCATCAGGACATGGCTGGGAGCAAACTCTTCAGTTAAATTAACTCTTTCTAGTCTGAAAGATTTTCGTCCCTTTTCTGGGGTGGTCTCTGCTTCTGAATAGGGGTGTGGAACCCTACGTGCCTTTTGTGGTGTATTTTACTGATATTGATGATGGCATGTGCTGGTTCATCAGGGATTTTGTGTTATGGCAACTGACTTCAGTAATGAACTGTCAGTGTTTGCAATATTTTGTTTCTCAGTCTGCTGATTTTTGGTGTTAAAAGTTAACACTGGTTTCTAGTGGATCAGATCTGTCCTACTTGTTGGCATTCTCAGTTCTCCTGACTTTGGGAGTTCCATAGATCCATAGAACTCTCAAGGAAAGAGACAAAATTTGGATAATTCAGTTGCTGTTTGAAATAATCTGGATTATAATCTCACAACGTTATGAAAGTATGCAAGTTTGGTTGCTTCATATGTTCTATAAAGTGTTGGAGATTTACATGGTTATAGAGCATGTATATTGATGTTTATGTCTATTGGTCAAAATATTTTTAATCACAGGTTATAAGTTATCTGTGTTCTTATTTATGAAGAAGCACTGTTTCTAAGCTTTTGCCTTATAGGAAGAAAACAATTCAGTTTGTGAAGGATGTGTGATAAAATTGTCTATATTGTGTACAATCTTCTAAGTATTTAACATTTTTAAAGCAACAGAATTGAAATTGAAGTTTAATCCCTTGTCAGAAGCTCTTCAGTACCCTTGACTTCAATAAAACAGAGGACAAGAAGATGCACCAGGCATATCAGCCCAGGAAAAAGGAGGGGCATTTTTGGAACCTACCCTTCGAAGAATTTGGAACTTTAGAACCTTGATCTTGTCTCTGCTTCATTTAAGAAAGGGAAGTTCCAAATTCAGCTACAAAGACGTAACTGCTTCTAGTTCTGAAGTGATTTTGTGTTTTAAAATGCCTTGTCTTAAGGTTTTCAAAGTTTGTTTCACAATATAGATCCAAAGAATTGGCAGATAAAGAATGGTTACAAGACTAAGAATATGTTCTTTTTGAGAAGTTTTTAAAAGGAAAATTATTAAGGAAGGACATTGCTGTGGTGGCATAATTATTTTGTCCTACCGGAATATGGCTAAGAAAAGCTAGGACAAAATAGTTAAAGGTTTAAGCAAGTTGAGAAAAAATTTAGGAAGTCATAAAATTTGAGAAAATAATCTTGCAAGTTTTATGTAGAATTCATTATAACTTTTGAGATATTGTTGCAGCATTGATAACTGTTTTTGACATTTGAACTGATATCTATTTGAAAAATACCTTTAAAGTGTACATCTGTGGAAGTGCTCCTAAATACTTGACAATGAAAGTCTCAGGTTTTGAGGATTGTTAATGGAAACAAATTGATAACTTTGTCAATTGTCTATCCAGCTTCAGTAAGCTCTATTACTGATATTTGTGTGGTCATTGTATCTAATATATTACTGTTTCATCAACCTGACTCTTCTCATTTTTGAGATTCCTATATGGGCCCGTAGAAGTGAAAAAAGGCAGAAGAATATTTGTCAAAGATTACATCTTTTGGTTGGCAAAGAGAATTGTGTAGAAAACTTTGGTTACAAAAATGACTTTAGGAAACCTTGCTAGTGGGGCCAGAATTCGTTCCAGTCCAGGAAGACTTCAGAAATGATTGAAAGATGCTTTTTCCCCCAGGTTGAGGAACAGAAGCTAACAGACTAAGTAAGGCACTTGCTAGAATACCAAACTGATTGTTAATATGTGAATTCCTCATACCAGCCTTCTTAATCCCTAAGTGACCATCTTGTTGTAGTGTTATCAGTTGAGATGATTAGGCACTTAGGTCTAAAAAAAATACAAGAGTGTATAAAGCCCTGCAAGTAGTTTTGCAGTGCTATCTGAAATATAGATGTCTCCACTTGCTTAATGTTTGATAATTCAAAACGTGAATACTTTGTTTTTTAAGTTTCAGCACACCAATTGTATTGAGTTAAGCTAAAGTTTAATGGTAAACTATAGTTATGGTATATTCAGATATGTATAAGAGTGTTCAATGATAATTCAGTAATCAGGAAATGTTAAAATGCTCCCAAATGGAAAAGGTTTTTACAGAAGACTCACAGATTGGGAATCTCGTGTAGCACTCAGTGGACACAAAATCAACTCAAAAGGCTTCTGGTCTGACAAAAAGCCATCAAGAGAGCAAGCGCATCAAGTGTGTAAAGATTGGGACACTGCTGTAAGAGTGTCCTTATGTGAACTGACTCAGTGATCCACACCCCAGTGCAAAGGATCAGCCATCAAAGATGATTGTGCTCGTCTCTCAATAAAAAGGAAACTTCCACTTTGTGTGTGGCCTTAACCACTGCCTCGAAGAGTTGGTGTGGATTCAAGAAGTTTCCACAGTGTAAGCATCATGTGTCTGGAGCCTCAGGTGATCACTGACGTCACACAAATGAGTGCTAATTTATTAAATTCACTAGAGTCACTGTGTACTGACTTCCCATGTGGGATAGGTATATTCAATGTTATATTAAAAAGTCCTGAGTTAAGGATATAGAGAGTCTTAATAGTAGGAGGTGCTTAGCATACAGTGGCTCCCAGTAGCCTCTAAGTTAGATAGCTTATGACCACTGACACAACTAGGCCTTACTAAAATAGGAAAGTTCTGTAAAATCTTATTAGAATATTACAAACTGCTAAGTTAGTGTAAATAAAAACCAGTTAAATCTTTTGATGTGACTAGCATGTCTTGCAAAATAATGTTTTCAGTGTTACATTTTGTGTTCTAGGCCATATGTTTCATCCAAAATCTCTTAGGGGTTAAACTCTCCTTGACATAGAAACTAAAATGAAGGTTGTCTCAGCCCTTATTTGGTGGAATGATATAGGTTTTTTTTTTAAGATTTATTTTTATTATTATTATTTTTTTTATTGGAAAGGTGGATATACAGAGAGGGGAGACTGAGAGGAAGATCTTCCATCCAATGATTCACTCCCCAAGTGAGCGCAACGGCTAATACTATGCCAATCCGAAGAGAGGAGACTCTTCTGGGTCACCCACGTGGGTGCAGGGCCCCAAAACTTGGGCCATCCTCGACTGCTATCCCGGGCCACAGGCAGAGAGCTGGAAAGGAAGCGGGGCTGCCGGGATAGAACCGGTGCCCATATGGGATCCCGGGCATGCAAGGCGAGGACCTTAACCACTGTTCCACTGTGCTGTGCCCAATGATATAGGCTTTTGTCCATCATTGGTGCAACAGGGAGTTCACAACCTAAGAGGCCCCACCAGAGGTTTGCTATCCATTTTACTGTTCAACAAACACAAACCTTTCAAATGCAAGTTAATACATCAAACACCTAATGACTTCTACCTTCTATCAAGAACTGTTAGAAAGACCCCCTACTACTACTCTTACTCAACACAGTGCCTCCTCACAGCAGGAAGTAGCCATGAGAAGACCACAATGTCCCCTTTCCCTAAAAGCAGTTAAAGTCCAGTCTGCTGATTGGATAAAATTTGCAAAGGTCCATACCATCCAAATGCTAACCCTCTAATAACAGTTTCAACAGCTACCATCACTGAGAAAGATTCCTCAGTATAAAACAAAAAAAAGCCGGGGAGGGATGTTAGAGTGTGAGTAAAATCTATTGTTGGGCATTGTGAGGTTCCTTTGTGTTGGGAAAACTGCTACTTTGTAGGCCAGGAGGCACCTAGTTTGGCAGGTTTCTGCTTTAGTGATAAATTTGTTCTTTCCTGTCCTGCAACATTGTGAACCCTGGTGCCAGGGGGACAAGGGCACAATTCTTATGCAGTCGCAGAATCAGGAGGACAATAAGGGTGTGAGGAAGGGATGCGCCATACAGATAATATGTACAGGAACAGAACAGGTTTCCTGTGCCTGAAGGCCATAAAAATGAACATGTCTAAGGTTGTTACTTTTGAAGCATCTCCCAGCCCTATATAAGCTTCTGTCTTGGGCTGTTCACGTTACAACCGCCTACTTGGCTGGCCTGTGTGCCCCAAGGCTTGTCTGTCCCCAGCATGCTGGAACAATAAACTCTGTTTGCTGTTTGCATTAGCAGTGAGTCTCTTTGTCATTCTCCGGGGATAGACTAGTTCGTACCCTGACATCCTTGGGGGCTTTGGGCCAGGCTCTAACACCAGCTGTCCATGTGCATGTGGCTGGGGTGTCTACCAAGTGAGAGTGTGCCAATATGTTGAAAATGGAGTACAGCCCAGGGCTTTGGCAACATATTACTAGAAAAGTGTTTATACCAGGTTTTGGTTTCATTGTCATTCTTGGTAGAGTCACATAGGCAGAGGATGGCCAAAGCCCTGTGCAAAAACAGGGAGTCCCTCAGCCACTATGCAGATCACATTGGTCTAGGTAAAACAGGGACCTAAAAGAATGGCTTGACACCTAATTGAGCTGTCCCTTGTATGAAGTGGGTGCCATGCACTGTAAAGTCCAACTATGGGGGACAGATACATGCCAGAAGTTAATGTGCATCTTGGATTCCAGGAGTAGTAGGAGTTGCCAAAAAGGCATGTTAGCATGTGTGTTTGCATGTATGTTTGGGGGTAGGCTTTCTTAACAGTGTGCCACACATAGGATTGTAAGCTAGATGCCACAGGTGGTGTGTAGGTTCAGATGACAGTAAGCTTGCAGGCATGTCAGTGGATGATTTGAACCAAGAGGCAGGTGACAGCACAGCAACCTTGTTTGACCGTGTAATCAGCCCTCACTAAGGCATCTCTCACCTAAGCCCATGCAGCTCTACAGGGAGCATCTTTATTGGCTATCCCTCAGTGACCTCAAAAGGAGTTGTGGCCATACCAGATGTCCACTCAGCAGCCGCCTGGTCTAAATGGCCCACAATGCTAGGGACTCAGCATTCTAGAAAAGCCATGGTGACAGATAGGCCCCTTTTGTCCTGGTGCAGAAAACAGCAAGGTGGCACAAGCTCTGCTTTCTGTTGTCTTCTCCACCCAACACACCTCTGCTTACCCCCCCATACACTCAGATACATATGCCTAATGGACCTACCAGGGAGGATGTCCAGTCAGTTGTCCATAAGTTTATGATGCTTAGTGTCTACCATATGGGAGTGTGCTCATATGCTGAAAACAGATTACAGTACAGGGCACTTGCAGCACGGTTACTAGGAAAGCATTTCTGTGGGGTTGTGGTTTCATTGTCATTTGCTTTAGAGTCACATAGGCAGAGGATGGCCATAGCCCGGTGCTACAATGGGGAGTCCCTCAGAAACTATGGTGACCACATTCATCTAAGTAGAAAAGGTACCCAAGAGAATGGTTTGATACTGCATTGGGGCTTTAAAATGTATGTAATCGGCGCCCTGTTAAGCAAAGCCCAATTATGGGGGACAGATACATGCCAGAAGCAGTTGTACATCTCAGATTCCTGGAGTAGTAAGCAGTTGCAAAGGGGCATGTTGGTGTGCCTGTGTGAGTCTATGCGTGGGGGGTGGGTGAGCTGTTGTAGTTTGACGCCTATTGGATTGTAACCCAGCTGCCACAGGTGGTGTGGAGATCCAGATTACAGAGAGATGGCAGGCATGAGGGTGCATGAGTTTGGCAAACAGGCAGGTGACAGCTCAGCAACTTTGGCGGGCCATCACCACAGCCCTCAGTCTTGCTTTACTCACCTAAGCCAATACCGCTGTCCAGTTACGGGGAGCATCTCAATTGGCTGACTACACAGGGCTCAGTGGCCATACCAGCCTTCCACTCAGCAGCCAGCTGATCATAAGCAGTCTCAAATATGGCCTCAGCATTCTAGAATAGGCGTGGCGACAGACAGGCCCCATTCTGCACAGTGTAGAATGCAGTTAGGTGGCTCAAGCTTTGCTTTGTGTGGTCTTCTCCCCCCAATGACCCTCTCCTCAACCCATACACACACACATACAAACACACACAAAAATCCTCACAGGCCCTACCAGGGAGGATGTCCAGCCTTGGTGGAATCCAGCTGTCAGTGAGTGTATGGTGCTTGGGTTTCTACCGTATGCCATTATGTTGAAAACAGAGTGAAGCCCAGGGATTTTGCAACACTGTTATTATAAAAACATTTCTTCCAGGTTGTGGTTTCATTGTCATTCTCTTTAGAGTCACATAGGCAGAGCATGGCCGTAGCCCTGTGCCTCAATGGGCAGTATTTGTACCACTATGAAGATCACATTCATCTAGGTAGAACAGGGACCCATGAGAATGGTTTGATTCTGTGTTGGACTTTCCCTTGTAAGAAGTGGGTGCCCTAATCAGTAATGACCAATTATGGGCGATAGATACTTGCCAGAGACTGTGGTGCATCTTGGATTCCTAGAGTAGAAAGCAGTTGCAAAGGGGCATGTTAGTGTGCTTCAATGAGTGTGTGTGTGGGAGGGGAACGGTTTGCCACAGTAGCAGTTTGATGACCATAGGATTGTAAGCAAGTTGCCACAGATGGTGTGAGATCCAGATGACAGGAAGCTCGCAGGCATGCAGGCGGAATATTTGGCCCATCAGGCAGGTGACTGCACCACAACTTTGGTGGACTGTGACCTCAGCCCTTGCTCTTGCTTCACTCACATAAGCCCATGCAATTGTCAATGTACAGGGAGCATCCCGATTGGCTGCCCCTATGTGACCTCACAGTGTTCTGTGTCCATTCCATCTGTTTGCTCAGCAGCTACTGTTAGAGTCCATGCTAAAGCCTCCGAAAATCAGGGTGTGTTCTAGTCAAACCCTAGAAAATGTTAGAGTCTCACTGGTAATGCAAACAGAGTTTACTGTGCCATCAGGCTGGGGCCAGACAGGCCTTGGGGCACTCAGATCAACCAAACAGCATGGTCAAACATAGAACAGCCCAAGACAGTAATTTATATAGATCCTTTTGGGCTGGGAAATACATCAAAAACAACAACCTTAGACATGTTCATTTTTATGGCCTTCAGGCACTGGTAACCTGTTAAGTAGCCATATCTGTTATCTGTATGGCTCATCCCATTCTCACACCCTTATCTTAATCATATTCCTGGACCAGAGAAGAATTGTGCCCTTGTCCACCAGCACCTGGGTTCACAAAGTTGCAGGACAGCAAAGAACAGATTTATCACTAAAGCGGATTCCTCTCCAATTCCTGGCGCCTCTTGGCCTAGCAAAGTAGCAGTTTTCCCAACAGAAAGGACCCTCACAATGTCCAACAATAGCATTTTACCCACGCTCTAACATTCCCCCACAATCTTTTTTTTTTTTTGTTTACTGAGTAATTTTTCTCTCAGTTCAGGGTAGCTGTTGAAACTGCTATTAGAGGATTAGCAATTTGATTATATGGTCATTACAAATTTTATAAGTGAGAAAATTACTAGGAACTGGAAACCATATTTGGCTTTTATATTTTCAAATAGAGGACTGGAATCAAAATAGCTTTTAGGGAAAGGGGTGTCATCCTCTAAAATTGGCTACTTCCTGCTGAGAGCAGGAGCTGTGTTGAGTAGCAGTAGCAGTAGGGTGTCCATCTAGCAGTTCTTGATAGAGAGTAGAAGTCATTGAGTGTTTGATGTATAATGTGGCATTTGAAAGGCTTGTCTTTGTTGAAATCTAAAATGCATAGCAAACCTCTGGTGGGGCCTCTTAGGTTGTGAACTCCCTGTGGCACCAATGAGGAGCACAAACCTACATCATTCCACCAAATAAGGGCTGAGGCAACCTTTGTTTTAGTTTCTGTGTCAAGGACAGTTTAGCCCCTAAGAGATTTTGGGTGACTTATATAGCACACACTGAAAATCTTATTTTGCAAGACCTGTTAGTCACATCAAAAGATTTAACTGGTTTTCATTTACACTAACTTAGCAGTTTGTAATATTCTCACAAGATTTTACAGAACTTTCCTATTTTAGTAAGGCCTAGTTGTGTCAGTGGTCATATGCCAGCAAACTTAGAGGCTGCTTTGATCCCCTGTATAATAAGCTCCTCTTATTAATAAGACTACCTAGATCCTTAAGTCACTACCTAGAAAAATCTATGAATATTAATAACATATATTTTATTTTTTAAGATTAATTTATTTTTATTACATAGTCAGATATACAAAGAGGAGGAGAGACAGAGAGATAGTCCATCTGATGATTCACTCCCCAAATGAGCTGCAATGGGAGGTGCTTCGCTGATTCGAAGCTGCGTACCAGTTACTTCCTTCTGAGTCTCCCACATGGGTGCAGGGTCCCAAAGCTTTGGGCAATCCTTGACTGATTTCCCAGGCCACAATCAAGGAGATTCATGGGAAAAGGAGCTGCCAGGATTAGAACAAGCACCCTTATGGGATCCCGGTGTGGTCAAGGCAATGACTTTAGACACTAGATCACACTACCAGGCCCTATAATATATATATTTTAACATAAATCTGAACATGCAGGTCCTGCATGGGAAGTCAATACGCAATGGCTCTAGTGAATTTAATAAATTAGCACTCATTTGTGTGACGTCAGTGATCACCTGAGGCTCCAGACACATGATGCTTACACTGTGGAAACTTCTTGAATCCACACCAACTCTTCGAGGCAGTGGTTAAGGCCACACACAAAGTGGAAGTTTCCTTTCTATTGAGAGAAGAGCATAATCATCTTTGATTGCTGCTTCTTTGTACAGGGCGTAGATCACTGAGTCAGTTCACGGAGGGAGACTTTAGCAACAGTGTCCCAGTCTTGGGTTTTTCCCAACCTGATGTCCTTGCTCTCTGCTGGCTTTCTTCTCTGACAACAGTGCCTTTTGGGTTGATTCTAAGTCCACTGAGGGCTGTTCGAGATTCATGGTCTTTGAGTCTTCTGTAAAACTGTCTCGCATATGAGAACATGTTAACATTTCCTGACATTTGAATTATCATTGAACACTCTCTTATATATAGTCACATTTCTACATAGCTTGCCATATGTTTTAAAGTTATCAATTGTTTAGAGTTACATCTTGTTTCTAGCAATCTGAATATGCCATAACTATAGTTTATCATTAAGCTTTAACTAAACTGGATACAATTGGTGTGCTGAAACTCAAAAAACAAAGTATTCATGTTTTGAATTATCAAACATTAAGCAAGTGGAGACATCTATATTTCAGATAGCACTGCAAAACTACTTGCAGGACTTTATACACTCTTGTACTTTTTTAGACCTAAGTGCCTAATCATCTCAACTGTTAACACTACAAGATGGTCACTTAGGGAGGCTGGTATGAGGAATTCACATATTAACAATCAGTTTGTTCATCTAGCAGGTGCCTTTCGTTAGTGTGATAGTTTTTTTGTTTTAGAACCTGGAGCAAAAAGCATCTTTTTTATTTTTTTAATCTGTTATCTAAGCTGAGGACTAGGTAGTTCCTCTCATGTAAATTTTCATATCAACCATTTTTTAAGCCTTTCTCAATTACAACTAATTCTGTCTTTCCACCAGCAAGATTTCCTAAAGTAATTTTTGTAACCAAAGTTTTCTACACAATTCTCTTTGCCAACCAAAAGATGTAATCTTTGACAAATATTCTTCTGCCTTTTTCACTTCTAGGGGCCCATATAGGAATCTCAAATATGAGAAGAGTCAGGTTGATGAAACAGTAATATATTAGATACAATGACCACATAAATATCAGTAATAGAGCTTACAGAAGCGGGATAGAGTATTGACAAAGTTATCAACTTGTTTCCATTAACAATCCTTAAAACTTGAGACTTCCATTGTCAACTCAGGAGCTGAATGGTCACAATCGTCTTGGAATGATATGGAATCAGCATTCTAGAAAAGCATGGCAAGAGACAGGCCCCAGTGCAGAAAGCAGGGAGGTAGCACAGAAATGCTCTGCTTTCTGTGGTCTTCCCCCAAATGCCACTGTGCTCACCCTCCTGAACACATACACATTCCCACAAACCCTACAAGGGAATATGCCCACACAGTGGAAGCCAGGTGTCTGAGAATGTATGGAGATTGGGTGACTACTGAATGGAATTGTGCCAGTATGCTGAGAATGGAGTGAAGCCCATGGATTGCAACACTGTTACTAGGAAAGCCTTTCTCCCGGGTTGTGGTTCCATTGTCATTTTCTTTAAAGTCACGTGGGCAGAGTTTGGTCATAGCCCTGTGGCACAAGGGGAGTCCCTCAGCCACTATGGAGACCACACTCATCTAGTTAGAAAAGGGCCCATGAGAATGGTTTGATACCCATTGTGGCTTTCCCTTCTATGAAATTTGCACCTTGCTCAGCAAGGTCCAACTATGGGGGACAGATATATGGCAGAAGCACTCGTGCATCTGAGATTACTTTAGTAACAAGCAGTTGTCAAAAAGGCATGTTGGGGTGCCTCTGTGAGTTTGTTTGTTGTGGGGTGAGCCGTTGTAGCTGTTAGCCACCCAAGAGATTTTAAGCCAGCTCCCACAGGTGGTATGGAGCTCCAGATGACAGGAAGATGGCAGGCATGAGGGTGCATGAGTTTGACTAACAGGCAGGTGACAGCACAGAAACTTTGGTCGACCGTGACCTCAGTCCTCACTCTTGATTCATTCACCTGAGCCAAGGCAGCTCTCCAGATACAGGGAGCATTCCAATTGGCTGGCTGCACAGGGCTCTTTGTTTTTACCAGCCTTCCACTCAACAGCCCCCTGGTCACAAAGGACCTGGTATGCTGGAATGCTACAGAATAAGTGTTATAGAAAAGCCATGGCCACAGACAGACCCCTTTGGGCCTGGTGCAGAAAGTGGGCAGGTGTCTCAAGCTCTGCTTTCTGTGGTCTCTCCCAAAACCCCTCTGTTCACACTCCTACACACACACACACACACACACACAAAGTCTTGCTGGTAAAGCAAGCAGCAAATAGAGCTTTTTGTGAAAGCTGCTGTGACAGATCATACTTGGGGCACACAGGCCTGCCAAACAGGGCTGGTCAGATCCCCAATGCCAAAGACAGAAGCTTATATAGGCCCTTTTGGCTGGAAAATATATAAAAAATAACAACCTTGGACATACTCATTTTTATAGCTTTCAGGTACAGGCAGCCTGTTATGCTCCCATACCCATTTTCTGCATGGCTCACCCCATTCTCACACCCTTATCTTCCTCCTGCTCCTGGGACCAGAGAAGAATTGTGCCCTTGCCCTCCTGCACCTGGGTTCACAATGTTGCAGGACAGCAAAGAACAGATTTGTAAAAGAGCAGTCCTCCCAATTTCCACGTGCCTCCTGGCCAGCAAAATAGCAGTTTTCTCTACACAAAGAAAGCTCACAAAGCCCAATAATAGCATTTTATCCACATTCGAAAACACCTCACTACAGGGCATCAATTTAATACATGGAGGGCTACAATGCTGTGTCAACCCATGCTATGGATTTCTGTTCTACCTAGGTGAATGTGGTCCCAAGGGTCTCTCAAGAACTCTCCGTTTTGGCACAGGCAATGGACATCTTCTGCCTACTTGACTCTAAAGTGAATGACAATCAAAGCAAAACCCAGGACAAACGCGTTCCTACTAACAGTGTTTCAAAAGCACAGGGCTTCATGATGTTTTCAGCATATTGGCACACTCCCACTCAGTAGACACCCAAGCCCCAAATAGTCATGCACAGCTGCCTTCCACAGAGGCTGGACATTTTCCCTGGTAGGGCCTGTGGGGATATTTGTGTGTCAAGGTGCGTGGCAGATTGAAATTGGTGAAAAGACCATAGAAAGCAGAGCTTGACCCACCTGCCCGTTTTCTGCACGGGGCCCAAAGGGCCAGTGTGTCACCCTGTCTTTTCTCCAATGCTGAGGCCATACCATTTCAGGGAGCTTATGATCTGGTAACTGCTGTTTGGCCAGCTCATATGGCCCCAGAGCCCTGTAGGTCACAGAGGGGTGGCCAATTGTGATGCTTCCTGTAACTGGAAAGCCGCATGGGCTTAGGTGAGTGAAGCAAGATCAAGGGCTGTGGTAATGTACAATAAAATTTGCTGTGCTGTCACATGTATATTGGTCCAACTCATCCACCCCCATGCCTGTAAAATTCCTGTTATCTGGAGTTCCACACCATCTGTGGCAGCTGGTTTACAATCCTAAGTGTATCAAACTGCTACAATGGTCCAATACCACACACAAAAGCACCCCCACTCCTGGTTTTGGCAACTGCTTGCTATTCCAGTAAACCAAATTGAATGACAGTTTCTGGCAACCATCCGTCACCCATAGTTGAATCTCGCTTAACAGGACGCCTACTTCATACCGACGACACCCCAATGTGGTGTCAAACTATTTTTTTGGATCCCTTTTACACCTAGACAAATGTGATCTCTATAGTGGCTCAAGGACTCCTGGCTGTGGCACAGGGCAATAGCCATCCTCTGCCTACCTGATTCTAAAGAGAATGACAATGAAAAACCAAACTGGGAAAAAATCTTTCCTAGTAACAGTGTTGCAAAAGCTCTGAGCTTAACACCATATTCATCATATCGGCCCACTCTCACTCAGTAGATTCTGAATACCAGACAACAACAGAACACCTGCCTTCCATAGAGGCTGGACATCCTCCCTTTTAGGGCCTGTGGGAATTTGTTTGTGTGTCCTGGTTGAGTTGGGAAACCGCGCGTTGTGGGAAAGACCACACAAAGTATATATTGAGCCACCAGCCCTCTTTCTGCACTGGACAAAAGGGGCCTTCACCAGGGCTTTTCTAGAATGCTGAGGCCATAAAATTCTGGGTCAGTTTTGACCTGGCCATTGTTGAGTGGATGGCCGGTAAGGCCACAGAACTCAAGGGGTCACAAAGGGCCAGCCAATCGGGATTTTCCCTGTACCTGGACATCTGCATGGGCTTAGGTGAATGAAGCAAGAGTGAGGGATGAGGTCATGGTCCACCAAAGTTGCTGTGCTGCCACCTGCCTATTGGTCAAACTCATGCACATCCATGGATGCAAGCTACCTCTCATCTGGAGTTCCACACCACTTGTGGGAAATGGCTTACATTCCTATGTGTGTCAAATACTACAACTGCCCAGCACCCTCACACAGATATTCACATCCCCTTTGAAAACTGCTTACTACTTCAGGAATTCGAGATGCACGACAGCTTCTGGCATGTATTTGTCCACCATAGTTGGATCTCGCTGAGAAGGGTGCCCTCTGCTACAAGGGACAACCACAATATGCTGTCAAACAATTCTCATTGGTACTTGTTCTATCTAGATTAATTTGTTCTCTAGAGTGGCTCAAGGACTCTCCATTGTGGCACAGGGTTATGGCCATCCTCTGCCTATGTGAATCTAAAAAGAATGACAATAAAACCACAACCCAGGAGATAAAATTTCCTGGCAACACTATGCCAAAGCTCTGCAGATAATCAAGGAGGTTGAAAATTTCCTCTTGGATGTAATCCTGCTCCTGTACTGCAGGTCGTTTCCTTGAGCCTTGCTGAGGATCGTCAAGTCCCTCCTAGGTCTCTAACAGCCTCACTTGCTGCCCTGAAGCTTCCACCCTGGAGTCTAGCTTAATCCCCTGAAGCATTCCTGGCTTTTCTGGAGCTTTCCACGCTGCTCTCTGGGATGATCAAGTCCCACTGCAGTACCTGGTACTTAATTGCTTCCCTCCAGGGTGATCAAAGCCCGCTATTTTTCTGGAACTTCCTAGCTCCCCTCCAGAGTGAGCAAGTCCCTAGGCTGCCCCTGGGGCTTCATTAGCCTT
Source organism: Ochotona curzoniae (assembly GCF_017591425.1). Taxonomy (NCBI): domain Eukaryota; kingdom Metazoa; phylum Chordata; class Mammalia; order Lagomorpha; family Ochotonidae; genus Ochotona; species Ochotona curzoniae. The sequence continues at coordinate 110,009 of NW_024465211.1, read as the reverse complement.
CCTGGACCTTCTCACTCAAACTAGGATCTAATCTGAGCTCTCCAGGAATATGTAATTCTGATGCCATTCAATGTCTTGGCTGCTCAAAAGGGGAGTTGACAATCTCACTGGGGCATTCTAATGTTAGAATCTGGCTTAAGTCCCACACACATCAAAGCACGAGCTAGTCAACACTGAGAGAACTATGAAGAGTCTCACTGGTAAAGCAGCTAACAGAGTTTATTATAGCAGGATGCTGGTTTATAATCCTATGTCAATGAAACCACAACCCGGGAGAAATGGTTTCCTAGTAACAGTATAGCAAATGCCATGGGCTTTACTATGTTTTACAGCATATTGGCATGCTCCCACATGATAAACACCCAAGGCCCATATATTAGGATGGCTGGCTTCCACGGAGGCCGGATATCCTCCGTGGTGGGGCCTTTGGGGATGTGTGTGTGTGTGTTTGTGTGAGTGTGCGTGTGTGCGTGTGTGTGTTTAGGGAGGTGAGCAGAAGGGTATTAGGGGGAAGATCACAGAAAACAGAGCTTGAGCCACCTGCCCGCCTTTTGCAACAGGCCAAAAGTTGCCTCTTTCTCGCCATGCCTTTTCTACCATGCAGGGGCTGTAGCATTCCGGGTCAGATATGAACAGGTGGTTGCTGAGTGGGTGTCTGGTACAGATAGAGAATCCTGTGGAGTCACAGAGGGGCAGACAATTGGGATGCTCCCTGTACCTGGACAGCCTCATGGGCTTAGGTTAGTAAAGCAAGAGTGAGGGATGAGGTCACAGTCCACCAAAGCTGCTGTGCTGCCACTTGCCTTTCGGTCCAACTCAAACACACCCATGGCTGCTAGCTTACTGTCACTAGGTGCTCCACACCACCTCTGGCTGCCAGCTTAAAATTCTATGGTCATTAAACTGCAATAATGGCCAATTACCACATGAACACACAAGACATCTTAGGCAACTGCTTGTTCCTCCAGGAATCCAAAATGCAGAACAGCTTCTGGCATTTGTCTGCCCCCATAGTTGGACCTCGCTGAGCAGGGCTCCCAATTCATAAAATTTACAGCCCCAACGTGGTGTCAAACCATTCACATGGGTCCCTGTTCTACCTAGAGGAAGGTGCTCTCCATAATGTCTCAAAAACACCCCATTGTGGCACAGGGCTATGACCATCCTCTGCCTACGTGACTCTAAAGAGAATGACAATGAAAAGACAACCAGGGAGAAAAACATTCTTAGTAACAGTGTTGCAAAAGCCCTGGGTTTCACAACATTTTCAGCATATTGGCACACTCCCACATGGTAGACACCCAAGACCCATCCACTCTTGAACAGTTGGTGTCCATGGAGGCTAGATCCTTCCTGGTAGGGCCCTTGGGGATGTTTGTGTGTGTGTAGTGGGTTGCGCAGTATCATTGGGGGAAGTTCAGAGAAAGCAGAGCTTGAGCCATCTGTCCATTCTTTGCACAAGGCAAAAAGGCACCTGACTGTTTCCATGGCTTTTCTAGAATGCTGAGACCATAACATTGTAGGCTGGATGTGATCAGGCGGCTGCTGTGTGGCACTTGAGAGTCTACAACCTGAGAGTGTGCCAATATGCTGTAAACGGAGTGAAGCCCAGGGCTTTTGCAACACTGTTAGTAGGAAAGCATTTCTCCCAGGTTGTGGTTTCATTGTCATTCTCTTTAGAGTCACATAGGCAGAGGATGTCCATAGCCTTGTTCCACAATGGAGATTTCTGAAAGAAAGGGGCAGTCTGCTGCTGAATTTGACAAATAATGGCTACAAAGGCTACACACAAACACGTGGTTTCCATGAAAGCCGGAAATCTTCGCTGGTAGGGCCTGTGTGATTTTGTGTTTGTGTCAGGGGGTGAATTGGTGGAGGGACTTTATGAGAAAACCATAGAAAGCAAAGCTTGAGCCACCTGCCTGCTTACTGTACCAGACGAAAAGGTGCCTGTCTGTCCCCATGTCTTTTCTAGAATGCTGAGACCATAGCATTCCAGGCTGGTTATGTTTAGGTGGCTGCTGAGGGAATGGCTGGTACAGACACAGAGCCCTGTGAGGTCACACAGGGGCAACCATTCGAGATGCTGTCTGTACCTGGACAGCCGCAAGGACTTATGTGAGTGAAGCAAGAGTGAGGGCTGAGGTCAAGGTACACCAATGCTGCTGTGCTGTCACCTGCCTCTTGGCTCAACTCATCCACCCCCATTCCTGTGAGCTTCCTGTCATATGGAGCTCCACACCACCTTTGTCAGCTGGCTTATAATCCTATGGGTTGTATCAAACTGATACAACCCCTCCCACAACCACACACACGCACAGATGCTGGGGTTCATGCAGTAGATATGAGGGACATGAGGGGGTGAAGAGTGTTCCATTGCAGGCAGGGCCACAAGGAATTTCCCGCTGTTCAGCAGGGCCCACCAGGTGGATGTCTCTACAACCACCTAAATGCAACTCCACCTTCTATTGCATGGACACTGGACCACCCTGCAGAAGAATTCTAATCCATCCTGGCATTTGCTACTGTGAGGTTAACCTTTTGCTCAGCCTGAGCTTGGAGGTCAATATCTTGCAAAAATGGCCCTTTATCATTCCTACTGTCTTGGCTGTCCCCATTGAACCTATGCTAATCAAGGGACCTGTATTTAGGCTTTCATTCTTTCCTTGATCTTTAAGTTCTCCTTTTCTTTGTGATACAAGATTGAATTGTAAGATAAGAATTGTAGCAGGAACTTCTAGGTACTGGCAGCAGGAAATTCTAGGTAATACTATGGCAAGAGTTATCTTTAGAAACACCCACTTGACCATGACGTAAAAAGTCTGGGCCAGAGTTTGACTGATTTTGTATAAATAAAGCGGACAGCTTTTGTGTGTTGTCCATTATGATCATGAAGTCCTAGTGGTCCATCTCTTTCTTTCCTCTTTACGCTTCATCCACGCACCCTTTTCAAGTTCTGAACTCAGCTGGAGCTGGACTCCGGCACACAGACACACCCTCACACACTTCTTTGTCAAATGCTTCGCTACTCCAATAATCTGAGGTGCACAACAGCTTCTGGCATGTATTTGTTCCCCATAGTTGGACCTCACTGTGTTAAACCATTCTCATGGGTCCATGTTCTACTTAGGATGAATGTTGTCTCCATATTGGCTCAAGGACTCCCCATTGTGGCACCAGGCTATACACATCTTTTGCTTAAGTGATTCTAAAGAGAATCTCAATGAAACCACAAGCTGGGATGCATGCTTTCCTACTAACACAGTTGCAAAAACACTGGGCTTCCCTCACTTTCCAGCATATTGACACACTCCCAGTTGGTAGATGCCCAAGGCCCATACACTCACAGAGAGCTGGCTTCCAAAGAGGCTGGACATCCTCCCTGTTATGACCTTTGGGGATCTGTTTGTGTGGTTTTGGGTGAAGGTGCTTTGGTGTAGACCACAGAAATTAAATCTTGAGCCTGTCATGATCCACGCAGTTGATGTGGCTGACACGAAGGTTTAAAGTGTATTGTTCTTTTGCAGGCATGGCTGCAAGGAACTTCCCGCGAGTTGGCAGGGCCAGGCCATGAACATCTCTACAATAACCTAAATGCACAGCTCCACCTTCTTTTGAATGGACACTCGACCACCCTGCCAAAGAATTTTAATCCATCCTGGCATTTGCTAGTGTGAAGCTGGCCTTGGAACCAATATGAGCTTGGAAGTTATCTTGCAAAAAAGCATTCTATTATTCCCACTGCCTTGGCTGTCTCCAATGACCTTATGCTAATCAAGGGAAATATATGTAAGCTTTCATTATTTCCACATTCGTTAGATTCCCTTTTCTTTGTGATACAAGATTGAATTGTAGGATATGAATTGTAGCAGCAACTTCTGTTGTTTCTAGGTAAATCTAATAGAAGAATTATCTTCAGAAATTCCCAACTTGGCCTAGACGTAAAATTTGGAATGATTATGTGTAAATAAAACAGACATCTTTCATGCATTTTCCATTATCATCATGAAATCCTACTGGTCCGTATCTCTCTCCTTGTGCCTCATCCACGCATCCTTCTTGAGTTCTGAAATCAGCTGCAGATGGACCCCGGCAAGTGGCGCCCAACTTGGGGCTTGAAAAAGGATGTATTTTCACTCTTGTTTCATGTGACAGGAAACAACTTCAACGAGGGTGCTGCAGGCCCCTTGACAGAAGGTCAGGTTAGGATGGGTGAATTGTCATAACATTTCTTGAGAAGTTTTGTACTCTGTGTTACTATAAAGTTTAACATGAGGCAGAGTTCATCTAGCGACAGAAGCCTGTATGCTGATATTACTAAGCATGTTTTACCAAAGAAAGGGAGACTCTGGCTCTACTAATGGCTCAATGGAAAGTGTTTCTCCTGAAGATAATACAAAGTGTTATGAAAATGATCAGGAGGGGCCCGGCGCGGTGGCGCAAGTGGTTAAGTCCTCGCCTTGCACGCCCGGGATCCCATATGGGCGCCGGTTCTAATCCCGGCAGCCCCGCTTCCCTTCCAGCTCCCTGCCTGTGGCCTGGGAAAGCAGTTGAGGACGGCCCAAAGCTTTGGGACCCTGCACCCGCGTGGGAGACCCGGAAGAGGCTCCTGGCTTCGGATCGGCATAGTATCGGCCCGTTGCGGCTCACTTGGGGAGTGAATCATCGGATGGAAGATCTTCCTCTCTCTCTCTCCTCTCTGTATATCCGCCTTTCCAATAAAAAATCATAAAAATCAATCTTTAAAAAAAAAAAAAAGAAAATGATCAGGAGGATTTAATAGAGGAGGAAGAAGATATTTTAAAATCAGAAAGATTTAGATCAGGAGTTAAGGATTGTGAAAAAGTGCAGGCAGCTGAATTACACGATAGGTGGTCATCTGCTGTGGATGATAAGCCTCGTAAACCGTGTGAGCCCCTTCCAGCTAGAGCAGATCCAGCAAAGGTTGGCTTTAGAGGGGCAATGCAGCAGGAACATAAAAAAAAAGTGATTTTTTCTGTTTCCATGTTGTCTATGAAGGGATGAGTCTGAATGGGAACCATTGCCTTATAAGCTTGTTAAAGAACTAAAGCATGCTGTCTCTGACTATGGGCAAATATCCCTGTACACTATGACAATGCTGGAGGGACTAGCAGCAAAGTAGAAGACTCTGAATGATTGGATTCAGGTTTTGTAAGTTTGCATCACAGGAGGAAATTTCCTTTTGTGGAAAATGAATATGCATCATTAGCTAATTCAGAGGTGAAACCTCAGGAATCTGTGAGGTGTAAACCTTCTTTTACCTTAGACATGTTTTTAGGACAGGGCACTCATCTTGGCATTTCAGAACAACTTACTCTGCCTAGGGAGACATTATAGCTTATCTCCTCCCTGGCAATAGGAGCATGGAGATGTCTGCCATCTCCAGATCAAAAGTCCCCAGGTTTTGTAAATGTTAAACAGAAGCCTGAGGAACCTTTTGAAGAGTGTGGCTCAACTCACCAAAGCAGTGGGCTGGACAGTAATGAACAATACAGTTACAGATATCATAGTTAAACAGCTCGCTTTTGAGAATGCTACTCCTACTTGCCAAATCTTAATTCAGCCAGTGAGAAGGACAGGGAATTTGTCAGACTATGTTTGAGCTTGTGCTGAAGTAGCTCCATATTACATGCAAGGGTTAAGTATTGCTGTGGCTCTTAAGGGTCAAGCTGCCACTGGAGTCTTATAGCACATGAGAGGCAATGAAGGAACTCAAAGGAGAAATAATTGCTACTCTTGTGGTGGAGTAGGGCATTTTAGCCATAGTTGTCCCACCAGAAATATGTCTCAAAATTTCAGACAGAATACCTAGCATCTTGTAATTTATAAACAATATTTGTACAAAATTAACATTTGTTTTAACTCTTTTAAATTTTTATCTTTGAATTTTTGAATTTATAACTCTTAAGGTATTGTTTAAGGCATTCCTTTAAAAGGGTGACATTTACACCAAATATAAACTGGTATTAAAGTAACATCTAACTCACTGTTAAATTTTTCTCCAGGTATATAATACACCCATGTGCTTTTACCTGATAGTCTTTATATTTAGATATATAGTCTTGAAAATACTGTTTCCAGCATTTTCCCAAATGTTCATCATTGCTTCATCAAATTAAAATCCGATCCTCTGTCAGAGCTGCAAAGTTTGAAAAGCACATGTTATTTTAACATCTCTTCTTAACGCTTTGTATCTCATTAATGATTAAATCATTCTAGTTAGCTCCAGTGAACTCCAGACCTGACTTTGTTGAAGTGTCTCAGAATATGACAAGATTCTATATTGAAGCCATCTTTGCGTTTTCTACCTTCCAGTATGCTCACTTCGCTTAAGATTGATAAACGGTATGTTCTTGTTTTATAGGTATTATAATGATTACTTAATGCCAATAATTGCATCTAATGTATATTGTGGTATATTCAGATATCCTAAGTAGATATTATACATCTTGACATCCTTTATGCATTTTAAAAATTCAAAAGCTTTATTTAGTAGATACAATTGAGTAGGCATTTGTGTTGTATTAAAGATGCTGTCAGATGCTAAGTGGAACATAATTCTGTCACATCAAAATACTATTTCAAAAAAAATTTTTTTACACAACTCTTACTCAAATTTCTGTATTTCCAATAGTTCCAGGACAGGTAATGCTTAAAAACAAAAAAGCCAGATAAGGATAAATGTTTACAGTTTTGTAAATATGTCTAGACTGTTGACTGTACACCTCCTGTGTAAATTTATATTACTAAGATAACTAAAATCAGGGTCTTCATAAAGATTATTTTTTTCTCTCAGGGTTTCAATTCAGACTAAGTTATCATTGTTGACTTTTCACTTACTAAACTTTTAATGGGTATTGTGATCTCCAAGCTTTGTTTATAAAGGCGCCTTAATAAATCCTAAATTTACTTGTTTGATTACTCATCTGGGACTCAAGAGGGCTAGATACAACACAACTTCTTGAGTCAGGGTCCATATGAGACCCTCATAAGCTATTTAAAATTGAATGTTAGACCTATCTTCAGACCATAGAAGGTCTCCCCAAGAGGCCACTAAACTTATCTGGACAATAAGACGCTGAACTTTATGCTAGGCATGTGTTTGCAAGCAATGAATCTCAACTGAACTTGAACTGTGGTTATGCAACAAGGTGGAGGAATCCACCATGGGGGGGAGGGGTACGGGAGGGGTGAGGGGAATCCCCAGCGCCTATAAAACTGTAATACATAATACAATGTAAGCAACAATAAATAAAAAAAAATAATAAAAAAATAAAATTGAATGAGTGTGGTGGCCACCTATGTCTGTCTTGCTGTATATCTTTCTGTCAGAATTCTTTCAAATTTTACTCTTACAGTCCTCTGTAGTTAAAAAAAAAATGAGTGAATGTGTGCGTGTTTGTTTACTGTCTGGTCTCAATGTTCCTTGAGATCAGATGAGAAATGGGCACATGATAGATCTTAGTTTTATGCCACTTTTTCACAGCTAGTTATTGCAAAATCACTTTTTAACTTGTTATTATACATTACTCTCTATTTATTACTTGGGAAATATTATACATTTAATTAACTCTTAAAGATTTTTATAACAAAAATTATTTAAAAAACAGATGTACTTGTCTGATGTATGCTCTTTAAATCATCTTGGTAAAATCTTAATCATAATCCACTTAGTATTCTCCTCCATCTATATTTGTAAACCATCTGAATAACATTGCAAACTCATTTTGCTACGTACAACTGGTTATTCTAACCAATTTATAATTTCAAAATGTCTAAAGATCTTAGTTCATTGCTTAAGCTACTTTATTGTGCCGAACTAAGCTAATACAGTTGTTTGACTCACATAATGTAAATCTCAGACTATCATTTAAAATGTTTTAAGTCATCCATATGTTTGTGCTCAAGTTCACTTAATAACCAGGTTACTCATGGTATAGTCTCACTACTTTTCAATGTACTATTTAAACCTGTATCTTTATTTTAAATGTATTGTTTAATAGTTTTCACATGATATTCTTACTAAGAGTGATTAGCTTTCTCTTCACTTCTCTTCTACTTCCTCTCTAAAAACTTCAAAACACCTCTCAGAATATACAGGTAGATCATAGGTATGGCTAAATTATAAGCCTGTCATCCCAAAGACTGCATTTACAGCCCAATTTCCCAGAGGCCCAAAGTAGAAGTAGTGACCTAGATACTGGGAGGAACCCTGGTGCTATCTCTCCTTCTTGCCTCCACTAGCAAAACAACAGAAATAGTTTCACTAGTCTCAGTGCTACCCTTGCTGAGTTCAATGAACACTTCCACCCTGGAAATGCTTTAAAAACCAAGTTATGCACAGATCAACAACTGCCATGAAGACACATCACGTGTACATCTGTTGACTACCCTCAAACTTTGAAGACATCCACACATAGGACTTAAGCTGCTTCCAAAAGTCTTGCTGATAAGTAACATCCTTCCTTACAAGATGGAGCCGTAAGCTCCCTCTCGCTTTCCTCAGATGGCTCTGTATACACTCTAATTTGTACAAAGTGTGTTGTCACTAATTTTCTTAATTCTAACCTGATACCTAGTACTTTTGATGCCTTGAGAAGACCCTCATATGTGATGTTATGATGCAGCTCATTATGCTTTGCAATTGTTTTCAACAACTTTGCCCATGCTTTGTAAGTTATATTTAGGTATCACTGCATTTGTTACCCTTATTGGACCTCTGACAGCTGGTGCAATAAGTTCATATGAAACTGTTGATAGATTTAGATGTAAAGATTGGTGCATTAAGAGAAGCAGATGTTTATGTTGGCAATGAAACTTAATATTTAAAAAACAGATTTGGTACCACTTGCTGTAGTGCTTGCAGATGGATTTGTGTCACTCTTCTCCCTTATAATGACTCACATGTCTCTTGGAGTGATGTTAGATCTCATCCCCAAGGTGTATGGATGACACATCTACTAGCCTTAGCATTCAGGAATTACATGCCCAGATTTCTGCAATTTATCACTCTCACCTTCAGGCTCTCTCTGCAGGAAGTATTACTAATCAAGGTTAACAATCTTTTTGTCTCTTATTTCTGGTAAGACCTCTGACTCATTTTTTATAAATTTAGCAATCATACTAATTTTTCTTCATTTTTAGTTGTATCTTGGCCAAGTAATCCTCCAACAATTGATCTCCGCTATTCAAGCCACTCACAGGGAACTCTGACACCTCCAACATATTAATAAGAGAGGGGGAGATGTTGGGATCTGTGCAGTGGATGCGGCTGAAATGACTGTGTGAAGGGTATTGTTCCATTGCAAGCAGGGTTGAAAGGAACTTCCAGCTATTTGGCAGTCTTGACAACCACCTAAATACAGCTCCACCTTCATTTCCATGAAAACTGGGCTACCCTGCCAAAGAATTTTAATCCATCCTGGCATTTATTTGCTAATGTGATGCTGGCATTTTAATCAATATGAGCTTGGATGGTATCTTGGAAAAAAGCCTTCTATTATTCCTACTGCCTTAGATGTCCCCACTTACCTTATGTTAATCAAGGGACCTATATGTGGGCTTTCATTCTTTCCACATTTGTTAGATTCTCTTTTCTTTTTGATACAAGATTCAATTGTAGGATAAGAATTGTAGCGGGAACTTCTATATTTTCTAGGTAAAATTAATGGCAGAATTATTTAGAAATTCCTAACTTGGCCTTGACGTAAAATTCTGAGCCACAGTTTCACTGATTTTGTATAAATAAAGCAGACATCTTTCATGCATTTTCCATTATGATCATGAAATTCTACTAGTCCATCTGTATCTCATGTAGCCTTGTTGAATACAGAACTCACCTGCAGATGGACTCCAGCATGAGCCACTTGTCCACTTTCTGCACCTTGCCGAAGGGAACTGTCTGTCTCATCATGGCTTTTCTAGAATGCTGAGGCCGTACCATTCTGGGCCAGTTATGACCAGGGGGCTGCAGAGTGGATGGCTGTTACGGCCACAGAGCCCTGTGGTGTTAAAGAGGGGCAGCTAGTTGGGATGCGCCCTGTACCTGGACAGCTGTATGGGCTTAGGTGAGTGAAGTAAGAGTGAGGGCTGAGGTTCCAGTCCACCAAAGTTGCTGTGCTGTCACCTGCTGTTGGCCCAACTCATCCACCCCATGACCATACCCATGCCTGAGAGCTTCCACTCAGCTGGAGCTCCACACCACCTGTGCCAGCTGGTTTACAATCCTATCGGTATCAAACTGTTACAACAGCCCACTTGCACACAAGGCACTCCAAAATTCTCCTTTAGCAATTGCTTCCTACTCCAGGAATCTGACATGAAAGACAGCTTCTGGCATGTATCTGTAGCCCATAATTGGACCTCACTGAAGCGCATGCCAACTTCATACAATTTACGTCCCCAATGTGGTGTCAAACACCATTCTCATGGGTCCCTGTTCTATTTACACGGATGCGGTCTCCATAGTGCCACAAGGACTGCCCGTTGTGGCACAGGATTATGGTCATCCTCTGCCTATGTGACTCTCAGTATAATGACAAAAAAACCGCAACCCATGAGAAACATATTCTTAGTAACAGTGTTGCCAAAGCACTGGTCTTCACTCCGTTTTTAGCATATTGGCACACTCCCACCAGGTAGCCAGCAAAACCCCATAAACTAACGCACAGTGTCCTTCCATGGAGGATGGACATTCTCCCTTGTAGGTGCTGTGGACATGTGTGCTTGTGTTGGGTAGGGGGTGAGATGCACTGGGGAAAGACCACAGAAAGCAAAGCTTGAGAGTTCTGCCAGCTTTCTGCAACAGGCCACAAGAGATTTGTCTTTCGCCATGGCTTTTCTAGAATGCTGAAGCCATAGCATTCTGGACTGGTTATTACCAGGCGGCTGCTGAGTGGATGGTTGGTACAGCCATGGAGCCCTGTGTCTTCTCCGAGGGGCAGCCAATTGGGTTGCTTTCTGTACCTTGACAGTTCCATGTGCTTAGGGGAGTGAAGCAACAGTGAGGGCTGAGGTCATGGTCAACCAAAATTTCTGCAACAACAGTCCAGACCCCTGACACATACACATTCCCAGCCCCACTTTAGCAAATGCTTGCTACTCCCTGAATCCAAGATGTATGACCACTTTTGGCTTGCCTCTTTCTCCCATAGTTGGAACTCGCTGAGCAGGGCATCCACTTAATATAGTTTACAGCCACAGCACGGTCTCAAATCATAATGTTGGCCTTTGTTCTACCTAAATGAATTTGGTCTCCATGGTGGGTCAAAGACTTTCCACTGTGGCACAGGTTTATAGTCATCCTCTGCCTACGTGACTCTAAAGAGAATGACAATGAAACCACAATCCTGGAGAAACGCTTTCCTTCTAACAGTGTTGCAAATCTCTGGGCTTCACTCCAATTTCAGCATATTGGCATACACCCACTTGGTAGACACCAAAGCCCCAAACACTCACAGACAGCTGGCGACCACGGAGGCTGGACATCCTCCTTGGCAGGGCCCATGGCAATGTTTCCGTGTGTGGAGGATGGTGAGCAGAGAGTTGTTAAGTGAAAACCCCAAAAAGTTGAGCTTGAGCCACCTTTCCATTTTCTTTTCCAGGCCAAAAGGGCCCTGTGTGTCACCATAACTTTCCAGAATGCTGAGATCATAACATTCTGGATGAGTTATGGCCAGGCAACTGCTGAGTGGGCCACTGGTATAGCCACAGAGCCCTGTGAAGTCGCAGAGGGGCAGCCATTTGGGATGCTCCCTGTGTCTGGACATCTGAAAGGGCTTAAGTGAGTGAAGCAAGAGTGTGGGCTGAGGTCACATTCTATGAAAATTGCTGAGCTGTCACCTGCCTATTGGTGCAACTCATCCACCCATGTCTGCAAGCTTCCTGTCATCTGTACCAACACACCACCTGTGGCTGGTGGCTTATAATCCTGTCGCTGTCAAAGTGCCACAACAGCCCACCTTGCCAAACACACTCACACAGGCACCATAACATGACACTTTGGCAACTGCTTGCTACTCCAAGAATCCAAGATGCACAACAGATTCTTGCATGTATCTGTCCCTCATAGTTGGACCTCACTGAGCATGGTGCCCACTTCATAGAAGGGACAGTCCCAATGCAGTGTCAAACAATTCTCATGGGTCCCTGTGCTACCTAGATGGATATGGTCTCCATAGTGGCTCAGAGACTCCTTGTTGTGGCACAGGGCTATGGCCAACATCCGCCTTTGTTACTCTAAAGAGAATGACATGAAACCACAACCTGGGAAAGGCTTTCCTTCTAACAGTGTTGCAAAAGCCCTGGGTTTCCCTCCCTTTTCAGCATATTGGCATAGACCCACTCGGTAGACACCCAAGCCCCAAACACAGACAGCTGGCTTCCATGGAAGTTGGACATCTTCTCTGGCATGGCCTATGGGCATGTGTGTGTGTGGTGGGTGGTAAGCAGAGAGGTGTTGGTGGGAAACCACAGAAAGCAGAGGTTGAGCCACCAGCCTGCATTTCTTCACCAGGCAAAAGTGGCATGTTTGTCGTCATGGCTTTTCCAGAATGCTGAAGCCATAGCATTCTGGGCTGGTTATGACCAGGTTGCTTCTGAGAGAATCACTGGTATGGCCACAGAGCCCTGTGAGGTCCCAGAGTGGCAGCAAATCTGGATGCTCCCTGTGTCCGGACAGCCTCATGGACTTAGGTGAGTGAAGGTTGAGTGAGGGCTGAGGTCATGGTCCACCAATGTTGTTGTGCTGTCTCCTGATTCTTAGCCCAACCTCTCCACCCCCATGCCTGTGACCTTATTGTTATCTGGAGCTCCAAATTACCTTTGGCAATTGGTGATCATATCAGCATCAAACTGCTACTTTGAGGCACATCTCCACACACACACTCTCACATTACACCAATATGACTCTTTTGCAACTGCTTGTGCAGGAGTAAAGATACATGCTATGATAGTATATTATATTGCTAAAAGAGAATGCTTTTCTTGGTGAGTGTGAGATTCCTTTGTTTTAAAGAAAATGCTACTTTGCTAGCCAGGAGGTGCCCGGACTTTAGGAGGATTCTGCTTTAGTGAAAAATTGGTTTTTTGCTGCCTTGCAACTTTGTGGACACAGGTTCAGAGAGCAAAGGATGCAGTTCTTCTTCAGTCCCAGGAACAGGAGGAAGATAAGGGTGTGAGAATGGGATGGAGGTGTGTATGAGAACAGAACACGCTGCCTGTGCCTCGATGGCCATAAAAAGGAACATGTCTAAGTTTGTTACTTTTGATGTATTTCCCAGCCCAAAAGAGCCTCTATAAGTTATAGTTTTGTGCTGTTCAGGGTCCGACTGCCCTGCTTGGCTTGCGTGTGTGCCACAAGTGTAGTCTAGCCCCAGCATGCTGGCACAATAAACTCTATTTGCTTTTTGCATTAGCAGCTAGACTCTGTTGTTCTCTGGGTGTTGACTGGCTCACATCCTGACATTTGGGGGGCTTTAGCCTGGCTTCTAACATTTGGAGTCCCCAGTGAGATTGTTGACTCCATCTTACAGCACCCAAATGTTGGACTGGTATCAGAGTTAAGTATTCCTGGAGGGTTCGGGTTAGACCTGAGCTATAGTGAGAGGCTTTTGGGGGATGGGGAGCGGCAAGGTATGCGCCAGGGACTGCTGAGGGACTTGATCACCCCACAGAGCAGCAAGGAAATTTCCCCTGAAGCTAGGGAGGCTTCAGGGGAGTGATCAAGGCTCTATTGACTAGGCTTCAGCGGATCTGGCTTCAGTGATCTTGGAGGGACATGGCCATCCAGATTAAGTATCTTAGAAACAACCTACAAGGCCCAAGCAGGATTTCACCTCATGGAAGGCATTGAGCTCACTGATAGTCAGCCAACCAGGTGGATGCCATTGGAGAGCTCCTGAGTATGGATCTAGATCTGGAGAGTGGCAAGTGTTTGGAGGAGTGCATGAAAGGACTGGTCTTAGTGAGAGTTGAAATGTTGTGAAGTTTTGTGGGCTTGCTATATTGTTGATTGTGTTATTCATTTTTTTTAACTGTCTTAATTGTAGTAAGGGAAAATATGGGGCAGAATTTAATCACCCCCAAGTCTCTACTCCTGAGGCATTTTTCAGAGATCCAGAAGAGGGCTTGTGACATGGGTTTGGAGATCAAGAAGGGTAAATTGAACTCCTTCTGCTCCATGGAATGGCCCAAATTTGGGGTTGGTTGGCCTCCTGAAGGGTCATAGTGCCAAAAACTGGTTTCTGAGGTCAAGGCAGTTATAGCCAGACCAGGGAGAATGGGACATCCAGACCAGATTCCATATATTCTCTTGTGGCAGGATTTAGTAGAGGACCCTGCTAATTGGCTTAGACATTTTCTTCCAGGATCTTTAGATTGGGGAGTGGCATCAGCCCAGTGCTTCCAGCCTTAGTTGCCCAGGAATCACAGGCCAAAGCCAAGAAGAGGGAACAGGCTGCTGCCCAAAAGAAGCCAGTCTTCCAGGAAGACCGTGGACTCTATCTTTTCCTAACAAATTTGGATTTCAATGTCAGCCCGGGGGTAGAGAATCTGCCTCCATATGCAGTCCCACTGCCTGCCCCAGAGGCCAACTCTTCTTTAGCCTGGGCCTCCTGTGAACCCACACTCCTGGCACAGGTTGCTGCAGATGGCAACTGAGAGCTCCTCCTGGTGCAGCCATGCCACCTCTGGCATCACCTCTAGAGGAATTTGAGACTTGCCACCAGAGAGAGGAAGACCGCAAGTGGCCCAGCTCCTTGGGAGAATTCCATCCCATTGTTGCCTGTGCACACCATTGAGCAGACAGGACCTAGGGGAAGCCAAACATATCAGTATTGGCCCTTTCCTCCAGTGACCTCTATAACTGGAAAACTCAGAACTGCACCCCCTCCCCCATTTTCTGAAAACCCCAGAGCATTAACTGATCTGGTGGAATCGATCATGGACACTCACAGGCCCATGTGGGATGATTGCCAACAGCTGTTCAGGACGCTGTTCATCACAGAAGAGAGGGAACATATCCTGAATGAAGCTCGGGAAAATAAACGGGGAAAATGGCAGACCCACAACCCTCCAGTATATCATTGACAATGCCTTCCCCTTGTGGGGACCAGATTGGGACTTCGAGACCCTGGAAGGTTGGGAGAGTTTCTGGGTTTATCACCAGACTCTTGTGGCAGGTTTCAGTGTGGCAGGCGCTTATACACAGTGTACTCTCTGAGACCCCATGGCTGAAGAGAACCAGTCAGCAGTAATTATGTCCTTTATCCACCAGGCAGCTCCAGGTATCAGAAGAAAACTTTACAAGCAGGAAGAGTGATGAGTATTAGGGATGTTATGAAGATAGCAGAGGAAGTATTCAATAGCAGAGAAACTCCTGAGAAAAAAGCAGAATCAGGAAAGAAGATCATGAGCTACAAAGCAGAGAAAATAGGAAGCAGCAGAGGGAAATGGCAAGAATCTTTTTGGCTGAGGTCAGAGATGGGCCGAGGCCTCCTAGATCCCAGGAAAGATAAGGGAACCCCCGCCGGAACAGGTCCAGGTTAAACAGAGAACAATGATTCCAACCCGTGGGTTGGGACATTCGAAGAAGAAATGTTCACAGCTCAGAAGATATCAGAGAGGGAGAGGGCAGAGGCAGTGAACACAGCCCGAGTAATGCTGACGGGGAAAGACTAGGAAAGTCAGGGATCATTTCCCCTCCCTGAGTCTTGGGTAACTTTTTATGTGGCGGGGAAATCAATAGGGTTCATGGTGGACCTGGGGGCCCAGTACTCTGTGCTTAACCAAGCCCACTGATAAGACAAGTATACTACAAGGAGCAAAATGGATGAAAGCTTGTTCATGGACAAGCAATAGAAAGGTAGACCTAGGAAAGCACCAGGTCACACATTTGTTCCTTGTGGTCCTGGAGAGCCTGGCACCAGTACTGCACAGGGTCCTGCTCACTAAGAGTGGGGCTCACATTCACTTTGAACCAAAAGGAATAGAAGTAACTGACAGTCAGGGGCAGCCACTCGATATACTCACTGTGTCTCTGGCTGATTAACACTGCCTCTTTTCCAAGCTCCAAGCTGCCTGGGGTAAGGTCAAGGCAGGCCCCCAGCCCTTGGCTAAGGTTGCAGGAGTGGGATTGGAAGCACACATGCCTCCAGTGTGGTAGAACTTAAAGCCAATGCACAACCCATATGGGTAAAGAAGTACCCCATGCCAGATGAGGCTCACCAAAGCATCACGCCCCACATTCACTGGTTGATAGCAGCTGGTATTCTAAAGGTCTGCCACTCTCCATGTAACATGCCACTGCTCCCAGGGAAAAAGCCAAATGGGCAGGACTATTGCCCAGTCCAAGATTTGAGGGGAGTGAATGAGAGAGTGGAAGATTTTCATCCCACAGTGCCTAATCTGTATACTTTTCTGAGCCGCCTCCCTCATTAATTTGTTTGGTATCCTATCCTTGATCTGAAGGATCCCTTCTTCAGCATAGCTCTGACCCCAGTAAGCCAGACGATATTCACTTTTGAGTGGTGTGAAGTAGGCAAGCCTGATCAGCTGGCCTGGCCTTGGCTCCCCCAAGGATTCAAAAGCTTACCCACCCTTTTCAGTGAAGCACTTAGCCAGAACCTAGAACCATATCAGAAGGCACAACCCACAGTGATCCTGCTGCAATATGTAGATGATTTATTCCTTGCCACTCCGACAATGGAAGATTGCCAGAAGGCTATTTGAGCCTTGCTTGAAGAGCTGGGAAGATTGGGTTATTGGGCCAGTGCAAAGAAGGCCCAGAACTGCAAACAATCAGTAACCTATCTGGGGTGTAAACTCAAGGAGGGGACTCACTGCCTAAGAGAGGCCATGAAACAAACTATTATCAGAATTCCCCTGCCCATCTCCCCAAAAGAGGTGAGAGAATTCTTGGGGTTGACAGGTTATTGCAGAATCTGAATACTGAGTTATGCAGAGTTGGCTAGGCCCCTGTATGAAGCTGCTAAAGAGCAAAAGGACTGGGAGTGGCTAGAGAAACACCAGCAAACCTTTGAAGAACTGATGGCTGCCATTCTTAAAGCCACAGCAGTGACACTCCCTAACCTATTAAAATATTTTATCCTCTTAATGGATGAGAGAAAGGGGATTGCAAAAGGAGTCCTAACCAAACAGCTGGGCCTATGGAAGCAACCAGTGGCTTATCTATCAAAGAAGATTGATCATGTGGCTGCTGGTTGGCCACCATGTCTCCATGTCATAGCTGCTATTGTGCTCATGGTACAAGATGCAGACAAACTGAGTTTTGGCCAGAACATCAAGATCACAACTCCTCATGCTATAGAGGGAACCCTGAGACAACCCCCTGGTAAATGGATGAGCAATGCAGGGCTCACACAGTATCAGGGGCTCTTAATAGATTCTCGCAGAATTGTGTTCCTCAAAACAGCCATCTTGAGCCCTGCCACCTTGCTGCCTCGCCCGGACATGGAGACCTTCCTTCATGACTGCCATGAGATCTTGTCAGAAGTCACTCAAGCTCGTCATGATCTCCTGGACATGACCTTGCCTAACAATGAGTTGACGTGGTACACAGACGGCAGTAGCTTTGTGAAGAATGGAGTGTGAAGGGTGGGGTCAGCGGTGGTTGACCACAACAGAGAAATAGTCTGGAGCTGTGCCCTTCTCCCAGGGACTTCGGTTTATAAGGCGGAGCTAATTGAGCTGGCCGAGGCTCTCAAAGGGGTGGAAGGGAGACAGGTGACTGTTTAAACAGACAGCAAGTATGCCTTCAGTACTGTGCATGTTCACGGCGCTAAATACTGAGAGCGAGGCTTCATAATAACAGAGAGGAGGGAGCTTGGAAACCTGGCGGAAGTACAATGACTGCTTGCAGCTGTAGAGAAGCCCAGCGCAGCTGCCATAATGCACATACCCAGTCATCTGTTCATAAATACTGCTGAGGCAGTGGGGAACCGCCGTGCAGATGAAGAAGCAAAAAAAGTGGACATTGCTGTTGGAGACTTCAGAAGCAAGGAGGAGAAAGCTGTTCAGATAGCAGCAATAGATATATCAATACCAGAGCTCCCTGCATTTCCACTCCAGCCTAGCTACACCTCAGAAAATTTGGAGTGGATCCAACACCAACACCTCCAGGAGACCAAGTTGGACAATTGGTACAGAAACTCGGTAGGAAGACTGCTTTTACCTGCAAAACTGGGGAAATTTTTCATCACCAACTTACATGAAGCCACCCACTTGGGGTGGAGGAAACTGCTGTATCTATTCAACACTGCCTCTCTCAGGTTTCCACATCAGAACTCTGAGGCCAGATTAATGGTAGTGCAGTATGCAGGATGCCAGGCAATGAAAACTAACAAAAGGGTATTCTCACATACAGGTATTCAGGTTTGGGGGCAGGCACCAGGATGTAATTGGGAAGTAGACTTTGCAGAGGTAAAGCCGGGAAAGTTTGGGTACCAGTATCTACTAGTCTTTGTAGACACATTTTCAGAGTGAGTAGAAGCATTCCCTACTAAGAAAGAAACCAGTCGGATGGTGGCTAAAGTATTGCTTGAGGAAATTGTACCTCAATAGGGGGTTCCAGTTATGCTAGGGTTGGACAACGGCCCAGCTTTCATTAATAAAGTCCTACAAGGGCTGGCCTGAGCCATGGAAACAGATTAGAAGCTGCATTGTGAATACAAACCATGGAGCTCAGGACAAGTAGAAAGAATGAACAGAACCATTAAGGAGACCTTATCTAAATTGGCCTCTAAGACCTTCAGAGACTGGGTGACTCTCCTTCCCTTTCCCATCTTCCGAGTTCGGAATTCTCCTTATGTGCGTGAATTGACCCCATTTGAAATTATGTACAGGGCTCTGCTCCCTATTGTCCAACTATCTCTCTCTATGGATAAGACTAAAGTGGCTCTAAATTACTTGGCAAGCATTTGGGCATTGCTTACAGTGCAGCAAGTGATTTGGCCTCTGTTGCAGGCTTATTATGAAAAGAATGAGTATCTGATACTGGAGCATGGCATTGTCTCAGGGAACTGGGTCTGGGTATGACGTCATCGAGCCAAAACTCTTGAGTCATGATTGGATGGCCCTTATGTTGTACTTTTTACTACCCCATTTGCCCTAAAGGTCAACAGAGTTGGACCATGAATGCATTACTCACATATCCAAAATACCACAGCTCTGTCCCCCGAGCTGGAGACCAGCTCCTCATGGAAAGCACAGCATCCCAGCAACACGCTAAGACTCAAGCTGGTGAAAAATTCCGAGGCAAGCACCCAGTATACATGTCCCTCGGATTCAGGTTCATAGTCCTTTGCAGCCTTAGTTGGAGAGACCACTGCTGACAATCCACATCAGCCTTATAACATGACCTGGAAACTAAGACAGCTGCACTCCTGAGGTTTTAGCCTTACAGCCTCTAAACTTGTGGTGGCAGATTTATACTTCAGCTTGAAAGTCCACAAAGAAATGGTCCTCGAACAATGTATGTGTGCAAGTTTTTATGCTTGCCCTGGATCCACTAGAAAGACTTACAGTACATGTGGGGATGGAATGACTATTACTGTAGGAGTTGGGGCTGTGTAAGTTCTAATGATGGGCCCCAGAAGAGGGCTGTTGCTAAGTCAGATTTAATCCAGCTCTCTTTTGCTCACCCATTGACACGGGAAATGTAGCATTCACCTCCTTGGGTTAAGAATTCATGTGGCAAATTCCACTGTGACTTCGAGTCAGATTCACTGACCAAGGGAAGAGAGATGGTAGGAGGAAATCTGGATTGACCTGGAGTGCCGTGTTATATCACGCATACACCTGCAACACCAGTGGAACCTTCCTTGTGTCCCAGATAGTGGAGCCCATTACCCCACTTTCTTCTTCCAGCAGCCCCCCTTACATCCTCCTTCCTTCCAACACTCCCACTATGGGAGAGGAGCAGACTGAAGCTTCCTCTCTCCCAATCTATGGTCAAGAGAAGAATGGGCTTCTGTGGAAGCTGATCTGTACACTGTACGACACCCTAAACATTACTAGTCCTGACCTTACCCAGAAATGTTGGTTATGCTACAGTTTCTATCCCACATTTTATGAGGCTATCGGTGTCAACTCTAGCTGGAGCTATTCACCAGTAGCCCCAACTAAGTGGGTTGACAGGAGTACCCCTCTGAAAATGACACAAAAACCTTTCCCCAGTGAAGCTGGGGAGTCTGGTCTGGCCAGGTCCTGTTAAATTTGTTAGACCTGCCTAAAATTATTTATCAGGAGAGAAAAAGTAGGTTAGTCATGGTCCGTCCCATCTCGTCTGTCAGTCAGTCACACACGCACCCAATTCAGAACAAGAAGAACAACTTAATAATTCAAGACAAAGACACAACTGGAGGAAGAGTATTATAACAAAATTTAATTTTTTCCGAACAAAACTAATACAACACCAGCAATACTGAAAAACCAACATAAGCACAAACACCAAACATGTCAGAACAGAGACATATAACTATGAATTTTTTTGTGACTTTTAACCTCTTCTTCAGAATACTTTAACCTGGAGATATTTTGTAAAACAAGCACACATAATTCATCTCATGCTTTAGGTTAATTTAACAGTGGATTTGGGCCACTCTATATTAGATTACTCTTGTTAAATCAAGTTATAGAACACATATCTTTCTTTCTTTCCCTTTTTCTTTTTTTATTATTTTTCTTAAACCTTAAATCATTTACCTTACCCCATCTCGCTCAGCTAAGGGCTTGGGTAAAGAAGGGGGAGATGCATGCCTGAAAAACACTAAATAAGAGCAAGGGTAAAAGGTGCCTGAGTGCCATAATATCTCACTGCTTGCTTAATATTTTTGTTTGTTTGTTTTAGGTATTTAAACTGCAGAGGTTTACCTCATGTAGTGGTCTCAATAATATGCCAGTATATTACACTCCACTTGGGGAGATCTGAAGCCTCGCTCTTATGGGGTTCTATTACAGGGTCTGCTTCTAGTAATGAGGCATGGGCTGAAGGAGCTGCTGCTTCTGAAGCATAGGTGGAGGTGGGTAAGAGGCATCATAATTAACTATGAGTCTAAGAGAGCATTATTTCCGGGGTGGATTGATGGAGGTGTTTGGTGTTTGGCTTTACCTCAATATCTATAATAACAGAAGATGGCCAAGAACCAGAGGAAGGTTAGGGGATAGGGGTAGACAGCCAAGAATGACTTTCTTTAAGAGATCATTCTCCCTCAGAAGCCAAAACCTGTAAATCTGCATGTCAGGACTTAATTTTTAAGATATCATAAATCAAAGTCCAATAATTAAAAGCATTAACAAAAATTTTCTCAGGCTGGGAAACCTCATAATAATCTTTAAAACAATCACCTACGGTACACCAAGTTTTCTCATGAATAGACTGTTCCTGACGATTCCAGGGACAAATATGACCAACAAAATCCAAAAAGGTTTCAAGGTCTTTCTTTCTCACATGAATTCCTCGTGTCTTGAATGAGTCTATAAGATCTTGAAAGAATAGTTCTTGCTTTGGTAATTCTTGTCCCATCTTACCTTGACTCCTTAAGTTTCATTGCAATTTTCCTCAAGCATGACTTGTGGAGAATCAACTGTTAAACTGCTCACCTGGTGTTCTGTTCAACACCACACAAGAGGCCTCTCCTTGAGGTGCAGCGTTCTCCTCTCGGTGGTCTACAAACCAACCAAATTGCACGCCAAATGTCCTGTCCCACAGGACAGTCAAAGGGGGTTGTACCAACCTAGGAGAGAATAGGAGACAAGAGACACGAAGAATGTACAGCAAGACAGGATGTTTGATCAAATTGTCCATTTTTTAAATTTTAATTGAGGATTTTTATATTCTTCTGTAACTAAGGCTCAGGGAGGAAAGGAGAAACTGGGACACAAGTCATGATCTCAAGGCTGATTGTTCTTGGGCAGCCAACATATCAACAATAGTAACACCATATTAACAATAGCATATGTAATCAATAACAAGATGTCAGCAGGTGCAGCATAAATCACATTCTGAACCAGTTGCTAGAAATGATTGAAGCTAAGCATGTGATTAGTTTCATAACTTCTTTGCCAAGCATCTAGGCAGCCAGAGGTTTTCCACTTACCCATAATATTATATTCAAAATGGCTTCAGTGTGGCTAGGTCCTTATAATGGCCTCAGTGTGGCTACAATATATTGCTCCTGACACCAAACCTCTCACACACACTCACACAGGCACCCCAACATGTCCCGTTGGCAACTATTTCCTACACCAGGAATTTGAGATTCACAACAGCTTCTGACAGGTATCTGTCCCCAATAGTTGGACCTTGCTGAGCATGACAACCACTTCATACAAGAGACAGCCCCAACACAGTGTCAAAACATTCTCTTGGGTCCCTGTTCTACCTAGACAGATGTGGTCTCCATAGTGGCTCAATAACTCTCCAATGTGGCACAGGGATATGGCCATCCTCTGCCTACTTGGCTCTGGAGAGAATGACAATGAACCCACAACCTAAGAGAAATGCTTTCCTAGTAATTTGTTGCAAAAGCCCTGGGCTTAACTCTGTTTTCAGCATATTGGCACACTACCACTCAGTAGACACCCAAGCATCATAAACTCATGATCAGCTGACTCTCACGGAGGCTGAAAATTCACCCTGGTAGAAATTATGCAGATGTGTGTGTGTCTGTGAGTGTGAATGTGTGAGTGTGTGTGTGTGTAGGAGTGAGCAGAAGAGCTTTCGGGGAAGACAATAGAAAGCAGAGCTTGAGCCACCTGCCCATATTCTGCACCGGGCCTAAAAGGGCCTGTCTGTCTCCATGTCTTTTTCTAGTATACTGAAGCTGTAGCATTCCGGGCCAGTTATGAACAGGCAGCTGCTGAGTGGATGGATGGTACAAACACAGAGCCCTGTGAGGTCACATAGAAGCAACAAATTGGGATGCTCCCTATACCTGGAAAGCCACAAGGTCTTAGGTGAGTGAAGCAAATGTGAAGGCTGATGTCATGGTCCACCAAATTTGCTGTGTTGTCACCTGCTGTTGGCCCATTCATCCAAAAACATGCCTGTGAACTTCCTGCCATGTGGAGCTCCCCACCACCTGTGGCAACTGCTTACAATCTTATGGGCACTAAACTGCTACAATGCCCCCTCACCCGCACCCTCCCACATACTCACACAGGCATCCCAACACACCCTGTTGGGAACTAATTGGTACTCCTGGAATCTGAGGTGCATGACAGCTTCTGAAATATCTGTCCCCCTTAGTTAGACCTCGTTGAGCAGGATGCCCCCTTGATCCAGACGACAGAAACATCAAAATGTCAAACCATTCTCATGACCCTTGTTCTACCTAGACAAATGTGGACTCCATAGTAGCTCTAGGACTCCCCATTGTGCCACAGGCCTATAGCCATCCTCTACCTACCTGACTCTAAATAGAGTGCAAAGGAAACCATAACCCAGGACAAACACTTTCATAGTAATAGTGTTGCAAAAGCTCTGGGCTTCACTCTGTTTTCAGCATATTGTCACCGTCCCACTCGGTAGACTTCCAAGCCCCTTACACTCTCAGATAGCTGGCTTCAATGGAAGCTGGACATTCTCCCTCGTAGAGTCTTTGGGGAAGAGTTAGTGATTGTCTGTGTATGTGGAGGAAAATGAACAGAGTGGCTTTGGGAGGAAGACAATAGAAAGCAGAGCCTGAGACACCTGCCCACTTTCTGTACATGACCAAAAGGGGCCTGTATGTCACCATGGCTTTTCTAGAAAGCTGAGGCCATAGCATTGTGGGCCAGTTATGGAGAGGAGGCTGCTGAGTGAATCGCTGGTACAGCCACAGAGTTCTGTGAGGTCACAGAAGGGCAGAGTGAGGGCTGAGGTCAAGGTTCAGCAAGGATGATGTGCTGTCATCTGTCTCTTTGCCGAACCTACCCAGCCTCATGCCTGGAAGCTTCCTGTCATCTGGAGCTCCAAACCACCTGTGGAGACTAGCGTACAATCCTACGGCTTCAACTGATACAATGGCCCTCCCTATTACACAAACACTCACATAGGCATCAAAACATGCCCCGTTGGCAAATGATACTTGATACTCCAGGAATCCGAGATGCACAACAGCTTCTTCCATGTATCTGGCCAGCCTATTTGGACTTTGCTGAACAGGGTAAACTTTTCATACAAGGGACAGCCACAACATGGTGTTAAACCTTTCTCGTGGGTCCCTGTTCTACCTAATGAATGTGGTCTCCATAGTGGCTCAAGGACTCCTTGTTGTGGCACAGGGCTATGGCCATCCTCTGGCTTCCTGACTCTAAGGAGAATGACAATGAAACTACAACATGGGAGAAAGGATTTCTGAGTAACAGTGTTGCCAAAGCCCTGGGCTTCAATCGGATTTTTAAGCTTATTGCCACACTCCCACTCGGCAGAACCCCAAGCCGCATACTCTCATGGACACCTGGCTTCCAGGGAGGCTTGACATCCTCCCTTGTAGGTTATGTCAAGATGTGTGTGTGTGTGTGTGTGTGTGTGTGTGTGTGTGTGTGTGTGTGTGTGTGTGTGTGTGTGAATGTGTTTGTATGTGTGTGTGAGTAAGGGGTTGAGCAGAGGGGTGTTGGGGAGAAGATTCCAGAAAGCAGAGCTTGAGCCACCTGTAGGATATTTGTACCAGGACAAAAGGGGTTGTTTTCACCATGGCTTCTCTATAGTGCTGAGGCCATAGTATTCTGGCCCGGTTATGAGTCAACGTCAGCTAAAGACACAGAGCCCTGTGATATCACAGAGGGCAGCCAATTGGGTTGCTTCCTGTAACTGGACAGTCGCATAGGCTCAGGTGAGTGAAGCAAGAGTAAGGGCTGATGTCATTGTCCACCAAAGTTGCCGTGCTGTCCCCTGCCTGTTGGTCAAACTCATCCAAAACCATGCTTGCGAGCTTCCTGTAATCTGGAGCTCCACACCACCTGTGGCAGCTGGCTTACAACCCTAAGGGCGACAAACTGGTACAATGGCACACCGCTACACACACATACTCACACAGGCACCAAAACACACCCCGTTGGCAACTGCTTGCCCCTCCAAGACATGAGATGCACGACAACATCTGGCACTTCATACAAGGGACAGCCCAACGTGGTGTCAAACCATTCTCATGGGTATTTGTACCTAGACAAATCTGGTTTTCCTAGTGGCTCAGAGATTACCTGCTGTAGTACAGAGCTATGGCTATCCTCTGCCTACGGGACTCTAAAGACAGTGACAATGAAACCACAACCCGGAAAAAAATGATTTCCTAGGAACAGTGTTGCAAAAGCCCTGGGCTTCACTCTGTTATCAGCATATTGGCACCTCCCACTTGGTAGGCACTCAATGGTAGGGCCACTAGTGTATGTGTGTGTGTGTAGAGTGGTGGGAGCAGAGGTGCTTTACTGGAAAATCACAGAAAGCAGAGTTTGAGCCACCTGCTCGCTTTCTCCACTGGGCCATAAGGGGTTTTTCTGTTGCCATGGCTTTTCTATAATGCTGATTTCATAGCATTCCAGGTCAGTTATGACCATGAGGCTGCTGAGTGGAAAGCTGGTATGGCCACAGATCTCTATACAGTCAGCCAATTGGGATGCTCCCTGTACCTGGAGAGACACAAGCATTTAGATGTCTGAAGAAAGTGTGAGGGTTGAGGTCACGTACTACCAAACTTGCTGTGCTGTCACCTGCTTTTTAGTCCAAATCATCCAACACCATCTGTGAGAACTTCCTGTCATCTGGATCTGTAAACCTCTTGTGGCAGCTGGCTTAGAATCCTATGGGCAGCAAACTGCTACAACGGACACCGCCACACACACACACTCACACAGGCATCACAACATGCCCCTTTGGCAATTGCTTGCTACTACAGGATTCCAAGATGTACTAGAGTTTCTGATATGTATCTGTCCCTGGTAGTTGGACCTCACAGAGCAGGGCACCCACTGCTTTCCAGAGACAGCCCCAATGTGCTATCAAACTATTCTCTTGGGTTCCTGCTCTACCTAGACAAATGTTGTCTCCATAGTGGCACAAGGACTCCCCGTTGTCACCTAGGGCTCTGGCCATCCTGTGACTACGTGACTCCAAATAGAAAGACAATGTAACTACAACCGGATTGAAAGGCTTTTGGTGTAACAATGTTGCAAAAGCCCTAGTGTTCACTCCATTTTTAGCATATTGGAACACTCCCACTTGGTAGAAACCCAAGCCCCATACACTCATGAAGGCTGGACATTTTCCTGGATAGGGCTTGTGGGGATGTGTGTTTGTGTGTGTGTGTGTGTGTGTGTGTGTGTGTGTGTGTGTGTGTGTGTGTGTGTGTGTGTGTGTGTGTGTGTGTGTGTGTGTGTGTGTGTGTGTGTGTGTGTGTGTGTGTAGGAGTATGACCAAAGAGGTTTGGGGAGAGATCGCAGAAAGCAGAGCTTGAGACACCTGCCCACTTTTTGCACCAGTCCCAAAGGGGTCTCTCTGTTGCCATGGTTTTTCTAGAATGCTGATTCCATATCATTCCAAGCCGGTTGTGACCATTTGGCTCCTGAGTAAATGGCTGGTAAGGACACTGAGCACTGTGAGATCACAAATGTGCAGCCAATTAGAATGCTTCCAGTACCTGGACAGCCACATGGGCTTAGTTGAGTGAAACACATGAGGGCTGAGGTCACCCCCCAAAAGTTGCTGTGCTGTCATCTGCCTGTTAGTCCAAATCATCCACCCACATTCATGCGAGCTTCTGTCACCTGGAGCTCCACACAACCTATGGCAGATGGCTTATAATCCTGTGATCATCAAACTGCTACAACAGCCCTGCCCCCCAAACCACTCAATTAAGCACCCAAAGTCGCCCCTTTGGGAACTGCTTGCTACTTCAGGAATCTCACATGCATGACAGCTTCTGGCATATATCTGTCCCCATAGTTGGACCTTGCTTAGCAGTTCTTCCACTTCAAACAAGTGGCAACTCCAGTTCACTTTAAAACCATTCTTGTGGGTCCCTGTTCTACCTAGACAAATGTGTTATTCATAGTGACTCAAAGACTACCCGCTGTGGCACAGGGCTATGGCCATGCTCTGTCAATGTGACTCTAAAGAGAATGACAATGAAACCACAACCCGGGAAAATGCTTTCCTAGTAACACTGTTGCAATAGCCATTGGCTTCTTCCATTTTCAGCATATTGTCACAGTCCCACTCAATGGATACTCAAGCCCCATACACAGACACCTGGCTTCCACTGAGCCTGGACATCCTCCCTGGTAGGGCCTATGTGATTGTGTGTGTGTCTGTGTGTGTCGGGAGAAGCAGAGGGGCTTTGGTGTCAGCCAGAGCAGCAGAGTTTAACCTACCTACCTGCTTTCTGCACCAGGCCCTAAGGTGTCTGTCTGTTGCCATGGCTTTTCTACAATGCTGAAGCCTTAGCATTCTGTCTGGTTATGACCACACATCGTTAGAGTGTGGGTAAAATGCTGTTGTTGGACATTGCGAGGTTTCTTTCTTGTAGAGAATACTGCAAATTTGCTAGGCCACAATGTGCTTGCAGCTTGGGGGAATCTGCTTTAGTGATAAATTTGTTCTTCGCTGTCCTGCAACTTTGTGAACCCAGGAGCAGGATTGCAAGGGCACAATTCTTCTCCGGTCCCAGGAACAGGATTACATAAGGGATGAGAATAGGATGAAACTTACAAATATTGGGCATGGGAACAGAACACTCTGTCTGTGACTGAAACCAAAAAAAAAATAATAATAATAATAAATAAACATATCTAAGGTTGTTAATTTTGATGTATTTCCCAGTTCATAAGGGATTGTATACATTTTTGTATTGGGCTGTTTGGGTTCTGACCACCCTGATTGGCTGACCTGTTTGCCCCAAGTGCAGTCTGGCCACAGTATGCTGGCTCAATGTACTCTGTTTGCTGTTTGTATTATAAATGAAACTATTGTCATTCTCTGGGAGTTGACTCGCTCACACCCTGATGTCCAGGGTCTTTAGCCCATACTCTACCATTGGAGGCCACAGTGAGATTGTCAACCTCCTCCTAGAGGGAACAAATAGTGGACTGGTATCAGAAGTAAATATTTCTCTAGTTACAGGTGACACACTTGGGAGTGTGAGGCTCCAGGGGGGTGAGTTAGGCCCCAAACCGCCAAGGGACTTTATCACCCAGAGGGGAGCAAGGAAATCCAGGCACCATGGCAGTATTTGATCAACCCATAGGGAGCAAGGAAGCTCCAGGTACTGCAGCTTGACATGATCACACTGGAGAGGAGAGAGGGAAGCTCCAGGGAAACCAGGGAAGCTTCAGGGGAGCAAGTAAGGCTCCAGGCACGAGATTTCAGAGGAGCAAGTGAAGCTCCTACTGAATTCGGTGGTACTTGACCATCCTGAGCAAGAAACCTAGAAATGACCTACAGTACAGGAACAGGATTATATCTGAGAGAAAGTTTTTGAGCTCCTTAATCATCTACAGTCAAGTGGACATTGCTCAGGGCACTTCTAGTAAAAGATCCACATCTGAATGAGTGGAAAGTGAGTGGAAAAGTGAATAAAGTGGACCAGTCCGAGTGAAAGTTGGCTTGCTGTAAGATATTTGTGCATTTGCAGCCTAAACTGGGTGTGTGTTATGTGTCCTTGTCTTATGGCCTGTTTTAATTTTACACTTGTATTCAATGCCTGGAAAGCTTACCACTACATCTGAGTGTTGCCAGTTGGCCAAGGCATGGCTTCTAAGCAGCAGGACCTGGCTGGGAGCAAACTCTTCAGTTAACTTAACTCTTTCTAGTCTGAGAGATTTTGGTCCCTTTTCTGGGCTGATCTCTGCTTCTGACTAGGAGTGTGGAATCCTACATGCCTTTTACGGTGTATTTTACTGATATTGGTGATGGGTTCATGTGCTGGTTCATCAACCTTTTTGTGTTATGGCAACTGACTTCAGTAATGAGCTCTCAGTGTTTTGCAATGTTCTCAGTCTGCTTTTTGGTGTTAAAAGTTAACACTGGTTTCTAGTGGATCAGATCTGTCCTACTTGTTGGCCTGCTCAGTTCTCCTGACTTTGGGAGTTCAATAGATCCATAGAACTCTCAAGGAAAGAGACAAAATTTGGATAATTTAATTGCTGTTTGAAACAATCTGGATTATTATCTCACAATGTTATGAAAGTATGCAAGTTTGGTTGCTTCATGTGTTCTATAAAGTGTTGGAGATTTACATGGTTACAGAGCATATATGTTGAAGTTTATGTCTATTGGTCAAAATATTTTTAATCACAGGTTATAAGTTATCTGTGTTCTTGTTTATGAAGAAGTATTGTTTCTAAGCTTTTGAATTACAGGAAGAAAACAATTTTGTAATGGATGTGTGGTAAAATTGTCTATATTGTGTACAATCTTCTAAGTATTTAACATTTTTAAAGCAACAGAATTGAAATTGAAGTTTAATCCCTTGTCGGAAGCTCTTCATTCCCATTGACTTCAATAAAACAGAGGACAAGAAGATGCACCAGGCATATCAGTCCAGGAAAAGGAGGCACATGCTTGGAGCCTAGCAATTAAAGAATTAAAGAATTTGGGACTTTAGAACCTTGACCTTGTCTCTGCCTTCATTTAAGAAGAGGGAAATTCCAAATTCAGTTGGAAAGACATAACCGCTTCTAGTTCTGAAGTGAATTTGTGTTTTAAAATGCCTTGTCTTAAGGTTTTCAAAGTTTGTTTTAAAATATATATCCAAAGAATTGGCAGATAAAGAATGGTTACAAGCCTGAGAATATGTTCTTGGTGAGAAAATTATTAAAGGAAAACTATTAAGGAAGAACATTGCTGTGGTGGTATAATTTTTTTGTCCTACCGGAATATGGCTAAGAAAAGCTAGGACAAAGTAGTTAAAGGTTTGGGCATATTGAAAAAGAGGTAAAAAAAAGTCATAAAATTTGAGAAATGCATCTTGCTAGTTTTATGTGGAAATGATCATAATTTTCGATATACTCTTACAGTGTTGAGAAATGTTATTGACAATTGAACTGATACCTGTTTGCAAAATACCTTTAAAGTGTACATCTGTGGAACTGCTCCTAAATACTTGACAATGAAAGTCTCAGGTTTTGAGGATTGTTAATGAAAACAAATTGATAACTTTGTCCATTGTTTATCGAGCTTCAGTAAGTTCTATTGTTGTTTTCCATGTTGTCATTTTATCTAATCTGTTACTGTTTCAGTCTGCATGACTCTTCTGAGGTTCTTGTATGGGCCCTTAGGAGTCTCAAAGTCATAAGAATATTTGTCAAAGATTACATCATTTTTTTGCAAAGCGAATTGTGTAGAAAATTTTGGTTACAAAAATGAATTTAGGAAATCTTGCTGGTGGAAAGCCAAGATTAGTTAAGTCCAGGAAGTCTGCAGAAATGGTTGATATGAAAATTTATGTAAGAGGAATTCCTTGGTCCTCAGTCCAAACAACAAATCAAAAAAAAAGATGGGTTTTTTGTTGTTGTTGTTTTTTCCCCCAAGGTCGATGAACAAAACCTAACAGACTAAGAAAAGGCACCTGCTAGATGAACAAACTGATTGTTGATATGTGAATCCCTCAAGCCTGCCTTCCTGATCCCTAAGTGACCATCTTGCTGTAGTGTTATCAATTGAGATAACTAGGCACTTAGGTCTAAAAAGTACAAGAGTGTGTAAAGTCCTACAAGTAGTTTTGCAGTGCTATCTGAAATATAGATGTCTTTACTTGCTTAATGTTTGATCATTTGAAACGTGAATACTTTGTTTTTTAGGTTTCTGCAGACCAATTGTATCCATTTAAGCTAAAGATTAATAATAAAATATGGATATGGTTTATTCAGATTACTAGGGACAAGATGTAACTCTAAACAACTGATAACTTTAAAACTCGCGGCAAGATTTGTAGTCATTTGTCTGTATGTATAAGTGTGTTGTTCTATGGTAATTCAAATGTCAGGAAATGTTAACATGCTCCCATATGAGAAATGGTTTTTACATCAGACTCATAAACTGCCAATCAGAAGTACCGCTCAGTGGCCTTAGAATCAGCCCAAAAGGCATTTTGTCTGACAAGAGAACCAACAAGAGAGCAAGCACATTAGGTTTGGAAAGCCCACAATGCTGATGCAAGAGTGTCGCTCTGTGCTCCTCATTGGTGCAACAGTGAATTCACAACCTAAGAGGCCCCATCAGAGTTCTGCTATCAATTTCAGAGTTCAACAAAAATAAGCCTTTCAAATGCCAGACTGTACATCAAACACTTGATGACTTCTACCTTCCATTAAGAACTGCTAGATGGACCCCTACTGCTACTGTTACTCAACGGAGCACCTGCTCTAAGCAGGAAGTAGAGAATAGTAGTGGAGGGCAACCCTTTCTTTAAAAGTAATTGGGAATTAGTCCTCTGTTTGGAAATATAGGAGCCAAATAATGTTTCCAGTTCCTAGTAAAACTGTCTTGTATAAAATTTGTAAAGGACCGTACCATCCAATTGCTAATTCTCTAATATAATAGCAGTTTCAACAGCTAACCTGCACTAAGAAAGATTCCTCAGTATGAAACAAAAAAACAAAAAAGGAGTGGGGAGATGTTAGAGTGTGGGTAAAATGCATTTTTTGGACATTGTGCTACTTTGCTAGGACAGGAGGCTGTTTCAAGTCTGACTGGCCCTGCTTGTCTGGCCTGAGGCCCCCAAGGCCTGTCTATCCCAAACATGCTGGAACAATGGACTCTGTTTCCTGTTTGCATTACTAGCAAGTCTCTTTGTCATTCTCTGGGGATAGACTATCTCACATCCTGATGGTCAGTGGGCTTTTGCCTGGACTCTAACAGGTCAAACTATGGTGGAGAGATGCATGCCAGATGATTTTGTGCATCTCAAATTCCGTAAGGAATATGCAGTTGATAAAAAGAGGTTTATAGGGGGAGCACTGATGTAACAGTTTGAGACCATAAGATTGTAAGCCAGTTGCCACATGTGGAGTGAATCTCCAGATGACAGGAAGCTCAGAGGCATGGGTGTGAATGAGTTAGGCGAACAGGCAGGTGACAGCACAGCAACTTTGATGGACCTTGACCTCAGACCTCACTTTTCCTTCACTCACATAAGCCCATGCGTCTGTCCAAATACAGGGAGCATCCAAATTGGTTGCCCCTGTGTTAACTCACAGGGCTCTATTGCTCTATCTGCCATTCACTCAGCAGCAGCCTGGACATAATGGGCCCAGAATGACATGGCCTCAGCATTCCAGAAAAGTCATGGTGACAGACATGCCCATGTTGGCTCTGTGTAGTAAGTGAGCAGGTGTCACAAGTTCTGCTTTCTGTGGTCTTATCCCAACACCGTCCCAACCCACAAACATTCGCCTTTTTGCTACCGTCCCCACCAACTCACACAAACATCTCCACAGGCACTACTAGGGAGACTATATAGGTTCCGTGGAAGAAAGCTCTCTGCTATTATATGGGTCTTGTGTGTGTGCCGATTAGGAGTATCCTAATATGGTGAGAAAAGTGTGAAGCCCAGGACATTTGCAACACTGTTACTAGGAAGCATTTTTTCCATGTTGTGATTTTATTGTCATTCTATTTAGAGTCACTTTGGCCTAGGATGGCCATAGCATGTGAAACAACTGAGAGTACATAAGCTACTATGGAGACCACATCCGTCTAGGTAGAACAGGGTCCCACAAGAATGGTTGAAACTGCATTGCTCCTGTCCTGTCACTAGTATAAAGTGGACACACTGCTCAGCGAGGATCAACTATGGGGGAACATATAGAAATGTGAATCTGTCATGCACCTCGTATTCCTGGAGTAGCCAGCAGTAGCCAAAGGGGTGTGTTGCATGCCTGTGTGAATGTGTGTGTGTGTGGGGGGGTGCCTTTGAAGCAGTTTGGCGCACTTAGCATTCTTTTTTTTTAAGATTTATTTTTTATTATTATTTTTTTCTATTGGAAAGGTGGATA
Organism: Ochotona curzoniae; assembly: GCF_017591425.1. Taxonomy (NCBI): domain Eukaryota; kingdom Metazoa; phylum Chordata; class Mammalia; order Lagomorpha; family Ochotonidae; genus Ochotona; species Ochotona curzoniae. Next base: position 77,000 of record NW_024465211.1, on the reverse strand, counting down.
TACAGAGAGGAGAGACAGAGAGGAAGTCTTCTGTGTGATGATTCACTCCCCAAGTGACCACAATGGCCGATACTATGCCGATCTGAAGCCAGGAGCATCTTCCAGGTCTCCCACGTGGGTGCAGGGTCCCAAAGCTTTGGCCATTCTCGACTGCTTTCCTGAGCCACAGGAGGGGAGCTGGAAGGGAAGCTGGGCTGTCAGGGATAGAACTGGCACCCATATGGGATCCCAGGCATGCAAGGTGAGGACCTTATCCACTGTGTCACCGTGCCAGGCTCGCACTTAGGATTCTTAACCAGCTGCTAAACGTGGTGTGGAGTTCCAGATGACATGAAACTCGCAGGCATGGGGGTGGTGGATGAGTTGGACTCAAGGGCAGGTGACAGCACAGCAACTTTGGTGGACTGTGACCTCAGCCCTCACTCTTCCTTCACTCACCTAAGCCCATGTGGCTGTCCAGGTACAGGGAGCATCCCAATTGGCTGCCCCTCTGTGAACTCAGAGGGCTTTGTGGCCATACCAGCCATCTGTTAAGCATCTGCCAGGTCATAACTGGCCCTAATACCATGGTCTCAGCATTCTAGAAAAGCCATGGAGACAGACAGGCCTCTTTTGGCCTGGTTCAGAGAGCAGGCTCTCCTTTCTCTGAACTTCCCCACAATGCTCCTCTGTCTACACACCCTCCACACACAAACACATCCCCACAGACACTATCAGGGATGTGGTCCAACCTATGTGGAAGCCAGCTGTCTGTGAGTGTATTTGGAACTCGCCTGGTCATAATCAGCATGGAAAGCTATGACCTCAGCATTTTAGCAAAGCCATAGTGACAGACATGGCCACATTAGCAACTGCCTGTGTCTCCAAGAATCTGAGATGCACGACAGCTTTTGGCATGTATCTGTCCCGCATAATTGGACCTCTCTTAGCAGAGTGCCCACTTCATACAAGGGACACCCCAAACATGGTGTCAAAGCATTGTCATGGGTCCCTATTCTACCTAGATATATATGGGCTCCATAGTTATCGGGGTCTCCTGTTCCACTGGCGAAATCATGCAACTCTGGAGAGCCTCTCAGAAGCACTTTATTCAGACCTTATGTTAAAACTGTTATGATCGTTAAATCTGTTACACAGAAGCCCCTACCCCGAAAATCCCCTGGCTTATGTCAATCCTATCCAATCAGTTTAAATACCGCCAACCCACACCAATCATGGCAAAGGGCCAAACATAGGGCAGGCAATTGTCAGCGCCCCTAACAGCTCCCCCTTCTTGTTTTATTAAGCATGGACTGTGCCTGTCTTAGATGTCCCACGTTCAGGCTCCCTTTAACCATCATGGGCTAACCACGTGGCTAGTAATGTGGCACCTGTCTTAGATTGGTGAAGCAGTATCAGATACTTACCCATCTCTAGCTACCAGTCCAGCATGCGTAGCCAGAGTTCTGGTGATTCTCTGTTGTGAACTTCAAGCACAGCTTGCACTAGCAGCCACCATTGCTGCTGATGATGCTTTGCTCGAAGATGAAGCATCTGTAGACCCCAAAGAACAATATTTAATAAGGTAAGTCCCAGGCCTACTATACCGGACCATTGGTGTTCAAAGGAAAGATTCTTTAGTGTCCAGTTTGTCCATTGCTTTACCGTGGCAATCTCTATTTTGGTGCTATTTATGGCTATAATTTGGGATCTTAGTTCCTAAGTCAAATGATAAGAACCTGAAGATCACTTTCTTTCACTTGAATGGGCATGGGAATAAGCTGTGAAATGCGTACCAGGACCGCAGTGCCAGAGCCATTCCAACACTGGGCAAGGGTTCACTTAACTACAGAACAATTTAGAAGGGTAGCTTTAGCACTCATGGAAACAATAAGCATAAATGGAATTTGTACACATACATAAATAGCATAATAGATAACATCACAACTGCAATTAACTTTAACATCTTCTTCCCGTATTCTAGAACTATTACTACTATAATTACAATTTTTATCACTACCTTATCAATAAATGCAAAAGCTGATACATCTGAACACCCACCCCTACTAGTGCCAAATACGCAGGCATTCCAGGGCTGAGCAGAAACAGATGGAAGAGGGTTACCATATGTATACTTATACCCCACAAAAATGGAATTTGAATATTTAGGAAATAAATTGATCACAGCAAGACCAAGTGCTACTCTTCTAGGAGTCACAGAACTTTGGCAGCCAGTCCATTTTGGGGGCCATTTCCAAGGCCCTAAACAGCGAGGCAATATTTGCCACACCCCTTTTATAGTGCCACTGCATTCGCTCCTCGGGCGCAGTCAGGGAATTGATAACGATCACTTCTCACTGGAATGGGGATTGGCCACATTTTCACTATCACCCATAGCTGGAGATTCTGGTTATTTCCTCTTGGTATCTGAATGAGCCTCAGGCTGGTCAGCATACATATGTCCACAGGTTCGTTTGCTCTGGCTTTCTTATCACTTGTGTCAAACGTTCTTGTACTCACACCGGCCCGTCAGAACCCTCCGAAAAACACTCACCGCTCCTCATGTCTGTTGTAACACTAGATGCGGGCCACTCCATCATTTTGTTAAAACATCCTACCATAACACCCAATCTTTGCAGAGGTGTGCACCAACAACGCAGCATTTGGCAGCAGAACGGTCATCCAAATCCAAAATCAAAAAATTAAAAATATAAGTAACTAAAGCCAATTGATATTTAGGAATATTGGGATATAGGGTGGCTCCTATGCCCGCTTTTTGTTTTATAAATAATGCTTTGAGAGTTCCATGGGCAGGCTCTACCACAGCCTGGTCTGTGGGATTATATGGAATGCCAGTGGAAAATTCAGAACAAAACTTATCAAATGCTTTGGCTGTATGGGCAGGTCCATTATCAGTCTTATACCACTGGCGAACAGCCCAGACTGCAAAAGCCTGAAGGCAATGAAATATAACATCTTGAACCTTCTCCCCTGCATGAGCTGAGGCATAAAGAACCCCAGAGAAGGTATCAATATTTTTTTTTTTTTTTGCGTCTCCGTAAGACTTTCTCACCTTCCTGTATTAGTCCTCTGAATTTATCAGTGCCAACTGTCAGGCAAGACTTAATCAACTTCCCGAACCCAACTTTTTATGGATGAAGGGGCTCCTGCTGTTCTGCCCTAGATAAATCTCTGCCTAAGTGCTTGCTACCACCACATTCTGAGATGCACAACACTTTCTGGCATGTATCTCTTCCCCATAGATGGAATCTGCTTAGCAAAGTGCCCACATCATAAAAGGGACAGCTCCAATGCTGCGTCAAACCAATCTCATGGGTCCCTGTTCTACGTAGACAAATGTGGTCTCTATAGTGCCTCAAGGACTCCCCATTGTGGCACAGGACTATGGTCATCCTCTGCCTGTGTGATTCTAAAGAGAATGACAATGAAACCACAAACCAGTATAAACACTTTCCTAGTAACTTTGTTGCAAAAGCCCTGGGCTTCACTGCCTTTTAAACATATTGGCACACTCCCATTCAGTACACACAAGCCCCATACACTCATGAACAGCTGCTTCCACAGAGGCTGCAAATCCACCCTGGTAGGGCCTGTGGTGGTGTCTGCACGTATGTGTGTGAGAGTGTATATTTGTGTGTGTTTCTCCATGTGTGTGACAGTGGTGACAGAGCATCATTGGAGGAAAGACTACAGAAAAGAGAGATTGAGCCACCTGCCTGCTTTATCCACTTGGCCAAAAGGGGCCTGTTTGTCACCATGGCTTTTCAGGAATGCTGGTGCCAGAGGATTCCGGACTGGTTATGTCCAGGGAGCTGCTGAGAGGACGGCCATTATGGCCACTGAGCACTATGGGGTCACAGAGAGACAGCCAGTTGGATTGTACCTATACCTGGACAATAGCATGGGCTTAGGTGAGTGAAGCAAGAGTGAGGGCTGAGGTCATAGTCCACAAAAGTTGCTCTGCTGTCACCTGGTTTTTGGTCCACTCATCCATGCCCGTACCTGCTAGCTTCCTATTATCTGGAGCTCCATACCACCTGTAACAACTAGCTTTAGATCTTTTGTTAATCAAACTGCCACTTCACCACACACAAACAGGCACCCATCATGCCCCTTTGGCAAGTGGTATGATACGACAATAATGTGAGAGGCACGACAACCTCTGGCATGTATCTGTCCTCCATAGTTGGAACTCGCTTACCAGGGTGTCATCTTCATACAAATGACAGCCCCAATGAGGTGTCAAGCCATTCTCATGGGTCCTTATTCTCTATAGACAAATTTGATATCCACAGTGGCTCAAGGACTCCCAGCTGTGGCACAGGACTCTGGCCATCCTCAGCCTACCTGAATCTAAAAAAGAATGAAAATGAAATCACAACCTAGCAGAAACCATTTCCTACTAACTGTGGTGCAAAAGCCCTGGGCTTCAGACCTTTTTCAGCTTATTGGCACAATCCCATTCTGTAGACACCGAAGCCCCATACACTCATGGACAGCTGGCTTCCTTTTTCCTGGACATCCTCCATATTATTGACTGTGGGGATTTGTGTTTGTGTGTGTCGAGTTGGGTGACAGAACTGTGTTTGTGTGAAGTTCATAGAATTCAGCATTTGAGCCACATTCCCACTTTCAGCAGTAGGACAAAAGAGGCCTCTCTGTCACCATGGCTACTACAATGGCCCACCCCTCCCCACACATATACTCCCACACCCATCTTTGGCAACTGCTTGCTACTACAGGAATCCAGGATTCCTGACAGATTCTGGTATTTATCTTTGTTTAGAGAACTCCCTGACTCACAGCGAAAAACTCTCACACTTACCAGTCCTTTCCTTTGAACTTTATTCTTTCCACAATCCTCACAAACTTCATAATATATATACACTTTGAGACCCAATTGCTGCAAAGGTCAATCTGATATGTGCAGAGCGCAACAATCCTAATACTTATTACATGCCACACATGTGGTGAGCATGTGCTAGGGAACAATCAGGATGAAATTCTTGGTTCTGCTAGGTTCCTCCTCGTAGCTCTGGCACACACCTAAGGCACCATCTTTAGGGCTGGCCAGCCAAAGCTCCCAACATCTCCCGCCTTTTGTTTTATTAAGAAGGGATAATTCATGTCATTGGTGCTCTGGAGTTGAGCTCTTTGTACCCATTATGGGGTAACCATGTGGCCATAGATATGGTCCCTGTCTGAGGTGGATAGTACTCACACCAGATGCTTACCTGTCATTGACTGCCGTTCTAGCATGTTGAGCCATATCTCAGAGGAGTATTTGTTATGCATGCCCAGAAATGCCTGCACCAACAGTTGCTGCTGTTTTTACTGCTGCTGAGAATGGCTTTAAAGGGTATACCATGCCTAGGTTACTTTGAGGAGAAGTAAGATCACAAAACCGACCATGCCTGCACATTGTTTTGCAAAGGATGGGCGATGCAGAACCCAGTGGATCCCCTGCAACACTGATGCCACTTTGACTCAGTATTGTTAGAGATGTCTGGTGAGGTTTATCAAAGCATACTGACCAAGTATCACTGGATGCTTACATACCAGCAAAGTCTCGAGTCATATTAAAGACATTTGAAAAGTTATAAGCTCTAACAGGGGTAACACACAATCCCAGTATAGTCAATACACAAGGTATTCCCAGCATATCAGCCAACTCTTGTGTGGTTTCCTGCAATTATGGCCAATGTCCAGAACTCTACTCTCCCCAGAGGGAAAGAGGCTCACTTCTCACCTGCCCTTTATAAATCTCTGCCTAAATGATTCTATTGTGGCAGAATAAGACGGCCTTCCTCCAGAAACCAAGGAGAGAGCTCCCCTTCAATTTTAAGGAAAGACACCACAGTCTCAATTCTCTTTAAGAGTTCCCGTAAAATTCCCTGCATATGCACTTTGGAAGACTGATCCCCCATTGCTTCCACTTTTGAGTTGCTACACCGCAAACAAAAAAATTGTCATGGTTTCTGATAATCTACCATGCACATCACGCTACAGTGGCTCCCTGGGATCCTATCTCTTCTTACCTTATAGCTACATTATCTAAATCTGAGTCACAGCACCAGCTATAGAGAGCTCCCTGACCCACACAGAAAGACTCTCACACCATACCTGTCCCATTCCGTGGTACTTTATTCTTCCATAGATCCACAGAAGCTTCACAATATATGTACAGTTCCTGACTCAAGCAGTGTACAGGTCAATTCATCATGTGCAGACCACACCAAAAATAATATAGATCAGGTGACACACGTGGTGAGTATGTGCTAGGGAACATTCAGGATGAAGATCCTGGTTCTGATAGGCTCCTCCTCGTGACTCTGGCACACAGCCAACGTGCCATCTTTAGGACTGGGCAGCCAAAGCTCCCAAAATTTGTCTCCCATAGTTGGAACTCGCAGAGCATGGTGCCTACTTCATACTATGTACTGCCCCAATAGTGTGTCAAATCATTCTCATGGGACCCTGTTTTACCTAGATGAGCATGGTCTCCATTGTGGCTTAAGAACTCCCCATTGTGTCACAGGGCTATGGCCATCATCTGCCTACGTGAGTCTAAAGAGATGGACAATGAAATCAACCCGGGAGAAATGATTTCCTAGTAACAGTGTTGCAAAAGCCCTGGGCTTCACAATGTTTTATCATACTCCCAGTGGGTAGACACCCAGGACACATACACACACAGACAGCTGGCATCCACATTGACTGGACATCCTCCCTAGTAGGACCTAAGGGGATATGTGTGTGTCATGTATGGGAGGTTAGCAGAGGGGCTTTGGGGGAAGACCACAAAAAGCAGAGCTTGAGCAACCTGCCCAATCTTTGCACCAGGACAATAGGGGCCTTTCTGTTGCCATGGATTTTCTAGAATGCTGAGGCCATAGCATTCCCAGCCGGGTATGACCAGGTGGATGCTGAGCGAATGGCTGGTATGACCACTGAGCACTGTGAGGTCACAGAGGGGCAGTCAATCAGGATGCTCCCTGTGCGAGGACAGCCGCATGAAGTTAGGTGAGTGAAGCAAGAGTGAGGACTAAGGTCACGGTCCACCAGTGTTGCTATGCTGTCACCTGCCTGTTGGTCCAACTCATCCACCTCGACGCCTGTGAGCTTCCTGTCACCAGGAGATCCACACCACATTTGGCAGCTGGATTACTATCCTATGGCGTCAAACTGCTACAAGGTCCAAATCCTTCAAGTAACCCTTGATCCATTGCTGTTACTCAAGGAATTTGAGATGCAGGACAGCCTCTGGCATGGATCTTTTCCCCGTAATTAGTCCTTTTAGATTCCTTTCTAAAGTTTCCTGAGGGTCAGGGTACAAGCTAGTCAAGCCCAAGAGTGACAGAGTGTCTCACTGGTAATGCAAACAGCAAACAGAGTTCATTGTGCCAGCATGCTGGGGACAGACCGGGCTATGATCACAAAGGCCAGACAGGGATACGATTACACAGGCCAGCCAAGCAGGACCGGTTGGACTCCAAACAGCCCAATGCAGAAGCTTATTTAGGCCCTTTTGGGTTGGGAAATACATCAAAAGTAACAAACTTAGACATGTTCATTTTTTATGGTTTCAGGCACAGGCAGCCTGTTCTGTTCCCATAACCATTATCTGTATGGCTCATCCCATTCTCACACCCTTATTTTCCTCCTGTTCCTGGAACCAGAGAAGGATTGTGCCCTTGCCCTCTTGCACCTGGGTTCACAAAGTTGCAGGACAACAAAGAACAGATTTATCACAAAAGTGGATTCTTCCCAAATTCCAGGTGACTCCTGGCTTAGCAAAAGTAGCTGTTTTCTCTACACAAACCTCACACTGCCCAACAATAGCATTTTACCCACACTCTAACAGTGAGCGATGGCTGGGAGCTGGGGTAAAGTCCTATCTCAACCCTGCCCCCACCAGCCAAAAGCTGGCAGCAGGTCAGCTAGGGTGTGTCCCAATCTCAGGACAAGGGGCATGCTTAACCACCCCTCAAGGTGGAAAGTTTAAGGGTCTCTCCTGCTGGACTGAACTATTGGTGGGGTCTCGGCCACAGCCCCGCCACAAGGTGGGGGAAAGAGACCTTGGCCTTCTCTTGGCCCGGGACCACCTAAAGCCCCTCATGGGTGAGTTTCCCATGACAAATGGCTGAGAACTGGTGTAAAATCCTAGCTCCACCCTGCCCTCCGCAAGCCAAAATCTGGTGGTAGGACAGGTCGGGTGGGTCCCAGTCTCAGGGCAAGGGGCAGGCTTAACTCCCCATCAAGGTGGCAATTGTTTGGGGGGGGGAGCTTCTTCTAGATGGAATCCTGCCAAGGTTCAGGCACAGTCCCGGGCTATTGGCAGGGGCATTGGCCTCGGCCTTGTCCTTGCCTGGGAGCATCTAAAGCCCCTCATGGGTGAGTTTCCGTTTGAGATGCCTGGGAGCTGGGGTAAAGTTGTAGCTTCGCCCTGCATCCCGCCAGTCAATAGCTGGTGGCAGGACAGGTCAGGTGGCTCCAGTATTAGGGCAATTGACAGGCTTAACCCCCCTTAGCTGGCATTTGTTGGGGGCGCTCCTGACAGATGGAATTATTTTTATGGTTTCCTCCATTTTGCGGAAGAAGTCACCTGACACTTGAGATAATCTCTGATGTGCTTTATTTCGATCTTCCGTTCAAAACCGTTATGTCTGTTATTTCTGTTACGCTGAGGCCCCTCACCCGCCAAGCCCCCCACTTATCTGTCAAACCTGTCCAATCACCTTAAAGATAACCAAGCCAAACAGTGCAAAGGGGCAATCACAGGAAGGAAAGTTTCAGTGCCCCCAACATGGAACACCGCCGAAATCTCAGCCACAGTCCCCACCACACCTTGGGCAAAGGCCTTGGCTTTGTCCTGGCCCAGGAGCAGCCAAAGTCCCTGAAGGGTGAGTCCCTGTGGGAGATGAATGGGAGCTGGGTAAAGTCCAAGCTTTGCGCTCCCCTCCGCCAGCAAAAAGCTGGCGGCAAGACAGTTGGGTGTATCACAGTCTCTGGGCAAGGGGACGGCTTAAACCCCACCTCAAGGTGGCACATGTCAAGGGAACTCCTGATGGGTGGAACCCCACCGGGATCTCAGCCACAATCCCCGCTCTAGGTGGGGGCTGAGGTTTCAGCCTTCTTCTAGCCCAGGAGCATTGAAAGCCTGACATGGGTGAGTCCTAGGGAGCGATGACTGGGAGCTGGAGTAAAGTCCTAACTCCGCCCTGACCCACCAGCCAAAAGCTGACTGCAGGACAGGTCAGGTGGGTCCCAGTATCAGGGCAAGGGGCAGGCTTAACCCCACCTCAGGTGTCACTTGTTGGGGGTGCTCCTGCTGGACAGAACCCTGCCGGGGACTTGGCCACAGTCCTGGCTTCAAGGCGGGGACAGAGGCTTCAGCCTTCTCCTAGCTCTGGAGTATGTAAAGCCCCACATGTGTGAGTCCCCTTGAGAGATGCCTGGGAGCTGGGGTAAAGTCTTAGATTCGCCCTACCCCTGCCAGCCAAAAGCTGGATGCCGGACAGGTCATTTTGGTCCCAGTCTCAGGGCAAGGGTCAGGCTTAACCCCACTCAATGTGGCAATGGTTGGGGGCACTTTTGCTGGATGAAACTATTTTTGTGGGTTCTTCCATTCCGCAGAAGAAGTCACCCAACAGCTGAGAGAGTCCTGACACCTTTTATTCTGATCTTCTGTTAAAAACTGTTTTGTCTGTTATGTCCGTTACGGTGACAACACTCCCCTGCCAAGACCCCTGCTTATTTGTCAAACCTGTCCAATCAGCTTAAAGATAACCAAGAAAGACCAATCAGTGAAAAGGGACAATTACAGGCAGGAATTTGTCAGTTTCCCCAACACGGAACACTGCCAGGGTCTGGGCCACAGTCCCTGCCGCAAGGAAAGGGAAGAGACCTCAGCCTTCTCCTGGCTCAGGAGCACCTAAAGCCCCTCATGGGTGAGTACCCATGAGAAATGGCTGGGAAATAGGGAAAAACCCAAGCTCTGCCCATCCCACTGCCAGCCAAAAGCTGGCGACAGGACAGGTTGATTGGGTCCCAGTTTCAGGACAAGGGTCAGTCTCAACCACCCCACAATGTGGCAATTTTCAGGTGCGCTCTGGCTGGATGGAACTATTGGCCTGGTCTTGGCCACAGTCTCCGCCTTGTGGTGGGGGCAGAGGCCTCTGCCTTCTCCTTACCAAGGATCACCTAAAGCCCCTCATGGGTAAGTCATGTGAGAGATGGCTGTGAGCTCAGGTAAAGTCCTAGCTCCACCCTGCTCCCACCAGCCAAAAACTGGTGGCAGGACAGGTCGGGTGAGTCCCAGTCTCAGGGCAAGGGGCAGGCTTAACCCCCATCAAGGTGGCACTTCTTGGGGCCCTCCTGCCACACGGAAATATTGGTGGCTCTTTTGGCCTGAAGAAGAAGTCACCCGGCACTTGAGAGAGAGTCTCTGATGCGCTTTATTCTGACAATCCGTTAAAAACCCTTACTTCTCATATGTCAGTTACGTTGATGCCACTCCCCCACCAAAACCCAAACTTATCTGTTAAACCTGTTTAATCAGCCTGAAGAAAATCAAGGCAGACCAATCATGGAAAAGGGCCAATCAAATGCAGGAAATTGTTAGTTCCCCAAACAAGAAACCCAACCCTGGTCTCAGCCACAGTCGCTGCCGCAAGAAGGGGGCAGAAGGCTCGGACTCCTGGCCCGGGAGCACCTAAAGACACTCATGAGTGAGTTTCTGTGAGAGCAGCCAGGGAGGTGGGGCAAAGTCCTATCTCCACCCTGCCCACACACAAGGCAAAAGATGGCAGCAGAACACATCAGGTGTTTACCAGTCTCAGCGCAAGGGGCAGGCATAACGTAACCCTTCAAGGTGGAACTTGTCAGTGGTGCCCTTGCTGGACAGAACCCCGCTGGGGTCTCAGCCACAGTCCCCACCACAAGGCGGGGTCAGAGACCTAGGCTTTCTCCTGGCTCGGAAGCACCTAAAACCCCTCATGGGTGAGTCCCCATGACTCGGCCTTCTCCTGGTCTGGGAGCACCGGAAGCCCCTCATGTGTGAGTATCTGTGAGAGATGGCTGGGAGCTGGAGTAAAGTTCTAGCTCCTCCCTGCTCCTCACCAGCCAAAAGCTGGCAGCAGGACAGGTCGGGATGGTCCCAGTCTCAGGACAAGGGGCAAGCTTAACACCTCTCAAGGTGGAGCTTGTTGGTGGCGATTCTGCTGGATGGAACCCCACTGGGCTCTCAGCCACAGTCTCCTCCTTGTGGTGGAGAAGTGTCCTCGACCTTCTCCTGTCCCGTGAGCATCTAAAGCCCCACATGGGTGTTTACCTGTGAGTGATGACTGGTAGCTGGAGTAAAGTCCTAGCTCCCCACCTCCCCCACAGCCAAAAGCTGGATGCAGGACAGGTCGGGTGGATCCCTGTCTCAGGGCAAGGGTCATGCTTAACCCCCCTCAAGGTGGCACTTGTTGGGGGCACTCCTGCTGCATGGAAATATTGGTGGCTCTTTTGGCCTGCTGAAGAAGTCACCGGACACTTGAAAGAGTCTCTGATGGCGTTTTATTCCGATCTTCCATTAAAAACCATTATGTCTGCTATGTCCGTTATGCTGAGACCCCTCACTCACAAAGACCCCTGCTTATCTGTCAAAGCTATCCAATCAGCTTAAAGATAACCAAGGCAGACCAATCAGTGCAAAGGGCAAACACAGGCAGGAAATTGTCAGTGCCCCCAACACTTAACTCCGCTGTGGTCTCGGCCACAATCCCCATTGCAAAGTGGTGGCATAGGCTTTGACCTTCTCCTGGCCTGGGACCACCTAAAGCTCTGCATCTGTGAGTACCCATAAGAAATGGTTCAGAGCTGGGGTAAATGCAAATCCACGCTGACCCGCCAGCCTAATGCTGGCAGCAGGATAGGTCGGGTGGGTCCCAGTCTCATGGCAAAGGGCAGGCTTAATCCCCCCTCAAGGTGGCACTTGTCAGGTGTGCTCCTGCCAGACGGAATTATTGGGGGTCCTCTGTCACGTGGAAGAAGTCACCCAACACTTGAGAGTCTCCAACGCACATTATTCTGATCTTCCATTAAAAACCCTTATGTCGGTTATGTCCATTATGCTGACAACCCTCTCCCTCCATGGCCCCCTCTTCACTGTCAAACCTGTTCAATCAGCTTTAAAATAACCAAGACAGACCAATCAGGGCAAAGGGCATGACAGGCTGAAAATTGTCATTTACCCCAGCACTGAACATCGCTGGTGTCTTGTCCACAGTCTCCACCGCTGTGCGGTGGCAGAGGCTTGGGGTCTGGGCAATCAGTGCACCAAGTGGTACTAGGCTCTGACTGCTAGCCGCCCAGCAGCGAGCTCTGGGGTTTTTATGATATGAAATAGCTGCTTAGTTAAACCCATAAATAAGACCAATGTTAGTGTCGTTGAGACACGAATTTCTGGTGATTTTCAGGAACAGAGACTTAAAAACTTAGTGCAAGTATGGGACTGAGACCTGAAGGTTCAGTCTAAGCAAACCTTAGCCCACAATCATGATTGGAACACAGCTTGGATCTCAGAACATGCCCAGCTAGGTTTTGGCTCCAACTGGCTAATATTAATCAAAGCCAAGGTGTCTAAGGCAGGGGTTGTGACAGGTGGATGGGATTGCAGTTGGGTCTGGATACAGTTGTCATCTCCCTCGGCACAAGTGTGGACTGGAATAAGACGTATGGGGCTGGGCCAGACTGCAATACCTTCTGGTGTTTTGGAGGACCTTGGTAGATGTGGGACAGACTAGGATAGGTTTCAACCCCAACTGAGCCATATATGAGCTATATGGGGATGTGGACGAGCTGTGGCTGGGCTGAAACATTCTACAGCAAGAACCAGAATGGGATGAAGGCCAGTCAGGAAAGACCACTGTTCCTGCTAGGACAGGAGGCAAACTGGCACATGGACCCACTGGTGTGCACACAACCTGGCACTTGGAGGGATTCTGATGGAGGAGCCCAGGCAACTCCTCTGGCAGGACACAGACACTGCAGGTCAGCGCAAGAAACATGGAAGGTAACAGCCAAGACGTCATGGAAAGTGTCCCACTGGCATGCATTTGGCATGGGTTGGGGGCGGACCAGGCTGAATCTGTTCATGTCATCCACTGGTCAATCCGAACATCAGAACAGAGTATTGGTTGAACCAGGTCCAGTTGTGAAAAAGCAACACACAATTTGGAATGCCAAGGTGAGATAGCCTGAGCTGGATGCAGCTGCAGCACCCAACCAGCACACATGAGAACCGGGAAGGGAGGAGGCAGAGCTGTCAGGGGAATAAGGGGTGGTTCCCTAGCTGAACCGCTACTTCCACTGAGGAGCATGAGCTGGGTAGGGGGTAGACCAGACCAGGCAGGGACACAGCATCAGTGCACCTCATGTGGACCAGATTGAGTGAAAACCAGGCTGGGCTGACTATTCCCACTGGTGCAAGCTACAATCAGTGGGTGAGGGTTGTTTGGGCTTGGTCATACCATCAGCTGGCAGAAGCTGATACAGGCGGCTAGTCATTTTGAGGTGAACCACAGGGCCAACTGGAGAGGGCACAACTGGAGTGGGAGCAACCTGGGAAGGAAATAGTGAGCTCTTCCCTCTTGGGTCATCACCTTCCATGGGATGACTGCAACCACCAGCTGATTGGAGCGATGGACTGTGCCGTGTCCTATGCTTGCTAGAACACGCAGGAATCTGCACTGGGAATACCTCAAAATTTCTTTGAGGCTCTCCACAGTTGAGACACCAGACTCATAATCTTAACCAAGGAAAGACAGAACAAGTGAATCAACAACCTCAGCTATCTGTTGGCTGCAAAATACTGGGCAAATGCAGACTCTAGAAGGGACTGTGTCAATCAATGGATTCTTCAATGACCACATCTTTCTTGGAGTGACGAGGCTGATAGCAATCCATAAATGGTGAACTATTGAAACAACTTGATGGAGTATCTCACAACATGCCCTACATCCAGGACTTACGGAGGGTGGGAACTTGGATGGGGCTTCTTCCTCTATATCCCCTTTTACCTCAGATATATGAAGGAAGAAAAATGGAAGTGATGGTTTTGCGCACTTCCCTGTAGCCCTTGAACCTTTTTTACCCTAATTAAATACGTAAGGATTATCAAAATATAATAAAAACATATATATTTATTTTAAAAAAAAGATTTATTTATTTTATTGGAAAGTCAGATATATAGAGAGGAGGAGAGACAGAGAGGAAGAACTGCCATCCAATGATTCACTCCCCAAGTGATGCAATGCCAATCTGAAGCCAGGTCCAGGAACTCTTCCAGGTCTCCCACACAGGTGCAGGGTCACAAAGCCTGAGGCCGTCCTTGACTGCTTTCCCAGTCTAGAAGCAGAGAGCTGGATGGGAACTGGAGCTGCCGGGATTAGAACTGGTGCCCATATGGGATCCCAGCATGTTCAAAGTGAGGATTTTAGCCTCTAGGCCATGCCGCTGGCCCTTTGTGGACGATCATAACATCTCATCTGGAATTAAGCCTTCACACGTACTGTTCCTTACCATCTTGTTCAATAATAATAGGTCTGTCCAAGCTGAATAAAGGATACATCTGAAGTGTAGGAACTCTCTCCTTCTTTTATTAGATGACATTGGAGTCCCACACACATGTCAGTGATGTCCCCTTGAGGTGAAATGTGAGAAATGACAGCCTTGAGCTGTGGCATCATTAGATTTGTTTGTAATTTCAAAATATACTAGATCAAATGCATGTGTCAGTGTTGTGACCGGCACTGAAAATCAAAGTTCTAGCATAGAAGATAATTTTGTCAAGCCATAAATCTCTACTGTTACCTCTTGGCATTTGTCAGTCTGACTGAGGCATTTGCCAAACCCACAGAAAAAAATCAGAAATCTTAAATTACTTTCATACTTTTATGATCATTGAGGATATTTGCACAATGTTATTATGGAACATTTACACAATGTTTGCACAATGTTATTATGGAAACACACACGCATATGTGAGTACACAAACATATGTATGTTTATGTATATGCATTTATATATGATATATGTATACATTTATAGCTTGGTTAATTACATTGCACTGCAAATGTAATATATATATGCACATATACACACATATGTAACATAGATATATCCTATATATCATATATATATTCCTTCTGTTTCTATGTGTGTTTTGTGTGATTGTTTGTGTGTGTGTGTGTGTGTGTATGTAAGATTTGCGGGGATTTAATTTTCCTTGTCTGATAAATATATCAGCTACTGCCAATCACTAAGCCTCCAGAACCAAAATTTAGAAGAATTCAAGTGGCATTCTCACCACATGTATTTCTTTGAAGAGTTAAAGAAGTTGTGGATACAGAGACCAAAGAAGCCAGTGATGTTCATGAAATCTTCTCACAGAACCTTCTGTTCATTATCTCTAAGAGATGACAAAAAGATGCAAAATGAAGATAGATTTGAAAAAATTGGTTGGATGATTTTTTATTCCTTTCATGATTAGGTTTATTATTAGGAGTTGACAATTTTCTCATAACTTAAAATGCCCATGTGGTCACTTGGGAATCTCCCATTGCTCAATCAGACTTGATTTATGTCTAGCTATGATTGGTAATTGGGAACACATTCCCAGTGAATCCCTCCAAGAGTCCATTCCCTGAAACACTATACTGTAAGAAGAAAGAGTGTGAGGAGAGGTTGAGCTGTGGTTCATTTACAACAGTTCTCTGATTTTAGCTTTGCTCTTCAAAACTTTCTTACCATTTTCTTCTTCTTTTAAATTTTATTGTATAACACAGTTTTATAGGTTCTAGGATTCCCCCCAATCCTTCTCCAAACACTCATCCCATTTTGAATTGCTTCACATTGTTACTTTAGTACAGAAATTAACCATTCATGATTCCTTCATTGTGGGTATTGACATGCAATGTCAGACATGTTGTTGTACAGAGAAATTGAAACAGTTTCAATTTGAGACCATAATGGTTCTGAAAGTATAACTGGAATGATATCATCCCCGCTAATGAGATATCACTACACATTTTCAATAACAAGGAGAAACTTGGATATTAACAACATCATGAAGTTAATTAACCTGGTATTGAATGACCAATATATGAGAAAATGGTAATTTTTAGGATGGTTTAAACTGTGTTGTAACTCTAAGAAGGCATATGTCAACATGTTAGGTGCAGAACAGTTTTAGGAGTGGTGTGCAAAGAAAACTTCAATATGTTAGTGAGGAGTAACTAATCATTTGAGTCCTACCTTATGTTAATCTATGCTGACCATTTTCTGATGATTCTACAATTTTCTTGTTTTTCTCAGTCCATCTATTTTAGTTTTTTTTTTTCTGTTTGTTTGTTTTGAGGAGGTTCCTTAGTGATCCTGATGTTCATTGCAAGAGTGGGTGGGGACCGAAAGTTGGAACCAAGCAAGAACCAGAGAAAACTCCTCTCCCTAGTCTTGAAGGGAGTTAACTATCCTGTTTCTCTGGACTGCTTAGGGCTTCTGCCTGTTTTTCTGATTATCCTGGATCCTGCAAGGAAAGATTTAGACTTCTTCCTTTCCATGTTGTAGATCCACATGGGGGTGGGTGACCTCAGAGGTCTCAGCCTCTGAAGGCACTCCGATTCCCTGTGATCTCCCTGGCAATTGGGATTTAGTCCTTGGTGCCTGATAGTCCTTGGTGAAAATCTGGGAGTCTTCACGGTTTGGATACAAGCCTGCCCAGGGCACTAGAGATGATGGCCTGCTCTGCTCTGGACTCAGCATGTATCCCAGGCTTCAGCCTGGAACAGAAGGGGCCACAGGAGCCAGTTATGTCACTGACCTGGCTAGATTCCGTTTGACCAATTGGATACCTGAATGGACATTCCTTACATAGTTGGGACACAGATAATTCTTTTGCCTGTCCACATGTCTTGAAGGGCATAAAACTCCTCCACAAGTATCTCAGAGGCCCTTTTAGCCTCCCTCTTTCTTGTTCTCTGTGTGATGGGGGCTGAGGAGTGGATTTTCCAATAATGCTTTCCTTACAACTCTGAACAACTTGCCAATATCATTCCATCAGTGGGTGGCCAGGCAGGCAGAGGCCATCATCTAATATTTGGTGGGTATGTTGGGGCTTTTAATTGATCAGAATGATATTTTTCCAACTGTATCTTCAGATCAATGATGATCTCCCCAAGAAACTGATGAATTTATCTGAACAGTGAGATGCTGGACTCTATGCTTGGTGTATGCTTGCAATACAAGAATATTGTCTGAATTTGAACTGCAATACTGCAACAATGTGGAGGAATCCACTACAGGGGAGGACAAGTTAGGAGATTGGGGAATCCCAGAGCCTATGAAATATTATGCAGAGCCTGTGTCATATAATGCATTGTAATTAAAAAAAAAGAAAGAAAATGGTAGTTTTTAACCCCATTCTGTATCTAATTAATTGACATTTCAATTTTACTCTATACACAGGCAGCTACAATGAACCTTAAGAGCCATAGGGTACTATTCAGCTGTCTCATTTGCAGTTTCATTTTTATACTTAGCATTTTATACAATTAAAGCATAGTTTTTACTGAACTTTGTACATTTTAGGATGGTCCAAACAGGCTTATAACTCTAGCAAGCCATATTTTCACAACTGAGGAGCAGTACAATATTTGGAGTGGTTTCCAGAGAAATCTTCAATACCTTAGTTAGGAGTAACTGATCTTTGCCTTCTACCTAGTGAAGTGTATGGAAATCCAAGCTGATTTCTTCTTTTCTGTTCTAAGCTTTTCTTATTGCTCTCTCTCTGAATATTGGATCTCATTTTTGAGGCTCCAGAGCAACCCTGACAATCATTACAAGAGAGACTGGAGACCGAAGTTGGAGTTAAGTAAGAAACAGAAAAGAACCATGCCCCAAACTCCGAAGGAAGTTTCCTGTTCTCTTTTTGAAGAATGTTCAAAGTGCATTGGTTTTGTTCTGATGACATTAAATCCTGTGAGAAAGGATCTGAGATTCTTGCATTTCATGTGGAAGATCCTATTAAGAATGGTTGACCTCAGAGTTCTCAGCATATGAAGGCACTCCATATCTCACTATTCTCCTTTTTAGTTGAGATACAGTCCTTGGTGACCATACTGATAGTCTTTGTTGAAGATCTGGGAGTCTCTGGGGAAATGATACAAGCCATTCAAGCCCACTCTTGTCCTTTTGTTTTAGTCTGAGTGGCCCCCTCCCCCCCACTCTGTGCATATGACCTACTGTCAAGAAGCTGCTAAGAATGCTCTTGGATACTACTCTATGTCTTTGTAGAAGTTGCTCACATTTAATATAGATTGGCTTCTGCTGTCTGTTAGTCACCTGATAAATCTTTAAAATATATTTTATTACTATTATAATTTTATGATACAGTTCCATAAGCTCCTAGGACTTCAAGTATCTGCCCCCCAGTTCCCTCCCTTCTCCGCCTAATACCTCTATATTATTATTAAAGTATAGTTCTTTATACACAGTAATATGGTCATTATTGTGGTATGGACAATGGAAGATAGTCTAGGATCCTATTGTCAAGTTATAGTAGACATTTTCTTTGCAAGCCCATTTTGGTCTCAAAAGAGATGCATACTACATCTCACATGTAGATGTATCCTCACATCTGAATATGTTAGTCTCCACTTCATAATTATTGTACATTCCCTTAAATAAAAAGTCACAATAAAAATTCAAGAATAGGAAGAAAAATATAAATTTATCATGCTATAAAATAAATAACATGTTACTAGATATGACAATCTCCATTACACAGCTACTATACATCCCTTTAAATTAAAAGCCAAAAAACTACAACAACCGGAGTAAAAAAGATGAATAGCACCATTAAGTTAAATAACATGCTCCCAAATGATTAATGTGTCGCTGAACAAATTAAAAAGGAAATCAAGAACCTTCATGAAAAAAAATATTGTTGTACAATTTATAAGTCTTTGAATATTGTAATCACAAGAAATCGTATTGAAGAGATGAAACTAACAAAAACAAAAACATTAAAACCCATAAGATAGAGATTCTGCTGATTTTTGTTAATGAAATGTGTCTCTTTTAGACAACAAATATTGTGTTTTGTTTAATTGAGTCTACTAATCTATAGCATTTGACTAAGTCTAAGCAAACTAGTTTCAGCATTAATATGCATGGGTGGCAATTTGGTCCTGTCATTTTAGGAATGGGTTTGTTCATTGATTTAGTCTTCTGCTGTCATTTTGCTGGGATGTTCTTCACATTTGACTTTGTTTTTGTTTGGTGCCACTCTATGTAGGTGGAAGATTTCTTCTCTGTCAAGCTTCGAAGCCTGCCCTAAGGATAAGAATGTGATAACCAGAAGTACAATGACCAAGAGAAAAAGAAGAGACAAAGGCAAAATTAATATTACTGAAGAATCCCCTGCAAAGAAGCAAATTCCTATGCTAACCTGAGTTAACTAATGAAGACATTGAGAAAATAGGAAACACAGTATTTGGAAAACTTATTATGAAGCTTCTGATCAATAATGAGAAGCATGTACAAGAGTTCAAAAATTTAAGGAATGTGTTATACAAGAAATAACAGCAATAAAGTAAATTAAGCCTAATATATCAAAAATTTAGAACTGAGTAGAGCAAATTAAAAATACAATGGAGAGTCTCCAAAATAGAATGAAGCAAGCAGAAGAAAGAATCTCAGAATTGGAAGATATTTCCTGTGATCAGGGGAAATAAGCAAAAAGCTGGAAATAGCGCTGGAGCAGCCAAAAAAAAAAAAAAAAAGGTGTTTAAGATTTTAAAGACATTATTAAGAGGCCAAATATAATAGTCATGGGAGTCCCAAAAGTTGCAGAAAGAGAATCTGGTTTTACAGATGTACTTAATAAAATGATAAGGGAAATTTTCCTAATCTAGAGGAAGAATTAAAAAAAAATCCAGAAGGGGCACAGAACCCCCAATAGGCTTGATCAAAGGCGATCTTCACCATGACACATGATCATCAAGCTCTCTTCAGTTGAATGCAATGCAAAGATCATTAAATCTGCCCTATATAGGATGCCTGATAAAATATTGATAGATTATATTTAACACCTTTCTCACACACTCTATGCAGGTGGAAGATCTCTCTGATCATCTGACACATTGTGGAATAACATGAAGTGCTAAAAGCACATCAGGACTTTCAGTTCTTTGATGTAGTTTGTAGGCAGTCTTTATCATTGTTTATTGGTTCATTGGGTACCTCACAATATCTTCTTACATATGATACAAGCTGTTTTAATGTGTAATAACATTACAAATTACAGGTACTATTTTCCACACTGGCATCATTTCATGATAAATTAAGGCAAATATGTGCATGTAACCATTTGGTATTGGCTCATTTTTCTTAGCAAAATGGTTTACAATTGGGACAATTTAGTCATAAAAAAATGCATTCCATTTTTTTTTTCAATAAGGAAGTAGTATTCCATTGAGTAGATGAACCAGTTTTCTTACCCAGTCTTTTATTGATGGTCATTTGGGTTGCCTCCAAGTTTTTGTAATTATTGATTGTGCTGCTATGAACGTAGGGTACATGTTGGTTTCTTGTGTAACAGGTTTTTTTGTATATATTCCAAGAAGGAGTATTGCTTTATCATATGGTGTGCAGGTTATCAATACTGAATTGTTCTCCATATGGATTTCCATAAAGATTGCAGCAGCCTGTATTCCCATAAACAGCTAATAAATGAGCAAAATGAATTACACATGAATCAATGGGGGGGGGGATGCCTGAAATTGAGAATGTAATAATACGACATTGCAAAAGAGGCTGAAATATTAACAGCATGGTATTCCCAATGTTAGCTGAAACAAACAAAAATAATAATAAGAAGAAATGAAATAAACCAAATAGAAAAAAATAATATATATGGTCATGCGGCAAGAAGCTGGTACTTTGAGAAAAATCAATAAAATAGATTTACAGCTAGTCCAATTAATTAAAGAACTGAGGGGGAATATTTAATTCTACAGGGTCAATGACAAAAAAGAAAACATAATAATGGATAATTTAAAGATATAAAATAATCAGGAATTATTCCAACTAAGTATATGCCAACAAGTCAGAAGACACAAGATTCAGGCAAATTTTTGGTCAAAAAAAAAAAACACACCAAAATTGAATCAAATGGCATTTAATAATGTAAATAGCCCTATACATAAGACTAAGAATGCACCGGTAAGTAATCAAATCACTCTCCAAGGGGGGGGGTAGGGATAGCCTTGACCAGTTGGCTTTAAGGCTGAGTTCTAACACATGTCTCAAAAACTAATCTCCAATTCTCCACAAGCTATTTTAAGTAATAGAAAGGGAGGCATTCCATCCAAACACTTTTTGTGAAGCCAGCATCACCTTAACACCAAAGTCAAATAGAGACAAAACAGAAAAAGACAACTGTAAACACAGACCAATATCCTTGATGAACATAGATACAAATACACTCAACAGCATACTAGTCAACAAGATGCAACAGTGCATGAAGTGTATTGATCCCTGGCCTACGGGGTTGGTTTCAACATTTGCAAATCAACACATGTAATATATGACATTAGCAAATTGGGAAAAAAATGGCATGGTTATCTCAATAGATGTAGAGAAATCATTTGATAAAATCCAACACCACTTCATGCTACATACCTTAAGCAAGGTAAACAGGAGAGAAACATTCTACAATACAGTCATCCTAAGACCAGAAAAAAAAAATGCTGTGATCATGCTAAACAAAGAAAAGACTGGAACTGTTTGCACTAAGAAATAGAAGTAGATAATGATGTCCACATCTGCCACTCATACTTCACAGATTACTAGAATTTCTAGACATTAACTTTACGCTAGATAAAAACATTTTGAAAATTCAAGTAGGAAACAAGGAATTAAAAACATCTCTGTTAATGCACTACAGGCATCTACTTAGGCGATGCAAAAGGACTGAATATAGAGATTGTTGGAACTCAGAAGAGAATTTGTCAGGATAGCTAAACACAAAATTAATGAACAAATCACTTGCCCTAATATATACAAACATCCGTATGGCTGAGAAACACTTTACAAATACAGTCCTCAATAAAACAATAGAGAATATTATTGCATACATTTCAATAAACCTAGCCAAAATGAGGAAAATCTTATAAGAACATTACAAAAACATTAACAAAATAAAGATAAGCAGATATTAAAAGCTGTAGAGATACCATATTCCAACGAAGACATGGGAGCAACTCAGACGCCCACTAAGGAAGAATGAAAAATTAGCTGTGATTATTGACTTTAATGAATACTTCTCAAGCATTAAGAAAAATAAAATTCTACCATGGGCCACAAAATTTTGTTAACTAGAAACCAATATATTCAGTAAATGACGTAGTTAAATATGAAGAAATTGTATAGTGAAACATTGGAGCAGAACATACAAAACACTTAGAAGAAATTCAAATAAACCAAAACTAAATAAGTTTTTTGAAGAGGCTAAAAATAACCTAAACTGCTTAAGGCAGAATACAAAACCTTGTTAAAATTTTCGTGATAAATACAGTTAAGATTGGTTGAGCTTTGCCACAGCATTAGTTGGCCAATACTGGCACTGGGAGCATATCTGTCAAGTTAAACAAAGTCACTTGGAGAGTGCATGATTTGGGAATGAGAATGACCTAGTAAGGAAATAGTGGGCTACACCCTCTGGAGTTATCACTTCCACTTGAAAATATGAAAACCAGGACTGGGTCAGGGATGTCTAGACAGAACAACAAATGCTTGCATGTTTGTGAGTAGGGCTTCTTAGGTAGAACTAGCTCCAATGCCTAGTTAAAGAGCTAAATGAGATGTGGGATAGACGGGACACATGTATAGTATATAGTTGCATGCATGGGAACCAGATGGCTGGCCTGGTAGGAGTTATTGGGAGTCACCCTGACTAAGCTGCAATTTCCACTGGTTTGCCATATAGGGGTTATTGGAAGTCACACTAATTAGGCTGCAGCTCTGCTTGATTTGAAGTGGACAAATTTAGGCTTGATTCCAAGATACATCAATTCATGTGGAACTCAGGACTGGAGACAGTTACTTGCAATTGCAATAACCAGCATATTCATAAGCCAGTTAGGGCGAAGGACTGGACAGGACATAATACTGGCAAGCACAAACAAGATACACATCTGAGAATCACTTCAGTCAAAATTTCTTCATGGTTCATTCCTACTGGAGTCAGGCTCTAGCCGATTTCAGAGCTCTAGAAGGGTATGTGGAGTTAGCAATGAAGAAAGACATGGCACTGTCACTTCATGCGTTCTTGCTAAACTCAAGAAGGTGTCCTTTTTATTTACTCAGACACATAACAAGCCTCTGCACAAACAAGCAATTTTTCTATTTTTACTTCAAAATAAGTGGGCATGTACAGATATTTGACCATTCTATCTGCACTTCAGGGCTAAGCAGGTGCCCCTTAATATGACTCTACAAAATAGTGTATTCTTTTCCTTCAAAGCAAACATTATTCACCTTTCAGAGGCAGGCATGGAGTGCCAGCCAGGACTGCAAAGCCAAGGCACATGTGATTACCTGCTAATTAGTATTACATTCCTACCACATTTCTATTTCTACAATTCATCCATCATTTAACTGGAAAAATAGGTTATAAAGGAAAAAACATAAAATCCAAGCAAAAGTTTCAAATATAAAATCCTCCTAGAACTATAGGCTCTATTACCCCATAAACAATAAAACAATAATTAAAAATATATTTTCTTAATAAAAGCATTCATAATGCCTCTAGCTAAAACATATAGAATCAGCTAAAACAGTTACACTTTCTATGCACAAAAAAAAAAAGTTGCAAAGGCAGGCTAGCCTTTGAGAGAAAAAAAATTATATTTGTTGTCATAGCAATTAAGGCTCTCACTCTATAATTTTCATTAATATTTAGGATATGTATCAAGCCATTCCCCAGAAAGTGTGCCAGATTCTGAGGCTATGATTAGCACACAATAAGTTGTCCAGAAATGGCTTGGGCTTAATTGTGTTCCTGTGTGTAAATTGTCAAAGGCCCACTCACCAAGACATTATAAGTGACATTAACTGTCAAGCTCACATAGGTTGCAAAGGCCATCTCACAATGGCAAAAAGCAATGATTCAAGAGATTACAGAATTCTTACTGGAGTGATTGAGTGTCCATGCAAACTGAGTGAAACAGCCTAGGCTTGGCCAAGCAGGGGAGCTGTTATCTTCACATTTTTGTGCCATCTCCACCTACTGTACAGACCTCAGCAACCTCTAACTGAACTGCTGATCTCAAAACCTCAAACATCAAGAGACCATGTTAGCCAGTGTATCTGAAGAGACTCATTGGGCGTGGAATGGTAAGAGTAGCAGCAATTCACAATTTTTGATGTATCAAAATTGGTTAAGCAGGTCCCTCACCTGCTCACATTAGCTCACATTGCAAACTGGGGTAGGTGGAAGGCTGAGGAAGCGTTCTTCCTTGATCTCTCCTCATACCCCAGAGGCAGAAAAAAACAATACTATTGCTGTTGTTAAAAAAAAAAAAAAGGAAGAAATAGCATAGTGAGACATTTGAGTAGAACGTAAAAAATGATAAGAAGAACATCAAATATACAAAGATTAAACAGGTTTTCTGAAGCAGAGTAAAAAAAATAGAAATTTCATTTCCAATATTCTATGACAAAACAAGGAATATATTAATTTTGGAGTAAAAGTGCATTGGAATTCATGCATTTCTTGGTGTTTTCTGTGAATTTTATGAACCTTGAATTTGCCAAGATTGAAACACAGTATGCACTTTGTATGTAGTTTACTTTTTATTTCATTTCATTTTATGACACAGTTTTTTTTAAAGATTTATTTTTATTATTTTTTATTGGAAAGGCTGATATACAGAGAGAAGAGACAGAGAGGAAGATCTTTCGTCCGATGATTCACTCCCCAAGTGAGCGCAATGGTCGATGCTATGCTGGTCCGAAGCCAGGAGCCTCTTTCCTCTTCCGGGTCTCCCGCGGGGGGTTCAGGTTCCCAAAGCCTTGGCCTGTCCTTGACTGCTTTCCCAGGCCACAGGCAGGGAGCTGGAATGGAAGCGGGGCTGCCGGGATTAGAACCGGCGCCCATATGGGATCCCAGGCGTGCAAGGCGAGGACTTAAACACTTGCGCCACCACGTCGGGCCCTATGACACAGTTTTATAACCTCTGGGATTTCTCTAAACTCTCAAAAAGCACTCACCCCAATCATTAATTCACCCACCTTGTGGCAGTACTACAGTTCAAATCGAGTCATAATTCCTTCATTGCAAGGATGTACCATGCATAGAGTCCAGCAATCTTATTGTCCAGATAAATTCAATGATTTCTTGGGGAGACCATTTCTGGTCTGAAATAAGATGTGACAGAGTATCACCCCAATCCAATGAAAAGCCGCAGCAAAACATCCACAATGATTTACAACATTATGGAGTTAATTCACATGGTACTGAGTGAAAAATTTGTTAGAAAATGCAAGTTCTTAACCACATCCTGACTATTTCATTGATTATTCAGTTTTAGTTTATAGACAACTGGCTGATATACACCTTACAATGGATATAGGGTACTATTCAGGTGACTCATGCTTATTTTCATTTTTATATGTAGCAATTTATAGTATTAAAACATCATTTTACTAAAATTGGCTAACAATAGGATAGTCCAAACAGGCTTATAACTCCAACAAGGCATAAGTCAACAGTCGAGGCACCATTTTTAGGTGGGGTGTGCAGAGAAATCTTCAATACCTTCATGAGGAGTAATTAATCTTTGCGTCTTACCTAGCAAGGTATATGTGAGTCCAACCTGAGCACTTCTGGTCTGGTTCTAAGCTTTCCTTATTGATCTATGTCTGTCTTAAATCACAATCCAGATTGTCACCAAGGACTATCAGTATGAGTACCAAGGAGACCACTGGGAATTGAACTGCCCTTGTAGGCCAACAACTGTGTGGTCATCCACTCCCTTTCAAATCTCCCAGATGGGATGAAAAATGTCCAGATCCTTCCTCACAGGATCTAATGTTATGAGAACAATGGCTGGGAGCCCTGAGTGGTCCTCAGAAATAGAAGAACAGTAAAATTCTTTCTAAACTTGAAAGGGGGGCTTTTTCTGTTCCTTAGTCAGTTCCAACTGTGGATTCCTATTATCTCTTGCAATGACCATCAGATTCGATCTGGAGCTCCCACCCAACATTTTTTTTTTTTGGTATGCATTTTAAAAGCTACATATAACTTAGCTTACCAAAGTGTTGGTTGCTTAACTATAGATGGCACCCTTTTCTGTTTCACTAGAAGAAACTTGGTCATTAATCAAGCAAATATTTATGCTGAAACTGTGGAATTGAATTACGGCAGGTGCACTGACCAATCAAATATTGGCTGGGATCTTGAATATAGGAGACATGCACACTGATGTTGCTTTTGTTGAGATAGTACATCATTGAATAGAGGTTTGAGAATGCTTAATATTTTGTATGATGTGAAGCAATGACTACACAGTTATGTTTGGATAAAAAAAGTAACGGACAATTACATAGGAAAATAAATAGACTTATAAGATCAAGGAAAGCAAAAAAATCTAAACTAAAACCCAGAATCTAACAAAAGCCATAGGACAATTAAATGGTTAATATGCTGCAATACATCCATAAACCAGAAGGCATATAAGTAAGTTTTTTAGATTCTGTTTGTAGACAGCACTGCCATAATGAGATTAAAATGTGTAGATTTGGAAAAAAACAGAAAAAAATACAGTATCACTCTTTCAGAAAAAGCCAACATTTGACAGGATACATTTGGGATGATGGCGAATGTTGAATTTACTGAGTAAAATTGAATTGCATTTAGACTTTATAAAATTTGAATATCAGGGATAAAGGAGGAAATAAGAAAAAAAACTCAAGAAGAAGAAAATCAGAGAGCTAGGATGAGTGACAGAATGAAAGGGGAATGAAAAGGGTGTGAGAAAGAGAGTTGAAGAGAGAGGTGGGGGAGGAGAGATAGAGCTGAAAAGAGAGAGGGAGAAAGAAATGAGATAGAGAGATGGAAAGTGAAAAACATCATGGAGAAAGGTAGAAAGAGAGGAACAGACAAAGATGAGATAGGTATGAAGAGGAAGAGAGACAGAGGACTGAGATGAACAGAAAGCAGGCTCAAGAAAGGGAGGTAGAAAAGTGAGATGTAGAGAGGAGAGAGGTAAAGCAAGAGATCGTGTGAGAGAGAGGTGCATAGAGAGAATATAGAAGGAGAGAGAAATGGAGCAAAATGGAAAGAGGGAGAAATATTTGTTGCTTTCCTACAGTGATGGACTTGGTGCAGGAAGCTGATAACATGCATAGACTACTGACTGATCATCAGTAGCCAAAATTTATTAGGGGCAACAGACCTTATACATTGAAAGTTATATAGGATTAAGGTGGAGGTATTTAGCTCATCAACACTCCCATCAACTGTTTCAATGCTTTTGTTTGAAAGTTGTTTTGTCTTGTATGTTCTACCAAGTGTTGTCATATACATACTTTCCACTCACTATTCTTATAGAAATGATATCCTATCAGGTATAGACAAGGTAGTCATTCAGTTATTCTCATGCAAAGGATACCAATCAATCACACAACACGCACACATTCAGTTGTTTATCTTGCAAATATTGTCCAATCAACAGTGATCCTGTGCTTGCTGACTTTCTAGGGTCACAATGTCCTCCAACAAATCCCACTTCTGTGTTTTGAAAATTAGGTCTGAGTGAGGTACATGGGGGAACATGCTCTTGGAAGAGCAGAAAAATGGGGAGACACAATATTATATATTATACAAACATGACTTCACCAGGGACCACACACCCTACCTGCCTATCATCCCCCCTAGGTCCTCAATATTCTTTTTCCCAGGAGAATGAACCCAGCTGCTCTCAGGGATAGGGGACAATGATCATTCTGGCTACTTCCTGCTGAAAAAGGGGTGAAGACAGGGGCCAGAGCAGTCAGGCATTCTCCAGGGAATGCAACTAGGGTCTGGCAGAAGGTTGAAAAATAACAACTAGAATTTCTCCAAATGCAACATGCTTTTTTGTTTAACCTAAATCAGCGTGGCACAGGAACATATGATCAAGATTAACATCCATAATATAACAGCTGAGTACAAACTTAACATCAAAATTTCTATACAGTTACTTATTATTTAGCATTAACAGTTGATGAAAGTTTTGAGGAGAATTTTAACTTACAATTTAAATGATGCTATTTATACAATTCAAGTTTGGTTTTGCAGATTTTCATGCATTTAGGATAAACCAAACAGTTTTATAATTCTAGCAAATCATAGAAAAGTCTTAGGCAAGTAAGCAGGGACATTTCCAACAACCTAGTGAGTGAGTGTTGAGGGCACTGACGATTCCCTGCCCTGTGATTTGCCCTTTGCCCTTATTGGTGTGCCTTGGTTATCTTTAAGCTGATTGGACAAGTTTGACAGATAAGCAGGGGGCTTGGAGGGGGCGGGACTGGAGAGTAATTGAATTAACTGTCATAACGGTTCACAATGGAAGATCAGAATAAAACACATCAGAGACTCTGTCTCAAGGGTTGGTTGACTTCTTCTGCAGGATGGGAGGACCCCTGATAATTGGTGCTGTGACTCGGATAGAAGATAATTGGTACCATGACTCAGAAGATAACTGGTGCTGTGAATCAGATAGAAGTCAGTTGATGAACGCCAGTAAGGTAAGCTGAGCAGATCGCTCAGGGAACCACTTATAGCAGGAATTAGTTTACAATTGAGCTTTTGCTCAGGAAGCCACAGCAGGGATGGCCCATTTAAGCTGAGGTTTCACGTTACCTCAGGGAACCACTGATAGCAGCGGGGATGTGCACATCAAGTTTGCGTGGTAGCAAACATTAAAGCTCAGGTCTACTGACCATTCAGGCACGTGGCCAAGCAGCCATTCAGATTCATTCAGGTTCATTCACGATTGCATTTACTGGCCACTCACGATTGATTGCGTTTACCACCCATTCACAATCGCGGTTTACCACCATTCAGGGTCACAGTTTACCACTCATTCAGGTTTGCGATCTAGCACCCATTCAAGTCTGAAGTTAATCAATTTCGCCATTTGACGATTGGTCAAGTTTGCAGGTTAGCGATGATCAGAGGTGTTAGAAAGATGGCCAAATTAACTTCCTCAGTGCACATGCAGCCTTTATTGCAGAAACTGCTGACAGTGCTGTTGTTTTTGCAAACTGTGCAGAGGATTGTGCTGTGGTTTCTGGAGGAGGGTCTTTTGATCCTTTGATCCTGCCACAATGGGAACACTTAGGCAGAGACTTATCTAGGGTAGAATGGCAGGAATCCCTTCCTCCAGGAACGGTCAGATTCTGGACATTGATTAAGTCTTGCCTGACAGATGTCACTGATAAATTCAGAGGACTTATATAGGAAGGTAAGAAAGTCTTATGGAGACGCAAAAAAAAAAAAAAAAAAAAAAAAAGAATGAATGATTTAAAGACCCTTAATTATTTCCAGCAGGTATTGCAGTATACTAATTGGATCTGACCATGTTTTCATATTATTAGACAATGCCAATAATGTGTCCCATTTTTATCCAGCCTTTCTTTGGGGTTAATCCCTGTGGTGTTATGCCTAATCATATATGGCAGATGGATGTTACCCATGTTCCCAGTTTTGGTTGCCTTTCTTTTATTCATGTCTCTATTGATACCTGCTCTGGGGTTCTTTATGCCTCAGCTCATACAGGGGAGAAGGTTCAAGATGTTATATCTCTTTGCCTTCAGGCTTTTGCAGCCTGGGGCATCCCCCAGTGTTATAAGACTGATAATGGACCTGCCCATACAGCCAAAGCATTTGATAAGTTTTGTTCTGAATTTGTGATTAAACACACCACTGGCATCCCATATAATCCTACAGGCCAGGCTGTGGTAGAGCGTGCCTATGCACCTCACAAAGCATTATTAATAAAACAAAAAGGGGGAGTAGGAGCCACCCTATATCCCAATAGTCCTAAACATCAATTGGCTTTAGTTACTTTTATTTTTAATTTTTTGATTCTGGATAATGATGGCCATTCTGCTGCTGAACGTCACACTGTTGGCAAAGATTGGGTGATGTGGAAGGATGTTTTAACAAACCAATGGATGGGCCTGCATCCTGTCTTATGATGGACATGAGGAGCGGTTTGTGTTTTTCCACAGGATTTTGAAGAACCAGTGTGGGTGCCAGAATGTTTGACGTGAGTGATAAGAAAACTGGAACAAGATGAACCTGTGGACATGGTGGATGCTGACCAGCCTGATGTTCATTCAGATACCGAGAGGAGACATCCAGAATCTCAAGCTGTAACTGCATCATAAAAGGGGAGCAGCAAATATTGTCTCGCTGTCTAGGGCCATGGAAATGGTCCCCAGAATGGACTGCTGTCAAAGTACTGTGACTCCTAGAAGAGTAGCACCTGATCTTGCTGTGACCAGTTTATTTCCTACATATTCAAATTCTGCCTTTGTGGGGTATACACATGGTAATCTTGTTCAATCTGTTTCTGCTAAGTCTCGGATTGCCTGCATACTTTGCACTAGTAGGGGTGGGTGTTCAGATATATCAGCTTTTGCATTTATTGATAAGGTAGTGGTAAAACATTATAATTATTGTAGTAATAGTTCTAGAATATGGGAAGAAGATGTTTAAGTTAATTGCAGGCGTGATGTTATCTATAATGCTATTTATGTATATGTACAAGTTCTATTTATGTTTATTGTTTCCATGAGTGCTAATGTTACCCTTTTGAATTGCTCTGTAGTTAAGTGAGCCCTTAACAAGTGTTGGAATGGCTCTGGCACTGCAGTGCTGGTATGCATTCCACAACTTATTTCCATCATATTGCGACCTCCTGTATGCTTAGTCTACCTGAAATGTGTTTTACTCCCTCTATTGTCAACAATGGTTCCTGAGCATTGAATTTATCCAGAGAGTTATCTGCTATGCTATCCCCTAATGGAAGCTGGTCCATACGATTTGATAATTTGGTGTAGGAACTAAGATCAAAAATTATAGCCATAAATAGCGCCAAAGTAGAGATTGCCATGGTAGAGAAATGGACAAACTGGATACTAAAGGATCTTTCCTTTGCACGCCAATAGGCCGGTATAGTAGCCCTAGGCCTTATCTTATTAATTATCATTCTTTGGAGTCTGTGCATACTTCATCCTTGAACACAGCGTCATCAGCAGTAACAGCGGCTGCTAGTGCAAGCTGTGCTTGCCCTTCATAACAGAGAATCCCCAGAAGTCTGGCTAGGCATGCTGGACCTTTAGCCAGAGATGGGTAAGTATCTGATACTGCTTCACCAATCTAAGACAGGCATCACATTCCTAGCCACGTGGTTAGCCCATGACAGATAAGGGCAGCCCAAACTCTGAAAACTAAGACAGGCAGGGTCCCTTCTTAATAAAACAAGAAGGGGGAGATGTTGGTGGCACTGATGATTCCCTGCCCTGTGATTGGCCCTTTGCCCTGATTGGTGTGCCTTGGGTTATCTTTAAGCTGATTGGACAAGTTTGACAGATAAGCAGGGGGCTTTGCGGGGAAGGGGCTGGAGCATAATGGAAATAATGGTCATAACGGTTCACAACGAAAGATTGGAATAAAACGCATCAGAGATTCTGTCTCAAGTGTCAGGTGATTTCTTCTGCAGGACGGGAAGACCCCCGATAAGTGAGGAAGAACTTAATTCTACAACCTATCTGATAAAGTCCAAGAAAAACTGACCAGTAAGTACAGGCTGAGTGATTATAGGTTAATTAGCCCTTTTTTCTGGCTGTTTTAAATGCTCTGTCTATCTGAAAAGCCAAATAGGAAACCTAATCAGTAAGGTACAAGTTGAATGATTATCAGTTAACTGACATTTATTAGTCTCTATCTATCTTAACTAACTGTGGGGCTCACAAGCAACCGTGATGTTTAGTGTAGGAGAGGGGTGGGAGCCAAAATTGGAGCTAGGTAAGAACTAGATAGAGCTCTTCCTCTGAGTCCAGAGGAAATTTACAATATTTTTGTCTCTGAGTACCACCCAGGGACTCCTGGATGAAGTTCTGATGTCACCAGACCCTATGAACAGGGTTCTGGACTTCTTCAATTCTGTATAGGAAATCCAAAATGAAAGGAATGACCTCAGAGTTCTTAGCCTCTAAGGGAACTCACCTTCCTTGTGATCTCCTTGGCAGTTGGGATACGATTCTTGATGTCCTTGAGGCAGTTATCCACTGCTTTTGAAGCGAAAGCACATGGGAGCCCTGGAGGCGTCTCCAGCACTAGGGGACTAGGATAGAGAGCTCCTCTTATCTTCCTGTTCCACCCTGAAATTCCCTGCTGCTCTGTACACACAATCTCTTTTAAGAGGGTATCAAGGTCGTCATTGGTCTCACTGCAAATTTCTATTTTTTTTTTGTTTGTTTAAGCTTAAGACCGTTAAGAATTTGGGTAACAATATGGGGTTGTCCTTTAGTTTCTGTGGGTGAAGAGAAAATGGGTAAGAAAGCCTACTCATTAAAATACAAGCAATACTTCACTATTACAGAGAAAGAGAGGGTACTCTAACACAAATGCACAAACCAACTCATGCTAGTGACAAGGGAAGAATGACACAGGTCAAGTCATTAAATTTTCTGTTAGTGAACACCAAAAATGCATCCTAACAGGTGGACAAGAGAAGTTTCTAATCACTTTTGTGGAAACTCAAACCAACATGCTGACTTTTCATTTCAAACCCTCCAACTGGGCAGAGCAGAGGAAGAGCCCTGGTATAAAACACTCAAAAAGCAATCAGGAATAACATATTGAAGAAAATTGTTACCTTTCCAATTACTTTATGTTGTTTTTGAAACAGATTTGCAGAGAAAAGAAAGTAAAACACAAGTAAAAGTGAATAAAATAAGGAGTAAAACAAACTTGCTGTCAAAAAAATAATGGTAGCAAGAAAAATAAGATTAAGCAAGATTAAGCAAGTGTGGTAAAGGCAGATTGTTTCTCAACAAAAAAGAATGGAATTGAAAAACAGAATCAACCTATGCTTATTTGAACACAGCATTATCCTCCTTATAGAGGAATTGCAAAGACTCTGAGAGTGAAATTCATCTGGGAGGTTGGGAAATTACCAGGTATGAAATCAACAAGACAGGAGTTTTGCTTCTTGTCCTCCTGACACTATGGCAGGGGTAAGGGTCCTTTCTATCTCAAAATCCCCTATCGTCGCTAGGATGGGAGTCTTCTTTTCTCAGCCTTTCTAATAAATCCTGCTTTAAAACTAAACTGTGTCCGCATGAAAATTCTTCTTTCCTGCAAGAAAAGAATTTGAGGTTGCTGCCATACTCGGAGTAAAAAATCCTGCAACAGTTTTGGTGCCGTGTGACTCGGATTCTACCAGCGAGACTTGAGTTCATCTCCAGCCGGCCTCCAGACATCCATCTCGTCGGACGGTGAGCAAAGCGGACTCTCTATCCTGTTTTTCAGAGACACTAGCTCTCCACAATTAGTAACTCTCAAAAAAGAAACACCGGGTCCCTGTCAGCCAGTTAAATGCGTCTAGCGCAGCTGCAGGTCTTAAGACTAAGGGGTGAGGCTTGCTGAGTTTGGCTAAATTGATCCCCTGGAGCTGGGACACTTTTCTGATCTCTCCTTGCTTCCCACTTCCCGTAGATCAGTGCTGCAAGGGAAGCCTGGGTAAATAGGGGATCTGACCAGGGCACTCTCTGGTGTTCTCCGAAAGCCCATCGGCTGACTCTGGTTCCCAGAAATGCCCAGTGGGCAAGGCGCTGGGAAACAGCTCCTCTCGCTTCTGTGGATCGGCGCCAAAGGAAGGACGTTGGGGTTAGACCTGGACGAGTAGGGGATCTGGTCAGGGCACCCCCTGACGTGGGCAAGCTCTCTAGCAGACTGGCCTCTCATGGAGGATGTGGGAGAAGGCTTGGGCAAGTAGGGGATCTGGTCAGGGCACTCTCTGGTGTTCCCTGAAAGCCCGTTAGCCTCACCCTAGGCCTCGAGCGAGCAGAGGACCGTGAAGCGCTTCTCCTGGGAAAGGCACCTGGGTGCTCATTCTACAGAAGTGGGAGTTCTACCTTTCTCTTCTCTCTCCTCGGCTCCAGGAATGTCGGTTTTGTCCAGACTCAGTTTCCTTTTGCAGACTAAGCCCATCCCGTGAGACTGGGAGAAGTCTTAGGGCGCCTCAGAAATTCTGGTCAGGGCCACTCCCTGAGGCTTTTCGAAAGGCCTTTGGACTCTACCACGGACTCCGACAGCCCGTCAGGGTGTCGGGCTGAAATCTGCACTCTTTTCTTCCCTCTTCGGGGACTCAGT
This sequence comes from Ochotona curzoniae, assembly GCF_017591425.1. Lineage (NCBI taxonomy): Eukaryota > Metazoa > Chordata > Mammalia > Lagomorpha > Ochotonidae > Ochotona > Ochotona curzoniae. The sequence goes on along the minus strand of NW_024465211.1, from coordinate 42,520 downwards.
CATCACCACAGCAAAGCCACGAGCCCTGGGCTGTGTGCCTCAATTCCCAAACAGCCTCAGGCACAGACGAGTCCTCCGTTACCTTTTCTGATAGCTTCTCCAAAGGCTTTTTCTCACTAAGTCTACTCATTCTGTATGAATTCAGTTTTTGGGCTTTCTTTTACTGGTCAGTATGTGCTATATATCAGCTGGTCTGTAATGGGGAAAAGGAAAATGCAGGCAGTTTCTAGGCCATCTATAGATGAGATCCAAGCAATGGAGATATGGAGAAAAGATATTTAATTCCTTCACAAGGCAATCAGCAGAGACAGTTCCTCCAGGTTAGCTCTTAACGAGTGTAGTTGCTAATGTGAGCAGAAAACCAGAGTCAACACAGGTACTCCTCTAGCTCTCATTAAGGACATTGTTATACAGGCTTATAGAATCAAGCTGAAGTTTATGTTCAGGCTTGTCAACTCAAGGTTAGAACAAATTTCAAAGGAGAGCATATTTTGTCTGGCAGAAGTCCCAGATGCTGCATGATGCAGGGGATATTTTTTGGCACATGCTGTTTCTGACTTATATGTTCTTCAGGACATCAGAGTATTGCATGAGGCAGAGGCCTAGGTCTAGCATGGCGGAGGAAACAGGAGTGGATTGTTCACTCCTGGCACATGCTATACTGAGACATCTCACAAGGCGTGGAAGGTCGAGCGAAGTGAGTCAAGTGTGCTGACTTCACGCCCACCTTCCTCCCTTCTTCTGTGGTCTTCAGCAATGCCAGTGCTCCCAGCATATGCTATTCTGATGAGCATGTCCAGGTGCAAAACCAGGATTTACTTGTACTGGCAGGAGTCCCAAAGCTAGCATGTCACAGGAATGGGGAGCTGAACGGAGATACCCCTTGGGGTGCCTCCGCAATTACAGGGATGCCACAGCCTGGCTGCCAGCTTTGAGCTTTAGAGTGGAGTTAGTCTGGATGGGCCTCTTTACATAACTATGCTGCTGTGCTGTGCTGGCTCCACCACCAGGTGGAGCACACAACTGGTTTTTACCTTGGCCCTTCCCTGTTCTGTCTTACTCAAGTCTCCTGACTGCACCCTCTAACATGAGGTAGAAGTTCATTTTTTCTCTTCTTGGTCACTGATCTCAGGAACCAACGGGAATATTGCTAGTTAACAATGGGCCAGACCCCAGACTCCTGCACCCCCGGGGAGAACTTAAAATTCATTAACTCTTTGTAGTCTGAGAGATTCCTTCCCTTTGCAGTTCCCTCTGACCCTGACTACTATTATTTCATTACTAGTATTTCATTCTGTTCATGTGGTAAATCAAAGTTTTTCTGTGTCATTGCAACTGGCTTCAGCGATGAGTTCTCAGTGTTTTTGCAATGTTTTCTGCTGCTTTTGTTGCTGTTTAGTCTTGAAGTTTAACCATCTACTGATTTAGTGCCATCCTAGCTCTGATCAGATCTGGCCTATGGTGTTTATACCTAGAGTGGTGCTTGCTATAAGGAGGAACAGATTCTGGGTGTGAGCTTGTATATTCTATTAAAGTGAATGAATATTTGCATAATTACAAAGATTCTTGGTGAAGTTTCAAAAACTGCTAATGCATATACTGGTGGTTATGTTTATTGGTCAAGTTGTCTTTTAATCGTGAAACTGTATCACGTTGTGGAATTATTTGTATTCTTGCATTGTCAATTATTTATGTTCTAACTTGCAAAAAGCATCATTTGTGAGATTTTGTCTTACAGGAAAACAGCAAGTTCTTAAAAGATGTATGGTACGATTGAACATATTGTATACAACATTTTCTTAATGTTCTTCTTTGGTACAATAGAATTGAAATCTGATTCTTTGTCAAAGCAACAGGTTTTTTTGACGTCTCTTAAGTTAATCTTGTCTTACTTATTGGTGACTAAATCTGCTAGCTAGCTCTAGTATAATAATGAAATATTAACATAACAGACTGCTATCAGTACAAATGTGAAAACATCACTAAAGTCTAATAATCTTATTGCTTTATTGTTTACAGCTCTTATCCTAATGAACAAGACCTAGAGGCCTAAACAGTACAAGTGTGTGTATAAATTCTATATTTGTTATTATAATTCTAACAATGAATGCTTTATCTTCTAGTTCCAACAGATACTATTACATCCATTGCAGACAAAGCTAAAGCTAAACACTAAGCTACAGGTTCCAACTAAAAGCACCTTAAACTAGTGTTACTAAGAGCAAGATGTGGTAACTTTAAAACACTTAAAGAGATTTTTCAAAAGCTGCTATGAAAGTTTTGTTTTATAATGTATGTCATCTGGTATGCATATACATGTTCATGTGGCAAGCTATGAAGTCTATTTCAATTGACTTGTAGATAAGTGTTCATAAATGAGAATTGCTAATCTGAATCTTTTATTTTGATTTAAACAAATCTGAGATTAAGAGCCACAGGGAAATCCCCCAGCTTCTTAAACTGCTTGAGGAATGACTTTAAGTATATTCCACTAGATTCTATGTAGAGAAGAATAGGTGATATAAATAACAGATTCTTAACTGCCCTGGACATTAGGATAGGACTTTAGACAAATGGGACCTGAATGAGCCCTGATATCCTCTTAATGGGGTCACCATGGTCTTTTACCTCAGAGACCAGGAGGGGATCCAATGGCAAAGCAGGATGAGAGAGGTGTGCGCTCCTGGTTCCAGTGAGACCCCCGGAAGCCTCCCAAGTGCTCCTCATTGCAGAAGCAATGGACACTTCATCAGAAAGGCCACCCAGGGCCATGTCCCAACTGACAAGGAGGTCATTGGAGATCTGACTGTCCTCAAAGGCCAAGTACTTCAGGTCAGTCATCTCCCATTGGATCTCCTACATGGGACGGAAGCAGGCTGGGAAACTGCACAGGCTCACGGCCATCCACGGACTTCGGTGACACCTCGGAACAGCATCGAGGAGCCCCGGGTGGTTCTCATAGTGGAAGAGAAAACTGTAATTTTGTCTGGACACTGCCTTCTCTGTCCTAGCTAGCTTTGGCTTCTTCCCTCTCTTAGGGTGACCATCAGGGTCTCTCAGGAGCTCTAAATTAGCTTAGGTGACAGACAGACTAATCTAGAAGCTCAGAAAAGAAGCCTTTTTAGGGAAAAATTAGCCTGTAACTGCTCAGCCTGTTTTGCTGACCAGGCTCCCAACGGACAGATTTTGCATCGCTCTTCAGTTCTTGCTAGACATCACTAGGTAGAACACCCTCACTATTCTGAGGCAAGGTTCATGTCTTCCTTATCTACTAAATTATTGGGGATCTTTTTGCTCATATATTTAAGACTCTTCTGTTCTCCAACTGTCAATGTATGGCTTGTTACAACTACAGGACTAGTTCATTGACTTTGCCCTAATGTGTGGAGTTTTGTGAATTCTTACTAGAATGCCATAAGCTGCTGGGTTATTGTAATTCACAACTAGTTTAGTCTTTTGCCATCTATGCTATGATCCAGATAAGTCTTGTAATGAATTGTTTTCAGCATTGTGCTTTATGTTCTAGGCTCAATGTCCTCTGACACTCTTAGGGTTTCCAGCAACTGGTAAAGTACAATTGTTATTTTAAAAACCCACCACTTGTATACAAAGCAATTGCAGTGTTTTCAAAGGTCAAGTAAGTTTAAATCTTAATTCAGAATCATCAATGCTAGACGAAATTGTAACTCCATGGAAACTTAATGTTTGCATGCCCTATACGGGTTCAAGTCCTAAAGCCACATGTTAACTTTCATTGGTTCTGTGCCTTCTAATGGACCTAGATAACAATTTCATGTATCTCAGAAATTTTCATGTGTTCTATAATGTTCATTGAGTTTAATTGTTTCAAAACTTGAGTTTAAAAAGAATTATTTCAAACTGATAAATCTAGTTCATAGCCTTAAACACTGCTCAAGTCCAATGTTCGACAAAATGTTTCTCATATCTAAGTTCTAAATCTTAACTATTCAAACTAATGTTTCCACCAAGCCCATTACATATTAGGTTGGGAGAGATTATAATTGTCTTTGTTTTGTCATCTAGACTTCAACAAGAAGGATCACCCGGAGCCCAAACAACCTGTCAGGCACCTCTGATGACTTCTGCCAGGCGTCTCTGATGACTTCTATGTTCCACTGGGGACCCTTAGACCGACCCCCAGAGGAATACCCAACTGCTGCCTTTCCTGTCAGCAGGAAGCAGTTAAGAACGGTCGTCGTCCCAGTCCCCTAACAGCAGTTAGGGTCACTTCTTCTGGGGGGCAGAATGAGAGAGGAGTTAAAGTGGGTAGTAGGCAGTTAGGGTATTCTGGGTCCCTGAGTAAAAGAGAATTTCCCCACCATGTCTTGAACTCACCAGAGCACGTCTCTTCCAAGGGATAGGGGTGCTATTAGCATATCAATTCCCCACCAGAAGTATCGGCCATTACCTCCGGCCACTGTGGGAGGGCCTCAGGCCGATCTCTTTATCATTGAAAGGAGAGCAGGAAGGAGTAATACACATCTGCCCAAGGCCTGGAATGTCCTATGTCTGGCACCCCTGTTTCCTTTTGTCCCAAAGCCAGGTACCATGGAAACTAGGAATTTTCTTTGTTCATGGAGAAACATCTTTGAGGGAAACCTTTAAAAGGTGCATTCCCCACCATTAATACGGGTTTTGCTTCTTGTCCTCCTGACACTATGGCAGGGGTAAGGGTCCTTTCTATCTCAAAACCCCCTCCCGTCGCTAGGACGGGAGTCTTCTTTTCTCAGCCTTTCTAATAAATCCTGCTTTAAAACTAAAAAAAAAAAAAAAAAAAAATCAACAAGACAAATCAGAATCCTAAGGATGCACAACTCTAAGTCTGAAAATTGACTCGGAAGATTATCTCCACCAAAATATGGAAAGTCGGGACATTTCCCACATGCTCCATTCACCAGGGCAATTGCTGTGGACCCAAGCCCGGGATCCACTGAGGTGGTGTATGGCTGTGGTGTGGGGTTGGAAGGAAGGGCCCAGAGGGCTTTAGGAAATAGGCACTAGGTGAAGCCTCCTTGAGGGAAAGGCGCCAGGGCCTGTGTAGTTACCACTGTTGTCAGGTGTTAGGTGGTTTGTGTCCATTGCTGTGAAAAGAGGCTCTGTGTTCATTCTGAGGAGGCCCCCCAGGAAAGTGAGGCCTGTGAGCTGAGGGAGAGAGCCCAGCTCTGCTGGGCAGCAGCAGGATCAACATGGCTGCTGTGTACTTTGAAAGTTTTGGGGTAGTGGTTGAGCAGGAGGAGTGAGGAGCGTGCTGGAGGGAGGTAAGCAGAGGAGGAGTGGAGGAACAGGAGCTCCTAGCAGCCAGTGTTGCACACCAGGAAAGTTGGCATGAGAACCAGCAGGCCACACTGGTACTTGGGTCAAGGGCCCTCCAGGTTGTGCTAGAGCAACTGGGAGAACCACAGTATAAAGTGTACCCTGCGAGAAATCGATTCCCCAGGACCCGTGAGAGGCTAAATCCGAGGCTGCTTGCAGAAGCTGAAGTTGAAGCTCACTATTCTGATGGAATACAGAGGGATGATGATCCATAGCATCCCTGGCATTAGGATTATATGAGTGAAGCTGTAAAGGCACATGGTCTATAACAACCGTCTCAGTATTTTCCTCTGATTTGTGCACCACAACTTTGTAGACCTTTGCAGGATTGCTAAGGTGGTACTAACTGGGACATTTGTAAATGTATGTGTAAGGTCTTTGTCAATTTAACAGTGAGCTGAATTCTCTGGTTTCCTAACAGATAATCTACTAGAATATTTGGCTCAAACCCCTGCCATATTACCTTGGGACTCAGGCAGATGAAGATGAAATGGAGAAAGGTGATGAGCAGCCCATGATCTTGGGAAGAGCTTGTGTGTAGGGTCATGGTCCCTTATTTCCCAAAAGGTTGTACCTGACGCTAGGTGGGTGAAAAGGGATCCACTAGACTCAGCTCAGCCTTAGTACCTGGGTGAAATGATTTTTGGAAAAATATGATACAAAATATCATGGCTAAATGAGCACACCCACATGTAGGTATGCATCATGGCCACGAACTCAGATAAAAAACAAATTGGAAGATTTGCTTCCCTTTAATAAGCCCATTCTTGCCCATTCTCTTTAACTCCATCCAGGATAAGTATTTCAGTATAGCAGTTGCAGGATAAGTAGTTCAGAACCCTCTCTGTATTGAAACGTGTGACAAAAGAGGAAGCAGGGATGTCTGGGTTCTTCTACATAGAGTTCAGCTCCTTCCACAGAAGGTTTGTGATAAAATGCTCCAAACATGATTCATCATGTTCCTCCTCACATTTGGTCAAAGTACTGGATAGCACATGAAAGAATCAGATCTGAACTGATACTAATATACCAGAAATATAGGTTTCCTGTATGGAGGCTGGGAACCAAGCACTCAGCCTTTGCTCTGCTGTTTTCCCAGCCACAAATCAAGGAGCAGCATTGGAAATGGAGCAGCCAGAACTAGATCCCTGCTCATATGGAATGTCAGCACTACCAAGAATTAGACTGTTTCCTTGTTGCACCAGTCCCAGATGCCATTATTTTGTATGACTGTGTTATATTACAGAATGATAGTGACCATTTTATGAATTGGAGAGGAACAATATGCACTATTTCCTACAGAAAGATAAGCATGCAGAACAGGGCAGGATCACATTGCCAGTTACCTGTCACCCATGTCCAATATCCGGTCTCTGAGAAACATCTCACCATTGATGTTATTTCGTTATTCCTTAACAACCACTGTGTTAGAGAAGTAGGGATTGCTGCAGAAGAACAACCTTATCTTGCAGAGATTCCTGGGATTCTTGAGTTTGGAAACCTATTTGGATAAGGTGGAGCAGAGTAATTTTTCACCAATAAAAAACTTTCAACTGTTCAAAACTAGTTTATTTACTCACTGTGCCTTATGCATAGGATCAGTCTGAGGCTCAAGGAATTCATAAATAGGTTGTTCATGTAGCTAAATATGTGTTGATTCTTAACACAGATGATGCATGACATCTTGGGATGGTTCAAAATTTATGAACCATTCCAACCAGATCAATTGTATGTGTATGTGTACAAGATAGACAAAAGCCTGGGAAATATGAAAAGAACAGGCAGTGCAAGTAAGAAGCCATTTTTATTGTGTGCTCTTTAATATGTTGTTAAATAGATGTTAGGTCTACCAAGACTTGTCCAAGTATTTGTTTTTCAGTACTCATAGGAATAAATGACTATCAAGCATCACATTCTCAGAGTTGTTTGACCATGCTATAACGTAATCATAAATATTGGACTTGACTCCCATAATGTGGGACCAGAATTCAGACCTACAGAATACAAATTTGGGTCATTAATATTAGTAGATCAACATGTGCAGTCTCAATACATCCTTCAATAAAAGCTCCTCATACATGTTAATCTTTAAGTGGTGGGAACAGGGAGGGCCTCTGTCCTCAGCATAGTGATAGCCCTGATCTATGTGAGGTAAGGATGAACTGACACTGAAAACTTTGTATCTTTATATGCCACTGCTTCTTACTGTCAGCCTGGCAGAAATAGCAAAAATAAGCACAAAATTCTTACCTCATTTCTCTGAAAGGACCCACACAGAGCTGGTATTTCCTTTGAGAACCATTTCAAACATTTAACTTGTTGGCTATAGTCTTTTCAACCAGTTCTCAGTGACTGGCTGGAAAATCAAGCTGTTACTCTAAAGACTCCAAGATAGGGAAAACTGTTCTCAAAAGAATCTCTTTCCAAATTGGAGGAATACTTTGACAATGATAGACTTATTCATAACACATTTGGTGATATTTCAGACAGTCAACATGTTGTGCCGGTTTTTGAAACCCCCAGATAATCATCAAGTCTGAAGTCGGTGCTGAGGCAAAAAGGTGGTTTATTCAGGTTAGCCTAGGTCTCCCAGCCACCTCCCCCAGCCCAGCATGCCGCAGCCGAGGCTGCAAGGATCCACAAGGAGGACAAAAGAAGCGCAAACCAGAAGAGCCAAGGGAAGGGCCGAGAGCCCAAGCCCCCCAGTTCTTATACATTTCAGGCTATTAATTATACAGTTATGACTTAGCAGGCTTCTATTGGTGGGTTTGAAACAAGCAACTTTCAAAAAGTACAAATTGATAAGCTATTGGGCTGTGAATCTTATCAAACACCATGTACCTCCTTCCTGAGGAGTGGTCTGCCTACGTGACCTGCCAGGTGTCCTGCCAGATCAGGCCTGAAGTTCACACAGCCCCCAGCCAAGCCATTAAGGCAGAATCACAAAAGGCAGAAAACGCCTAGGTTCTTCATTCCCCCCTCTTTCTAGTAACTAATCAAATCTTTGATTTAGTAACATACTTAGTAATATAAGTAACAATGTACAAGCATCATTGAAAATATTAACATTCAAGAATCTCTCAGTGCTAAGGGGTTACATGGATACAAGACAGTTTCAACAGGAACCGGAGACCCTAACTGCCTATCATCCCATCTGGTTCCTATATGTCCAAATAGAGGACTGAACCCAGCTGCTTTTAAGGAAAGGGGCCGTAGTTGTCTGATCTTGGCTGCTCCCTGCTGAGAGGGGACGCAGTCGAGTAACAGCAGCAGTGGGGTGTCCATCTAATGGTTCCGGATAGAAGGTAGACATCATCAGGTGTTGGATGTACAGCCTGGCACTTGTAAGGCTTCTCTTTGTTGAAGTCTAGATGACAAAACATAACATGGTTATAATCCTTCCCAACGTAGTAGGTCGTGTGCTCAGTTAGAAACTTTAATTTGAATACTTGAGCTCAACATATTCGTGAACTCAATAGAACAGGCAAAACTCCTTTTGAGCTGCATAAGTTGCTGGTCTAGATCAATCAGAAGGCATAGCAACTATGCAAGGATTAGCATATAGCATCAGAATATAAGCCCATTCATTACAGGACAGGTAAATGTAAGCTGACTCCTTGGCAATTATTGCATTTGACATTTGAAACTACTACAGTTTTACATCTAGGTAGATGATGTCTATCACAGAGGAGTGCGGAGTTTGCCTCCAACCAAACCAGGAATGGATGACAGAACTCTGGCAGGCCTCTCAGGGTGTTAAACCACTGTTGCCCCAATGAGGGGGACAAACACATATCATTCCACCAAGTAAGGGCCTAGGTGACCTTCATTTCAGCCTCTATGTCAAGCAGAGTCCAAAAAGGTCCTTTCCTGATCTCCTCCATGCCCTTCTTCCTCCACAGCCTTCAACTTCAGGTCTGTCTGCTGCCTGGGGACTGGAGGCCCATCTAAATTCTTTTACATCCATTTTGAAGTTATTCTTTCCCTCGAAATTGGTGAATTTAACAGTAAGGAACTGGCAAGTGTTAGATTTTTCAAAACATTTATACTTTACCAATCGTTGTAAGCCCTAAGAGTTTCAGAATGACACACATAGCCTAGAACATAAAGCACATCACTGAAAACATGTTGTTGCAAGACCTACTAGTCACACTGTAGATGGCAAAAGATTTAAACAGGATTTTATTTACAACAACTCAGCAGTTTGTAGTATTCTGACGAGAATTTGCAGAACTTCATACACTTTAAGGCAGAGGCAAGCAATCTACTAGTTATAGCCTAATAAGCCGTGTACTCCCAATTGAAGGATACAAGAATCTTCCCAAACAGTTTGGCAAGTGAAGGAGCTGCGAGCTCTGCTTTCGAGCATTCAGGGTGTCCTATCCCAATAAAGCTTAGTTGTGGTACTGGTTGAGCAGTCATAGGCCAATTAACTTACAGCCCGCTGATAGCCACTGTATTCCAAGCTCTTCTTACTAATAAGGCTTTTTAGATCCATAAGACACTACTTGGAAACATCTATGAATATTAATAACATATCTTTTTGGTATAACTCTGAAGCTATAGGTCCTGCATGGGAAGTCAGTACACAGTGACTCTAGTGAATTTAACAAATTAGCACTCTTATGTGTGACGTCAGTAATCGCCTGCAGCTGTTGACACGATGCTTAGGCTGTGGAAGCCTGTTGAATCCGCAACACCCCCAGAATTCCTTAGACAAGGCCATACATGAAGTGGAAGTTCTCTCCTCCATTGAGAGAAGAGCACAACCATCTTTGATGGCTACTTCTTTGCACTGGGGCAAGGACCGCTGAGGTCCTTCACAGAGGACACTCTTCACAGCAGTGTCCTGGCTTTCCACACTTGATGTGCTTGCTTTTTTGTTGGTTGTCCTGTCAGACCAGAATGCCTTTGGGCCAATTCTGAGGCCACTGAGTGCTACTCAAGATCGTCAGTCTATGAGTCTGCTTTAAGAACCGATTCCCATGTAGGAGCATTTTAACATTACCTGACATCTGACTCTTCATTGAACACTTTCATACATATAACCATACATTTTACCACCTAGTTCATGGGGATTTGGCATCCCATGGCATCTTGAAACTGTGCCCTCAGCACTAAGTCCATTTGAATACATTCAGAACTATCCAGCTGAACAGACTTGTAGGTCCTGAGAAAATAGAAACAGATACGACTCTCCAAGAGCTTAATTGTGCATCTAAACATTTTCAAAAGGATTTAGCTTAGCAATTCTCATTCATGAGCATTTTCATCTATAAGTCAATCAAAACAGACTACATAGCTTGCCACATTCAGATAGCACTGTGAAACCACCTGTAGGATTTTGCACAGTCTTATCACAACCAGATGGTCACTTGGATATCAGGAAGGAAGGTTTGAGGAATTTACATAATAACAACAAGAGGGAGTATACTAGTAAACAATTTGTTCCTCTGGCAGATGCCTTTTCCTAGTGTTAGTTCCCATTCCCCTACTTGGGGAAAAAGCACCTCTTTTTGATCTGCTATCTAGACTGAGGACCAAGGCGTTCCTCTCACTGATGTGTATGTCTTCACATCAACCATTCCTGGAGCCTTCCTGGTGGCAGGATTGTAACTAATCTGGCTCTTCACTGGCAAGGCTTCCAAAGTAATTTCTGTAACCAAATTTTTCTGCACAATTATCTTTACCAATCAAAAGATGCAATCTTTGACGAATGTTGTTCTGAATTTGAGACTCCTAGGGGCCCATCTAGGAATTCCAAAAATCAAAAGAGTCAGGTTGATTCAAACAGTAACAGATCAGATTTAACAAATTCAAAGGTTGGAATAACAGCTTACTGAAAATAGGCTGGATAGGCAATTGACAAAGTTACCAATTTGTTTCCATTAACAGTCCTTAAAACTTAAAACTTCCATTGTCAGATACTCAGGAGCACTTCCATAGATATATACTTCAAAGGCATTTTGCAAACAGATATCAATTCAAATGTCACCATACATTAGATATTAGTATCAAATACTTAAGCAATGTTGTAACAATATCTTAAAAATTATAGCCAGATTCATTTCTGAAATTTCATGACTTTTATCTTTTTTTAACATACTTGAACCTTTAAGCATTTTGCTTTACCTTTCCCTTTGCATCTTATGATAGCCATACTCCTGTAGAACAAAATATTTTAACAGCAATGTTCTTTCAGTAACTCCTTTATAACCTTCTCACCAAGAACATTCTCAGGCTTGCAACCATCCTTTATCTGCCAATTCTCTGGATCTACATTCTGAAACAAACGAAACTCCAATCCAATACATTTTTTAAATAAAAGCAGGCTAAATTTTTAAACACAATTGCTTCAGGCAATCTTCAATTATCTTTTATATATATGCCAATCCATGAAAACATTTTAAAATGCAAACCCATTTCGGACCAGAAGCAGTTACTTCCTCCTAGCTGACTTAGGAACATCCCCCTTCTTAAGAATCACAATGGCAGGGACAAAGTCAAAGTCCCAAACTCTTCAAAGGCCAGGCTCCAAGCATGCCACTCCCTTTCTTAGGGCCTGGAGCATCTTCTGTTTTATTAAAATCAAGGGTATGGAAGAACTTCAGTTTGGCTGTTGTCTTAGGAGGCTGCCCAAGAATTTACTGAACTTAGTTAGCAGGTTAGCTATCAATAAGATGAAAATAACTTAAAAGGAGATGTTATGACACTGCTGTTCTCTGACAAGGAATCAAACTTCAGTTTTAATTTGTTCCTTTAAAGGTTAAATGCACATAATATGAACAATTTTACCACATCCTTTAAAAATCCGTTGTCTTCCTGTAAGGCAAAGTCTCAGAAACAATACTTTTTGAATAAGAACACAGATAACTTATAACCTGAATCAATTTTGTGATAAAAAAGATATTTTGACCAAGACATAAACATCAGTATCCATTCTCTGTAACCATGTAAATATTAAACATATGCAGCAACCAACTTGGCAGTTTCATAACATTGTGCGATTATAATCCAGAATATTTCAAATAACAGTTGAATTATCTAAATGTTGTCTCTATTTTTGAGAGTCCCATGGATCCTATGGAATTCCCAAAGTCAGGAGACTTGGTTCAGACTTTTGAGCAATTTAGAGATTCAAATAAGTTGGTTAAATGTACATTTAACTGAGCATGCTAGCAAGTAGGCTGGATTTGATGGCAAAGGCAAGAAAATCTCTCAGGCCAGATGGAGTCAAGTCAAACCTCTCCACAGCAGGGGGGTGGTGAAGAGTTTGTTCTCAGCCAGGCCCTCCTATATGTGCATATCAATGCCCAGAAGCTAAACTGAGGCTGACTGGCAACACCGGGAAGCAGAGGGAGCTTTCACAGAGTTCAAGCCCAAGATGAGAGCAGGGCTACAGAACAAAGACATATAACACACATCCGATCCAGGAAAAAGACATCACAGTCCCTCGAACCCGGAACCTAGGTGGAAAGGGCACCTTTCCACCTCTCGGCATTTGGAACCTGGGCAAAACGGGTGGTCCCTCTGACCTGGCACTTGGACACTGGCTTTCCCCCTCGAGCTTAGAACTTATAGCCCCTTCGAATCCAGAACCCAGCTGGGAGGTCGCCTTCACTACAGCCCCTCGAATCCGGAACTCAGCTAGAAGGTCGCCTTCACCATCAGACTCGGAACCCAGGCAGAAGCCCCATCAAATATGAAGCCCAATTAGAAGATTGCCCCCAACCCATCAGACTCGGAACCCAGGCAGAAGTCTACCCCCAAGCCCATCGGACTTGGAACCCAGGCAAGCAAGTCCGTCTAGTTCAGAACCAGGGAGAGCACGCAGTCCCTTAGGTCAGGCACCTGGACCCAGGGACGTTGGCCTTGGGGACCCCAGTCGTCACCAAGAGATCCTAGCCGACAGAGCCGAATTACGCGTCCTCCCAGAATCTGTAATGTCAGCTGCCGACTCCCAAACTCTCCAGAGACTTTCAGCCATCCTGCTAGCTCAGAAAATTAATTTAGAGAAACTTACTCTCGCTGTATTCAAATTAGAATTTAGACGCGCCACTCATAGGTCCAATTGAATCTAGGTAAGAGGCCTTCTTACAAAGTTCTCACAGTTCAAGATTTTGCAGCCAATTTAACTATCCTAGCAAGCATTTAACTTATAGCCGGCAAACACAAAAACATACAACAGTTTCAAGACAAGACAGACACAGGGTTAACAACATAGGCCTACTAAAAGAAAAATCATTCGGAGGGAACACACCTACTCCTCCTTAGCAAACCAGTGCCTTACCTGGAGAGGCCTTTCAGCCCACTCACCAGGCAAACAACCCATTCAGGGCTTTCTGACCCCATACTGGGTGCAAAGGCAAAATTCAGCTGAAAAAGGCAACTGATTAGATAAAACTGGCTGGTAAAGAAGTTAGGCAACACTCACCACACAAGCCATTAGTCTTGATGACCTGGGGATCCTGGGTGAGCCCCCAAATGTTGTGCCGGTTTTTTGAAACCCCCAGATAATCATCAAGTCAGAAGTCAGTGCTGAGGCAAAAAGGTGGTTTATTCAGGTTAGCCTAGGTCTCCCAGCCACCTCCCCCAGCCCAGCATGCCGCAGCCGAGGCTGCAAGGATCCACAAGGAGGACAAAAGAAGCGCAAACCAGAAGAGCCAAGGGAAGGGCCGAGAGCCCAAGCCCCCCAGTTCTTATACATTTCAGGCTATTAATTATACAGTCATGACTTAGCAGGCTTCTATTGGTGGGTTTGAAACAAGCAACTTTCAAAAAGTACAAATTGATAAGCTATTGGGCTGTGAATCTTATCAAACACCAGGTACCTCCTTCCTGAGGAGTGGTCTGCCTACGTGACCTGCCAGGTGTCCTGCCAGATCAGGCCTGAAGTTCACACAGCCCCCAGCCAAGCCATTAAGGCAGAATCACAAAAGGCAGAAAACGCCTAGGTTCTTCAGACGTACCATCCAGTCTTCTCTAGAACTTATTTGAATGCCGGGTGGAGTAAATTAATTTTCTTCACAAGCAACACTTTTTCACACTTGTGTATTTCCACAAGGCCTACCCAGAAAACACCTACAGATCCACTGTGAAACAGCAGACAAATGGATGTGACTTTGGCCCAAAAGCCAGGGATGCTATCGAAGATCATTCCTCTGTGTTCCATCAGAACAGTGAGCTTCTGCTTCAGCTTTTGCAAGCAGCCTCTGCTTCAGCCTCTCATGGGTCCTGGTGAATCAATTTCTCCCAGGGTACTCTTTATACTGTGGTGCTCCCAGTTTCTCCAGTACTGGCTAGAGTGTCCTTGACCCAAGTGCCATCTACTCTTTTTGAGTTGCCTCTTGTTTTTCCCTCAATAGCAGCAGGGTGAGAAAGTACCCATTATTACTCTCTTGCGACCTATCTCTGCTGTTATTTCTTATAACATAATGCAGTGCACTTGTGGATGATATTTTACATGTGTATGTATTCAGGATGTCTATCAGTGATTTGTAATTAAGCTGTCTTTTCCCATCAAAATAGAATATTGTGCTTAGCTCTTTTGTAGCTTTTCATTATATGTACACCTTTGTGAAGACTTTTGTGTAGGGATTTGGAAAGTTCTGCAGTTTTTTAACACTCACCTGAATTTGGTCCTCTGGTTAATACAATTAATGCATTTCCATTCAAGACTGTTTGTGGTGAATTCTCCAGGATGTGTTTAATGTCTTTACGTGGGGATTCTGTATTTCCCTTCACAAATAAAAGAAAATTCTGATGGATATAACGTTTTTGATATGTTTTTTTTTTTCTTGTAAGATTCTGAATGTGCTTTCACAATGAATTTTGACCTCATTTTTTATTCTTTTTCATGTCATAATTTATATATGCATATAAATTAAGTATTTTTCCTCCTACTGCCTTTGCATATCTCTTTGTCTTTAATGTTTGGAAGTTTTCCCACAGTATGCCTTGATAATATGTTAATATGTTCCTTTTTTTTTTTTTCTTTTGAGTTCTGCAACTATTGAGCCTCTGGAATTGCTGGGCTAGTTCCAGGATTCCTATAGTAGCTGGGGAATTTTCCATGGTTTCATGGAATAGATTATCAAATACACTATTCTTCACCCTCAGGATTACCTATATGTTCATCAACTGACATTTGCACTTTCCATTTCTGTAATTTTTAAAATAGATTTATTTGTTTTTACTGTAAAGACAAATTTATAGAGAGAAAGAGAGACAAAGAGGAAGACCTTCCATTTGCTCACTCCCTCCACAAGGGATGCAAAGGCTGGAGCTGGATGGACCTATAGCCGGCCACGTGGGGCTTCTTCAGAAACCCTATGTGGGTTCAGGGTCCCATGGCCATGGGTCCATCTTTGAATGCTATCGCTGGCCAATAGCAGGGAACTAGATGGGAAGCAGAATTGGAATCTGCAGTCATTTCAGTTCCCTGTATGTGGAAATTAAGGACTTTATCCATGAGGCTATTGCACAAAACCCTTTTCCTGCATGTTTATGCATGACGTCAGTATTTCACAATGTTTGTCTCCACTATCAGACAATGACTTTCGCTTTACTGTTTTTCAACTAGCCTCTTAAAACAGTGAATCCTATATTTAATTCACTGACTTGGTGGTCATTCTAAGTCTCTAATTTAGTTTTTTTTTTTTTTTGTCTCTTTTATTCCTCTTCTACCTTCCAACTTTCTTTCTCTTCCTCTCTCTGTGTTCTATCTCTCTTTCATCATGCCAACCTTACTCTGTTCTTGAATAATCAGCAGCTTTTGCTTAAAACGCAAGACATGCCTTTTAATAAGGAAATATAACATTTATTATGTGGGTATATCACCTTAGTTTGAATCTCAGGGATTCTTGACTTTCCAACACTTTGCATTTATGAGCAACAGCCAACTGTCAATAGTTGTGTGTGTGTGTGTGTGTATGTATGTGTGTGATTGAAGCCTCATGTCCAAGAGCCTAAAGGAAGTATTTCCTGGTGAACCTCATAAAGGAAGGTTATGGATACAAGCCTTGCAATTAGTGAACATGAGAACTAGTGCTGGGTGGGTCTGCTGGGTCTGCATCATGGATAGGCAGCAGCACATGCCAGCGCCTGTGCTGACTGAGTGGCAGGATCTGTGAGGCTTGTCCAGATATCAGGATCCATTGATGTGTAAAAAAGTCAAATGTGCTGTAGGATAGCCTGGACCAGTCAGCTGCACTTACCAGCATGTGCAGGTGCCAAAGATGGGCTGGGCTTGAAGGGGCTGTTTGGGTTCAGACTAGGCTGCAGTTCCCGTTTTGTGTGTGAGGGCCGGATGTGTGGTGTGCAGGTTTGGGCTGGTCTGGAAGAACCATTAGTTAGTGCACAAGGTGTACCTGGGGACCTTCTTCAACCACCAGCGTGTGTGAATAAACTGCATTATGTGTGTAGGATGATGTAGTGGCTGGCTGAACAGAATCTTGCACTGACTGGTACACATGGGAATCATGTCTGGGGTCAGCTCTGGTGAATTTTCTTGGATATACCTTTAACACGGGCCACAGGTCTCAAGGTTACAACCTTAGCTAAAATCATACAACTTATGTTCAGTTCATATAATACACAGATCAAAATTGGGAGTAGATTGATGAAGCCAGTGAAGTAGATGACACACCAAGATGTCCCTAGAGCACATGGCAGATCATCAAGGGTGGATGAGAATGTCTAGTATCATGACAGAGGGTAGAGGACAGAGCAACCCACCTGACCTAGCTTTCACCACAAGAATCTGGCCATGTGGAGCCTCCATAGTGGACTAGTCAGTCAATGAACCTTGGAAGGACTTCCTCAACTTTAGAGCAATGAAATCAACAGCATCTCAGAACTACTCAAACCCTTGCTACATGTGCCACATTGGGGACACTGGGATGGCATCTAGCGGTCCCATTTTCTTTTCCCTGGGTAATGATGCAGCAGACTGCTGGGGACACTCCTCTCCCTTCTTATCCCCATTCCTCCTAATTACAGAAAGAAAAAGAATAAGACAGATGTAAATGATTTTCTCATTCTCTTTGCCCTTTTCCTAGATACTTACCACCCCAATACTTGGTCCATATAGCAATAAATTTTCTTTAGCATACTAAGCACAACCAAAATCTGTTTTTTGATTTAAAAAAAAAAAAACTGAGGTAGATCAGGTTTTCCTCCCAGAATCTAAAATAAAAAACTCCTGAAGCACAAACACAAAGAGCTCACAACATTTGTTTTTCTTTAGTGACAAGATTTATTTTTTCCTTAAGCTCTGTACTAGGTTACAGTATATAGCTGTGTTCATGTATCATTTTCAATTCTGCATGCTCATTAATTAGCTCTGAAAAATGATGCCATTCTTCACTGGAATGTTTTCCAGATGAACACACTTCTAACCCATTCAATCCTAATTCTTAAAGATCTCTGAAAGACATAAATATGTACAAAGGAGCTCTTTCTCAAAGCAACACTAAACATGTTTGAATTGATCAAAAGTCTGCATAAGCAGCCAGATTCTCCTCCCTGCAAAGTAAAATAAAACAGCCCAGTGCATCTTGTGGCTTGGTTTTCTGGTTTTGTGACAAGTCCCAAATGTATTCTGGAATCCTGTGTCACCATCTGCATACAGCCTATGATCATGCAAAGCTTGGTGAGTTCATGGCAGTGCATGCGTAAGATACAGATAGCCTGAATAGCACCAGTAACTAAGGTGGCACCAGGAGTGAATTGGAGGTGGAGTTTGCAGCTGCAGACAATCCAGGAATGGGGGATCCTGGGTTAGAGGCACTGGTCCCAGCCATGACACCTCAGACCCAGCACAAGGGATGTGATGTTATTCAGAACCTAATGGGATGAGTCAGTCCGCATTGCTGGCCGACTCCTTGAGCTGACTGACTCTCTTTCACCACCCTCCAGTCAACCTCCAGGTTCGCAGAGCCTCATTCCCAGGGCCAGAAACCATTGTCCCCAGTGGACACTGCTTTAGGGGTGATTTAGACCTGCGTGGGAAATGTGTATGCCTTCACCTCCAGGAGGAGTTCAGAAAGGAGAGAGTGGACAGCTCCTCTGTGGTAAGGCACATTGCAATGAATGCAACACATGGGGACTGGGGAACTCCATCCGCAACCACTCCCATTTGACTTAGGGTCAGCAGCTATAATTCCACTTGGTTCATTGTGAGGTGCTTCTTCTGTGTCCTCCAAGTTCAGAAAGTGGGAGTGTCCCATCCAGCAGGATAGTCAAAGAGGGTCGCAAACAACCTAGGAGAAAATGAATGGACACGAGACACAACGAATAGACAGCAAGACAGCATGTCTGGTCAAGCTGTCATTTTATTGATTTCAACCAAGGGTTTTTATATTTTTAAGGCTCAGGCAGGAAAGGAGAAACTGGAATGCAAGCCATGGTCTCAAGACCAATTGTTCTTGAGCAGCCACCATATCAACAATAGTAACCACCATATTAACAATAGTGAAGGTAACCAGTAACAGGATGTCAGATGATACTGCATAAATCATATTCTGAAGCAATTGCTAGAAATAATTGAAACTAGGCATGTGGTCAGTTTCATAACCTCTTTCCCAAGCATCTAGCCAACCTCTTTTCCAAGTATCTACGGGTTTTCCACTGGCCTGTAGTTCTATATTCAAACTGGCTTCAGTGTAGCTATAGTACATGGCTCCTGACATAAGAGATGACCCCAAAGGTGCTAATTTTGGGGGTGGGGGTTTTGAGAATCAGTATATCATGTGAGGACTGTGACAGGCAATGATTTCTTGGGTCCTCATAACCCCTAAAATCATCCATGGCAGAGTCAAACATGGGCCACAATTTGTCAGATCCATAGCAAACGCCTGTGTGATTCACACAGACCTCAAATCCATGCCAGAGCCCTAGGTGAGCCACATGCTCCCTCAGATTTATGGCAGAGCACTGTGTGGTGCACCTGGCCTCAGATCAATGACAGAGCCTGAAATGAGACACACAGCCCTTACGATCTATGGCAGAGACCAGAGTGAGCCGCAAGGTTCTTAGATCCATGGCAGAGCCCAGTGTGAGCCACATGACCCTCAGATCCTTAGAAGACTATCATGTGAACCACACAGATATCAGATCCATGGCAGAGACCTGTGTGAGTGACACCAGCACTCACATCCATACTCAGTCCTACAGGGCCGCCTTGGCCCTCAGATCCATGGCAAAGAACAATGTGGTCAACATTCCCTCAGATCCATGGCAAGGCCTATGTGGTCATATGCTTGGCAGATACTGTGTGGTCCATGAGACTCTCAGATCCATGCCAGTGCTCCATGTGGTCCACAATGCCCACAGATCTATGGCAGAGCCCTGTTGTTATACGGTCCTCAGATTCCTGGTGGAATTCCATAAGCTCCTCAAGGCCGTTAGATGCATGATAGAGATCCATGAGACCACAAAGTGCTCAGATTACTGCCAGAGAACAAAGATCCATGAGAGAGCCCTGTGTGAACTGCATGGACCTCAGAGCAATAGCAGAGCCCCAAGTGGACTGCATCACTTTAGGTCTGTGATAGCCCTGAGTGAGCCATACAACCGTAAGATCCATGGAAGAACCACATATGGCCCACATGCCACTCATATCCATGGTATTCATTTCTTGAATGTTGTATAATCCTCATCTTTGAGATCACACTTTCAAGCGAAAGTAGATCTTTCCCAAGTCATTTTAGTTTCTGGCATCTATTTTTTCTGAAACTAATCTCCCAAGGTCTGTGTCAGGATTTGGCTTGTAAAAGTTCATGATACTGATTTGACTTGTTGTTTTTATAAGCTGATATTTTCCCAATCTCCCAAAAGAATTTCACCAGTAGAGTCTTTGCATTTTCCCTATAACAAGGATCATGCTGTGCGCAAATAGGCATAGGTTGATTCCTGCTTTCCAATTTCAATCTGTTTTACTACAATGATTGCATTGAGGAAGTGCTCTCCTGTACTACACTTGCTCAAACTTACTATCACTGAATTTACATAGTGTTTGTTGGGAAGATTCCTACAGTAACAGATTGCTTAATCTCTGCTCACTTCCTGAGCCAGCACCAACTTCAGAGACTAGCAGAGATGCCTGTTCTAACCAGATCTGGATGAACAGCCTTAGGAGCAAGCATGGCAATACTTTATGTTGTAATATTTTTCATGGTAGACACATGTACCTTATCTTCCCAATAGATACCAGCTGTGGGTAACAGTGAGTGAGGAGCCCTGATTAGATCTTTCCACACCAACAGTGAATTATGCAACCCACTCAGAAGCACACAGGGAGTCTGCAGCCTGATCACAGTCACTGTCAAAAGAATGTCTATCCAGTACCAGTTTTTGTATCCCATAAAGTAGGAGAATTGGGATTTTGCTTCCTCTTTCTGCTAAACTGCATTTCATTATCTATGCACAGTTGTTCTTTCTTGTAGTAGGAGAGTGCTGTGTCCTTTCTGATGAGTGAAATTAGCATTTCCAGTATCAGCTGTGTTTCATAGGGCTTCCACTTTTCTCTCATACTCTAGTGAAAAATACTATTTGACTGTCTTCTGGACCTACCATCCTATCACTATGCTGTTTTTGTCTCTGAAAATCTTGCATTAGTACACCTGTTTCCTATTTAGCCACATTTAAACACTCACAATTAAACTTATCTTCAATTGGAACCCTCTTTTAAAAGTATCACTTTGATGAATTGGGCACTTAGTGGCTCAGAATACTAGACTTCGCACTATCGAAAAAAAGCCATCTATGTTGGGAACTTCTGGAAACCATATAATTTCATGGGGTTTTTCATTTTGTTTATATTTGTGAGCTTAAGAACAAGCATAGGCGTATAGTTTGCTTTCATTCAGTTGATTTTAAATAGAGGTTGTGTCATGTCAAATTTATTTCTACAAAGATCATAATGAGATGTCTCAAAATGTCATTGAGGTCAATAAAATACACTGCATTTTAGCAAAAAAAATGTAGCTTCCTACATTTACTGCATTTTACTATCGTTCCCTATTTCACAACAGGGACACCAGAGAATGCAAAGTTGAATCATTTGGGTGTCTTTTTACTATTCTTATGTGAAACTTCTTGTTTTGTGTGAAACAAAGTCTTCTCTCTCCTCATACAAAGAAAAATGCTGTTATGTTAATCAAAGGACTTCCAAAAGAATAACTTAAGTAACAAACAAAATTCTCAGATGTTGTCAAGATATCACACTTGGGTGCCAGTGTGATGGCTCAAGTGGTTAAGCTTCTTGCCTTGCACGTCCAGGATCCCATATGGGCGCCGGTTCCAATTCCAGCAGCCCCGCTTCCCATCCAGCACCCTGCCTGTGTCCTGGGAAAGCAATTAAAAATGGCCCAAAGCTTTGGGACCCTGCACCTGCGTGGGAGACACAGAAGAGGCTTCGGACCAGCATAGCATTGACCATTGCGCTCACTTTGGGAGTGAATCATCATCAGATGGAAGATTTTCCTCTGTGTCTCTCCTCTCTGTATATCTGCCTTTCCAATAAAAAAATAAATCTTTAAAGAAAAAAAAAAGATATCACACTTGGTTTAGAAACAAGATTCTTGACATGGCACTGTCAACCTCACCTGAAAAGTTGTTCACCAGATGACAACTTTGAAGATTCAGTCTCCAGTAGAAGTAGTCCCTGGGAACTCTTCAGATCAAGCAAGAATAATGAGGGCTGTCACAAAAACATGGGAGTTTATAAATCTGTTTGGGCTGCAGGAAAAAATGATGCAGTCAGCTTCTCAATATGATGTGACAGGAATCTACAGACAATCCTCCTGCACTGTTGAAATTATCTAAACAAAGTAACTGCATTCTACATAAAATTATACTTCAGATGTACCATAAGAGCACAGAACAATGTAACTCAGAAAAACAGCCAGATTTTTCCCTCTAGCACCTGCTGTACGGTATCAGTTTAACTGCAGGATAAGCCCCGCTTTTCACAATCATGTGAGCTCAGGTTATAATGGCCAGCATAGCTTGTGGATAATTAGGAAATTGGTGGTCATTGCTGATTCTCTGGGACAGAGCTAGGTAAATGGTGGGCCCTTTGATTCTCACTCATCTAATAGGGGACACTCTGAAAGATTTAATGGTGAGGTTCTGCCTTCCAAGTTAAGGCTGCTGGAACTAGTGTGGAGACCCAAGCACGGCGTTTTTTCTTTCAAATCTGTTGTGAAGTTTTGATTGGAAGTTTTGAAGTTTTTGATTTGAAGTTTTGAAGTTTAATTGATTCTGTTGTGGAGTTTTGGCAACATACAGTTTTGGCAGGAAAGTGATACTATGAAGAGACAAGCAATAACCAAATTTTAAAACATACTAATGTTTATTTGAAATAAATGGGGAGATGTAAATACTCCCATCCCTGGAGCCACAGAGAATACCAAACACCTTAATAGAATTGTTGCTGAAGAGAATGAAGATGGCAGATAGAGTAAGGAAATGTTTAAATGGACAGAGAAACATTTAATCAGGATGAGGGAGAGAGGACACATTCCAGGATATAGGAGAGGACAGAATAATATTAGAGGGGCACCTGGAGACTGAGAGACACAGGAAAGTCATGGACGCTCTGGTGTGATATTGCAGTGACTGACACTCCAGCTGCATTCAACTGAAGGGCAATCTGAATCCCATCAGTAGGAGAACTCCACCAGCAACCAGGTGATAAGGGGCTTTCGTTGGGAGCTTGGGAGGTGAACCCAGACAAAGAACTGTCCATTCTTCTGGTCTGCTTGATTTAATCAGGAATAGAGAGATAGCAACAGATCCCAGACAGGCAGTGTGAGAGCAATGTGGATTTCCTTGCCCAGTCATCCCCCTAGAACTAAATTGGGCATCATTTTGCTTAAGGGGGCAAAGGCAAGGGAAAGGACTGAGCATCCGCTGAGCTGGGTGTGAACACATTTCTGACTCAGTGAACTGCAATACGTGGCATTATACAGGTTCCACCCAAAATAGGGCTGGCTAGCTCTCAGATCTGGTGGCCAGCAGATCAAGAACTGTAGTAGAGGCACGTCAGGCATCATTTTGTACACCGTAAAAAATGCTTTAGGACTGTAGGGGACAGCAATGAACTGCGCATGTGCTGAGCCCGCAAGAACTCACTGAATTCAATGGGTTGTACTAGTCCCATAGGAAAATAGTACCAACTGTTGTAAAAGTGTGGGTAAAATGCTATTGTTGATCAGTGTGAGGTTCCTTTGTGTAGAGAAAACTGCTACTTCGCTAGGTAAGGAGGCGCCTAGATTTTGGGAGGATTCTGCTTTAGTGGTAAATCTGCTCTTTGCTGTCCTGCAACTATGTGAACCCAGGTGTAGGGGGACAAGGGCACAATCCTTCTCCAGTCCCAGGAACAGGAGGAAGATAATGGTATAAGAATGGGATGAGCCATACAGATGGGAACAGAACAGGCTGCCTGTGCCAAAAGGCCACAAAAATGAATTGTCTAAGGTTGTTATTTTTGAGGTATTTCCCAGCCCAAAAGGGCCTATATAAGGCTCTGTCCTGGGCTGTTCTGGGTCTGACCACCCTGCTTGGTTGGCTTGTGTGCCCCAAGTGTGGTCTGGCCCCAGCTTGCTGGCGCAATAAACTCTGTTGCTGTATGCATTACCAAAGAGACTCTCATTCTCTGGGGGTTGACTATCTCGCACCCTGATATCTGAGAGGCTTTAGCCTGGACTCTAACACTGTGACATTGTACTGGTAAAAATATGTCTGTGTGGCACTCAGACCTATTGGCCAACAAGTTCCAACAATATCAGCACCAACAACAACCTAGCTATATAAGACACCTGGTGTCCCGGGATCTGCTATAACCAAAAGTGGGAGCAAGGCTGGAGAAACAATTTTGCTATCTCAGCACAGTACCATAGGAGGTGGATATTGGTGAGCCAGGAGTTAGGGCAATTGAGTTCTTTGTGGAAATCTAACATAGGAACCCAGACCTGGAACTTGCTCACAGGGGTGGCACTATTTATTGCAAGCAAAGAGTTGTGTACCAACTGAAATAACTAAAATCAAACTGTAGACCTGTGGGTGATAGAGGTTAGAAACCTATCCCAAAGAGAAGGCTCTGCTAACCAGAAGTGTAACCAAGAACAAAAGAAGATACAAAGGCACAAAGAATATTACTAAAAAACTCTACCTGCAAAGGAGCAAAATCCTTTACCAACCTCAAAGTTAAATGAGGAAGACATTGAGAAAGTGGGCACACAGAATTGAGAAAATTCATTTTAAAGTTTCTGATCAACAATGAGTAGAATATAGAAGAGTTCCAAGAATTTAAGGAAGCAATAAAGCAAATCAAGGCTGATATATCAGAAACTAAGAACACAGTAGAGCAAATTAATAGTATAGTAGAGAATCTCCAAAACAGAATGGAGCAAGCAGTGAAGGAATGTCAGAATTTGCAGATATTTCCTGTCATCAGGCAGAAGCAAAAAAAAAAAAAAAAAAAAAGCTAGAAGCAGAGCTGGATCAGGCCAAAAAAAAAAAAAAAACTGTCTATATATATGTATATATATATATATAATTCAAGAATTGAAAGACAATAAAGTATCATCCCAATGTAATTAATAATAATAATAATAATAAAAGAATTGAAAGACAGTGTTAAGACATCAAATATAAGAGTTATGGGAGTCCGAGAAGGTGCAGAAAGAGAAATTGGGTTTACAAATATATTTAATGACCGATTAAAGAAATATGTCCCTAATTTAGAGAAAGAAATGTGAGAAAACATAAAGGAAGGGCATAGAATTCTCAACAGGCTTAACCAAAAGAGATCTTCACCAAGATACATGATCATCAAGCTCTCTTTAATCGAACATAAGGAAAAGATCCTTAAATGTGCAGATAAAAAAAAAAAGTCAGTTGACATATGAAGCGTTCCCAATTAAACTCACAAGAAATGTCTCATAGGAAAATCTACAGGTTACAGGAGAATATAGTGACATATTCCAGTTTCTAAAAGCTAACCGTTTTCAGTCTGCCATAATATATCCAGCAAGTTTTTGTTTGTTTGTTTGTTTTTGAAAATAAAATAAAATTCTTCCACAGTGAAGAAAAAGTAAAACAATTTGCCTCTTCAACACCTGCTCTACAAATCATACTTCAAGATGTTCTCTTCACAGAGAAAAGGAACAGTACCTATCAAAATAAAGGCAAAGAAGGAAGAACATCCCAACAAAATGAGCACAGAAAACTAAGCCAATTTATGACCCATTCCTAAAATAACAGGACCAAATTACCACCTATACATATTAACCCTGAGTTTAAATGGCTTAAGCTCACAGAGGTCATAGATTAGTATACTGGATTAAAAAAGAAAACTCATGTATTGGTTGTCTAGAAGAGACACACTTCATCAACAAAAAGCAGCAGAAACTATACTGCATGGGACTTGATGATTTTTGTGTGTTTCATCTCTTCAAAAAAACAAAACAAAAACAAAAAGCTAGTCTCAATCTCTGAGATGTGAGAAGAAGACATAGAGGAATTACCAGATAAGGAATTTAAGAAAATAGTGATGAAATTCATCAGAGACAGTGAGAAGCAGTGGGAAGAGTCCAAGAAATTAAAAAAACCAAGTCATTACAGAAATTAACCAAGTCAAAAGGGGAATCCTCAACCTTGAACACAAACTTGAGAGCCTAACAGAATGAACACAGAAGAGGACAGAATATCAGAAATGGAAGACAATCAGAATGAAAGACAGCAGCTCGTCAAACAGTTGGAGATAAATCTGAATAAAGCCAACAGGTCCATTCAGGAAATGAGACAACCTAAAAAAGTCAAATATTAGAATAATGGGCCTTCCCGAAGGAGTGGAAAAGAGGTTTACAAAAGGTGTTCAATGAAATAATACAGGGGATCCTCCAGAACACTGGAAATATAAATCCAGCTTAAATCCAGGAAGGTGAGAGAACTTCCAATGGATTTGACCCAAAAAGACCCTTGCCCAGATATGTGGTCCTCATGCTCCCCTCAAGCGAATACAAGGAAACAATTATAAGAGAAGTAAGAAGAAATGATAAAATTACTTTCAGAGGAAGACAAATCAGAATCACAGCAAATCTCTCAGAAGAAACCCTCCAAGCATGGAGAGAATGGAGTAACACCTTTCAAATACTGAAACAAAACAATTGCCAACCAAGAATAATGTACCCAGTGAAGCTTTCATTTGTATTTGAGAAAGAAATTAAATCCTTCCTCAGTGAAGAGAAACTCGAAGAATACACCAGAAAGAAACCAGCTCTAGATAATCTCCTTAGGAATGTGCTAAACACAGAAAGAAAAAATGAAAACCAGGACAAAAGATGGCAAATAGGAAGACCTCCCCACTAAAACCCATATTTGGAAAGTTAACTAATCAGAGGTCCCAATAGACGCAAATACACACTAGCATGCTTACACATGCACATGGCAGCTCAAAATCACAACCTCTCTATTTTATCACTAAACACAAATGACCTAAATTCATCAATCAAAAGACACAGATTAACCTAATGGATGAAGAAACAGAATGCAACCATATGTTGACTTCAAGAGACACATCTAACCAAAAAAGATGCAAAATAACTGAAAGTGAAGGGATGGAAAAAAAAATATTTCATGCCAATAGAAAAGGAAAAAAAAAAAGCTAGAGTAGCTGTTCTAATCTCAGATGACTTAAACTTCAGTGTGACAAACATCAAAAGAGACAGAAAAAGAAAACTTCATATTGCTGAAGGGAACCTTCCAACAGGAAATGATTACCATTATAAACATCTGTACGCCAAACACAGGTGCACCCAGCTACCTGAAGCAATTGCTGATAGACTTAAGAGGGAACATAGATGAACACACAATGATCTTGTGAGAGCTCAACACCCCGTTAACACAAATAGATCAACGAAACAGAAACTTAAGAGAGAAAAAGTAGAACTCACATACACCATAAAACTAATTTACCTGGTGGATATTTACAGAACCCTCCACCCTACAGACACAGAATGCACATGTTTTTCAGCAGTGCATGTCACCTTCTCCAGAATTGACCACGTGATGGGCACAAAGCAAGCCTCACAAACGTCAAACAAATTGGATGCATACCAAGCACCTTCTCAGACCACAATGGAGTGAAACTGGAAATCAACAAATCAAAATGCCACAGGAAGTACGTAAGCACCTGGAAGCTGAAGAGCATGCAACTAAATGAACAGTGGGACAGAGAAGAAATAAAGGATGAGATAAAAAAAAATTATAAAAAGCAATGAAAACTCAAATACCACATTCCAGAACGTGTGGGACACAGCGAAAGCAGTTTTGCATGGTAAGTTCATAGCAAATTGGCGCCTAAGTCAAAGCGAAAGAAAGATACCAATTACAAAAATTAAACAACCACCTCCAGAAATAAAAGAAGCAGCAACAAATGACCCTTCAAACAAAAGGTAACAAGTAATCATCAAAACAAGGGAAGAGATAAACCAGATAGAAAAGAAAAAAAAAAAACACAAACAAAATCAATGAATCAAAAAGCTAGTTCTTCGAGAAGTTAAAGAAAATAGATACCCCACTGGCCCAACTGACAAAGAAAAAACAAGAAAAAATTAGAATTAACAGCATCAAGAATGAGGAAGGCAACATAACAAATGACACTGCAACCATTAAGAAAATAATCAGAAACAACTATGAACAACTATACTGCAACAAATCAGAAGACCACCAAGAAACGGGGAGGTTTTTGGATTCCCACCACCAACAAAAACAACCCTGAGGCAACAGAAGACTTTAACAAACCCATAACTGAGGCAGAGATCGAATCAGCAATCAAAGATCTCCCAACGAAGAAAAGTCCAGTTCCAGACTCTTTCACTCCAGAATTCTACAAAAAATTTCAAGCAGAGCTCACCCCAATCCTCCACAAACTCTTCAAAACAGTAGAAAAGGAAGCAACCCTTCCAAACTCATTCTATTAACCCAACATCACCTTAATCCCAAAAGGAGATAGAGAACTAACAGAGAAGGAGAACTATAGACCAATCTCCCTGATGAACATTGATGCTAAGATTCCCAACAAAATTCTAGCCAATAGAATTCAAAAAAACATCAGGCATATCATTCATTCAGACCAAGTAGGATTCATCCCTGGGATGCAAGGTTGGTTCAACACTCAGAATTGAAAAACAAAAATCATATTGCAGTATCAATAGATGCAGAAAAAGCTGTTGACAAAATCCAGCCAAATTTCATGCTAAAAACCTTAACCAGGTTAAGCATAGAAGGAACAATCCATCACATAATCAAAGCAATATACGAAAACAGAACGCCAACATCATAATGAATGGAGCAAAACTGGAACCCTTCCCACTGAGATCTGGAACAAGACAAGGATGTTCAGTATTGCCACTACTATTCAACATAGTTCTAGATATACTTGAGGAGGTCATAAGGCAAGACAAAAAATCAAAGGTATTGAAATGGGAAATGAAGAAGTCAAGCTTTCACTATTGGTAGATGGCATGAGTTGTGTTAGAAACATGGGCAATTTAACTTATTCAATGCAGGAAGCAGCTTCCTTGAAAGGTGGAGATAGCAGTGAAGAATACTCAGACTCAGGCAGTCAGGCGGGGCCTCTGGCAAGGATATTGATGAACTCGCACAGAAACTAAAGACCACTTCAATGCAATCAAAAAGTTTGTCTGGCAGCTGCCTCCCCCTCTGGGAGACCTTCCACACATGCCAACTGTGCCGCCTTGGCAATGCCAGGAGCAAAAGGGAGATTGTGTAAGTGCCCCCTTGCCTCAGGGTGCAAGTTCATGGCGCAATATTGCCAAGGCAGGGAAAGTGTTTCCAGTTACAAAGGATAGAGCACAAAATCCCCCAGTTCGCTCCTGGGTCTCACTTGATTTCAAGTTAATTAAAGATTTGAAGACTGCTGTTGATTCCTATGGTATTCATGCCCCCTTCACCCTCTCAGTGCTGGAACAGATAGCAGGCTCGGCATTGACCCTGATGATTGGAAAAATTTAGCTAAAGCCACCCTGTCCCCTGGACAATATTTGGTCTGGCGGTCAGCCTGCCACAAGTTAGCACTAGACACTGCATGTCGTAATGCCCTAGCAGGCAATCTTGCATGTGATGTAGACGTACTCCTTTGGGGAAGGTGCTTAAGCAGGACAAAAAACCAAACAGATTATCCCAAGCCTGTTTATGCTCAGGTAGCCACCATAGGGCATAATGCTTGGAGGGCCCTTCATAGCAAAGGCGATCTCTTTTCTATATCTAAAGTGACCCAAGGACCTAATGAACCCTATGCAGACTTTGTGAGCCGCCTCATGGAGGTTGCATCAAAATTGTTTCCAGATGTAGAACAAGCTATGCCATTAGTGAAGCAATTGGCCTATGAAAATGCTAATAAATGGTGCCATGAAGCCATACACCCTTGGAAGCATAAGGACTTGGATACATGGATTAAAATCTGTAGAGATGTGCATGATCAAGTTACAGCTGGAGTTATACAGGCAAGGGGACAGGCTAAAGTGATAATGAATGCTATGAAACAGGAGAAGGAGTTTAAAGGGCTTGATCAGATATGCTTCAGATGTGGTAAACCGGGCACTTTAAAAGACACTGCCGCCAAAGAGAGCCCACTCATTCTCCTCCTCAGCCTTGGCTATGCCCAAGATGTAGGAAGAGGAATCACTGGGCTAATGAGTGTCGCTCAGTGCAAGATATTTCTGGCCACCCCCTGGAAGGGAACTTTAAGCCAAAAAACGGGCAGAGAGGCCTAGTATCCCATGGCCCCCACAGAGCATACAGGTGCACCAGGAGCAGACAGAACAGGTATTATCAGTCTTATAACACCGTGGGACTCCCCAGGCTGCAAAAGCCTGAAGGCAATGAGATATAACATCTTGAACCTTAACCCCTGTATGAGCGGAGGCATAAAGAACCCCAGAGCAGGTATCAATAGTGACATGAACAAAAGAAAGCGACCAAAACTGGGAACATGGGTAACATCCAACTGCCATATATGATTAGGCATAAGACCACAGGGATCCACCCCAAAGCAAAGCTGGGATAAATATGGGCCACAAGTTTGGCATTGTCACCAATGGTTCCTGAGCATTGAATTTGTCCAGAGAGTTATCCGCTATGCTATCCCCTAGTGGAAGCTGGTCCATACGATTTGATATTTTGACATAGGAACTAAGATCTCAAATTATAGCCATAAATAGCAGCAAAGTAGAGATTGCCATTGTAGAGAAATGGACAAATTGGATACTAAAGGATCTTTCCTTTGCACACCAATGAGTCAGTATAATAGCCTTGGGTCTTATCTTATTAATTGACATTCTTTGGGGGTCTGTGGATGCTTCATCCTTGAGCACAGCGTCAGCAGCAGTAACAGCAGCTGCAGGTGCTAGCTGTACTTGCCCTTCACAACAGAGAATCTCCAGAAGTCTGGCTAGGCATACTGGACTGGTAGCCAGAGATGGGTAAGTATCCGATATGGCTTCACCAACCTAAGACAGGTGCCACATTCCTAGCGACGTGGTTAGCCCATGACAGGTTAGGGGAGCCCGAACTCGGAACACCTAAGACAGGCACGGTCCCTTGCTTAATAAAACAAGAAGGGGGAGCTTTAGGGGGCACTAACCATTTCCTGCCCTGTGATTGGCCCTTTGCCCTGATTGGTTGCCTTGGTTATCTTTAAGCTGATTGCTCAGGTTTGACAGATAAACAGGGGGCTTTGCGGGGGAGGGGCTGGAGCGTAATGGTCATAACTGTCATAACGGTCATAACAGAGTTACGGGTCACAATGGAGTTAATGGTCACAATGGAAAATTGGAATAAAGCGCCTTGGAGACTCTCTCAAATGTCAGGTGATTTCTTACGCGGGATGGGAGGACCCCCGATAGTATCTTATCGTGATTGATATTAAGGATTGCCTTTTTTCTATACCTCTACGTCTACAAGATTCAAAAAAAGAGTGTTTTGTGTGTGTGTGTGTGTGTGTGTGTGTATGTGTGTGTGTTATTCAGCATAACTGGCATTTTCCTAATCTAGGTTACTGATTGAACATAGATATCATTCAGAGACTGGCAGGTAATTCATCTTAGGAATTGCAAAGTTTCCATTTGTCTTTGCAAATGAAATGAAGTTCTTCACATAATGAACAACAACTTCAAGATTGTGCCTCTTGTAAACATGCCCCACAAATGATACTCACAGAAATTCCCATGAATGACAAAAAGGAATAGCAACAACCATAGCAAAAGGCAAATGTGGAGAACATCCCACTAAAAGGCTAACCGAAGACTCAATCAAAGCACAACCCAACACTGAAATGACAGGGCTAAACTGCCACTTACTCACAATAACTCTGAACTTAAATGGCTTAAACTCATCAGTCAAATGCCATAGAGGAGGACCAGGTAAAACCAAAATCCATCGATCTGCTGCTTAGAGGAGACACATCTCACAAACAAAGATCAGAGGTAATGGAAACTGAAGTGATGGAAAGAGAAATTGCAAGTGAATTGTAAGCAAAAACGTGCAGGACTAAACATTCTTTTATCAGATGACATAGGTTTTGATGTAAAGAACATCAAAGAGATGAAGATGGACACCACATAATGATCCAAGGATCCATTCAGAAAGAAGATCATCATAATAAATGTATACGTGCCTAATGCCGGAGCATCCAGCTGTGTGAAACAAATATTAATGGCTTTGATGGGAGAAACAGACAAAAATATGATCATAGTGGGGGATCTTAATGCCCAATTCACATCAAAGGACAGATCAAAGAGACAGAAACTAAGCAAAGAAATAACAGAACTCACAAAACTCTAGAGCAAATGCATTTGCTTACATCTATCAAGCAGTTAATCATACAGACACAGAATACATTTTTTCTTTAAAATCAGAACATTGGAATCTTCTACAGAACTGACCATCTTATAGGCCACAAATTAAGCTACAACAATTTTTAAAACTTAAAATTATACTAAGCAAATTCTCAGATCATCATTGCCTGAAGCTAGAAACCAAGAAGTCCAACACCAAGGAAGCCTTGCAAACACATGGAGACTAATTTATGTTACTAAATGAGTAGTGGGTTAGGGAGGAAATCATAAGGGAAATCAAGGCAGTGCTAGGGAGAAGTTCATTTCAATCAGTGCTTATGTCAAGAAACTGGAAAAGCATGAAGTAAATTGGCCAGTACTGCAGTTGAAGGAGAAGGAAAAACAACAGCAGTGCACTCCTAAGATTAGAAGCCAAAAGGAAATCATCAAAACAAGGGAGGAAATAAATGCAATAGAGATAAAAGATCTATACATAAGGTCAATGAATCGAAGAACTGGTTCTTTGAGAAAATTAACAAAACAGACACCCCACTAGCCCATCAGGAAATATTACAAGGAACTATCTGCAGCAAATCAGATGACCTAAAAGAGATGGATAAATCTTTGGACACATACAATCCACCACAATTGAATCTAGAAGCAATTAATCTAAATGGGCCTATTATTAGCAATGACTTTACATCAGCAATTAAAGCCCTCCCAAACAAGGAAAGTCCTACACCAGATGGCTTCACTGCTGAATTCTAGCACACATTTCAAGAGGAATTTACCAAAATTGTCACAAACATTTCCAAGCAGTAGAAAGCGAGGCAGATCTTCCAAACACTTTCTATGAAGCCAATATCACTTTAGCACCAAAGCCACAGAGAAACAACACAAAAACAGAACTACAAACCAATATTCTTGAAGAACATAGATTCAAAGATCCTCAGCAAAATACTAGCCAACCAGATCCAACAGCGCATCAGGCAGAGCATTCAGCTGGACCAGGTGGGATACATCCATGCATTGCAGAGATGCAGGGATGATCCAGCATCAGCCAATCATGAAATGTGATACATCACATCAACAAATTAAAAATAAATACCATACGATCCTCTCAACATGCAAAGAAGTCAGGCATAGAAGGAACATTCCACAATACAATCAAAGCAATTCATGAACAACCCAATATACCAGCATCATACTAAATGGGGAAAGATTGAAAACCTACCCACTAAAATCAGGAACTAGACAGGGATGCCCACTGTCACCACTGATTTTCACTACAGTATTGGAATTCCTTGCCAGAGTCATGAGGCAAGCAGAAAAGAATTAAATCAATCCAAATTTGAACTGAGGAACTGAAATTATCGCTACTAGCAGACTGCATGATTCTCTAAGTAGGAGAACAAAAAGCTCATCCAAGAGACTTTGGGAACTCAGAAGAGACTTTGGCAGAGTAGCAAGATGAAGAATTAGTGAGCACAAGTCAATGACACTGGTGTACACAAACAATTCTAAGGCTGAGAAAGAAATTTTTAGTAGAGTAAGATTTAACATAGAAGAGTGGAATCTTAAATACAAAGGAATTAAGATACGTAAATACAAACACCAGAATGGAGTCCACACATGTAGGGTCAACTAATCTTTGACAAGAAAGCTGGAAACTATCCAAGCAAAATCTGGATCTATTCAGCTAGTGCTGTTCGGATAACTGTATAGCAGTGGCAGTAGTAAGAAGCCAGAAACACAACTGTCCAACTATAAAAATTGGCTCTAAATGGATCAACGACCCAAATCTACACCCAGAAACAATCAAACTTTTCAAGAAAATCATAGGAAGCATACTCGAAGATGTAGCAACAAGGAAAGATTTCTTAGAAGAGTAACCAAAAGCACAGGCAATCAAAGCAAAAGTAAACAAATGGGATGTGATCAAACTAAAAAGCTTCTTCTGTGCACTAAAGGAAACAAATGAACAAAGTAAGGAAAAGAAATCTGCATATGCGAAGGGGATCTCTAAGCCTATATTTGCAGCAGCACAGTCTACAATAGCAAAGACTTGGAAACAATCCAGATGTGCTCCAATAGAAGAATGGTTTAAGAAACTGTATTACTTATTTCCATTGAATAATATTATCTATTAAGAAGAACAAACTTATGCCATGGATAATCAGGTGGTCCCAAAGAGAATCCATTATGCTCAATAAAATGTGTCAATCACAAAACAGCAAATACATATGTTCTTTCTAATATAAGGAAACCATTGTGGAAATCGCAATTTCCATAACCTGCTCTGGCTTGTAATGTTCACCAGCCCATACAAAGCCAAATGGAAGGCATGATTAAAACTAGTCCTGGAATAAAACACAGTGGCATGTTTGAGAACTGGGTCAGGGAGACGATCAATTGGAGGAAGTTGGGAAACTCCCCTGGCAAGTCATAGCTTTCACTGGTGAATATGTGGTCCAGACCTGGGGGTCAGACAAGCTGGGCCTAATAGCTCTAACAGCTGGCTAATTTGTCAATTGGTAATGGAAAGGGGTTTGCTGTGAAGTAGTGGGCAGTCCACACTGGCTTATGTGAAGGCTGAGTATTTGCTGGACAGTACCAGGCTGGACTGCAAAATCTATTGGTTCCAGTGGGTGTCAGGGCTGAAAACAGAAGCAACCCAGGAATTGCAACCACCAGCTATCAGGGCGATGGAATGTGCCAGGCGATTTACTTGCCAGTACATACAAGAATTTAGATTGTAGGGCCCGGCTCGGTGGCACAATTGGTTAAGGTCCTCGCCTTGCACACCTGAGATCCCATCTGGCCGCCGGTTCTTATACCGGCAGCCCCGCTTCCCTTCCAGCTCCCTGCCTTTGGCCTGGGAAAGCAGTCAAAAATGGCCCAAAGCTTTGGGACCCTGCACCCACCTGGGAGACCCGGAAGAGGCTCCTGGCTTCGGATCAGCTTAGCATCGGCCATTGCGCTCACTTGGGGAGTGAATCATCGGACGGAAGATCTTCCTCTCTGTCTCTCTTCTCTGTATATCCACCTTTCCAATAAAAAATAATAAAAATAAATCTTTAAAACAAATAATTTAGACTGTAAACACATCAGACCTTGAACTTATCTTTGTGAATCTCCAAAATCAAAATGCCAAACTCAGAACCCTAACCAAGACAAGACAGAAGACAGAACACATCAATCAACCAAGGCAGCTATATTTTGGCAGCAAACTATTGGCCAACAGAGACTATGATGGACTAAGTCATTCAGTGGATTCTTCAACAACCTTATTGTGTTTAGAGTGGTGAGACTGGCAGCGCTTCAGAACTGATCAACTATCAAAACCACTTGAGTGAGTATCTCAGAGTGTGCCTCACATCAAGGACCTGGGGTGGAGGGGGTAACTGGGTGAGGATTCTCCGTCAAAATTGCCCGTTACCTCAGGTACATGAAGGAAACAATATGCAAATCATAGTCTTATGCACTTTCCTATATCCGTTGAAGCTTTTTACCCTAATTAACTATATAAGTTGTGAAAAATATAAAGAAAAATGAAAAAAAAAAAGTAAAATGTATGTTCTGGGATATTTTTCTGCACAAAGTATTTAAAAGCTAAAATAACTAAATAAAAATGTAGATCAAAGTTTCCCAGGAGTCAAAGAAATAAAAAATGGGTCAGTATTAGGTCACATTGTTTCAAGTCACTACTATGATAATATTAAAGCATATAATGACTAGATTGAGATCTGGCTTCCCCTTATCCTATCCCCTGGTCTTTTAATGTACCCAGGATATGAGTACAAAACAGTTAAACTGCTGAAATACATGAGATCCTGGTTTTAGCCAGAGATAGACTTCACAGATTCAGATTAAAAAAAAAATAGTGTAAACAGTACATATATGATATAATATAATATGATATTATATAACATAACATAATATAATATCTTTATATATATATAAAAATATATATATATATATATATCAAATCAAAAATACAAAGGGGATAAGAGACAGAGAGGAAATCTGTCTGTCTTTTGATTCACTCCCAAGTGACCACAATAGGCCAAGATGTTTCAATCTAAAAATTAATGTCAGGAACTTCTTCCTGGTCCCCATTGTGGCTATAACACCGCAAGGATTGAGGTTGTCCTCAACTGCTTCTCCAGGCCACAAGCAGGAAGCTGGAAGGCAAGTAGATCAGTCAGGACATGAAGTGATGCACATATTTGATCTCAGCATGTCCAAGGTGAGGACTTTAGCCACTAGGATGCCGTGCTAGGCCCTCCTGCAGCCTTTGTGGTTAAAACAATAACTGGTGATCTCTCCTGCTCTATCTCTCTCTCTTTCTCTCTCTCTCCCTGTGCTTGAGTCTCTCTATAGCTCTTTCCTTCTTTTGAGAAGTAAGTCTTTGTTTTTGCTAAATTGAAATCACATTTGAATTGGGCTTTTCCAGCTGTTACTTTCCATTTGACTCCTTAGAGTTGAATTGCAAATATTCCCCAGGTGACTCCTTTACTTATTTTAAAAGCAACAGTGCTACTTACCTCTCACTGTTGTGGGTTCTTCCTTTTTCTTCCCTTCATTTTCTTTCCACTACTTCCTTTGATACTCATGCTTCCTTCCATACTCATCCCCATACCATATTTGAAGTTCACAGCCTGGTTTGATGACTTGGCAGGTGTGGTAAAATATCTGTCTGTGGTATTGGAAGGCCACCAAATTCTGCTCCTCATCATTCCGGGCACAGTTCCCATGCGCTGTTATATCGGGGGGGGGGGGGTGGTCCTCACGTCCCGCGGAAGAAATCCCCCGACACTTGAGAGAGTCTCCAAGGCGCTTTTATTCTGATCTTCCGCTCTGTCCGTTTACTCCATTGTGTCCGTAATGCCCGTTACACTTCAGGCCAGCCCCCGCAAAGCCCCCGCTTATCTGTGAAACCTGAGCAATCTGCTTAAAGATAACCAACGCACACCAATCAGGGCAAAGGGCCAATCACAGGGCAGGAAATGGTTAGTGCCCCCTAAAGCTCCCCCTTCTTGTTTTATTAAGCAAATGACCGTGCCTGTCTTAGGTGTTCTGAGTTTGGGTTCCCTTTACCTGTCATGTGCTAACCATGTGGCTAGGAATGTGGCGCCTGTCTTAGGTTGGTGTAGCCATATCAGATACTTACCCACTCTGGCTAGCCAACTTCTGGGGATTCTCTGTTATGAAGGGCAAGCACAGCTTGCATTAGTAGCTGCTATTACTGCTGCTGATGCTGTGCTCAAGGATGAAGCATTCATAGACCCCAAAGAATGATAATTAATAAGATAAGGCCCAAGGCTACTATACTAGCCCATTGGTGTGCAAAGGAAAGATCCTTTAGTATCCAATTTGTCCATTTCTCTACCATGGCAATCTCTACTTTTGTGCTATTTATGGCTATAATTTGGGATGTTAGTTCCTATGTCAAAATTATTGAATCATATGGACCAGCTTCCACTAGGGGATAGCATAGCGGATAACTCTCTGGACAAATTCAATGGTCGGGAGCCATTGGTGCCAATAGAGGGAGTGACACACATTCCAGGTAGACTAAGCACACAGGAGGTCGCAATATGTTGGAAATAAGTTGTGGAATGCATACCAGCACCGCAGTACCAGAGCATTCCAACACTGGTTAAGGGCTCACTTAACTACAGAGCAATTCAAAAGGGAAACATTAGCACTCATATAAACAATAAACGTAAATGGAGCTTGTACATATACATAGCATTATAGATAACATCACAACTGCGATTAACTTTAACGTTTTCTTCCCATATTCTAGAACTATTACTATTATACTTACAATTTCTTATCACTACCTTATCAATAAATGCAAAAGCTGATATATCTGAACACCCACCCCTACTAGTGCAAAGTACCCAGACATTCCAAGACTTAGCAGAAACAGATTGAACAAGATTACCACATGTATAGTTATACCCCACAAAGGCAGAATTTGAACAGGTAGGAAATCAATTGGTCACAGCAAGATCAGGTGCTACTCTTCTAGGAGTCACAGTACTTCGACAGCAGTCCATTCTGGGGGCCATTTCCAAGGCCCTGGACAGCGAGACAATATTTGCTGCACCCCTTTTATGGTGCAGTTTTAGCTGGAGATTCTGGCTGGCTCCTCTCGGTATCTGAATGAACATCAGGCTGGTCAGCATCCACCATGTCCACAGGTTTATCTTATTCTGGCTTTCTTATCACTCACGTCAAACGTTCTGGCACCCACACTGGTCCATCAGAATCCTGCGGAAAAACACAAACCGCTCCTCGTGTCCGTCGTAAGACAGGATACGGGCACATCCATTGTTTTGCTAAAACATCCTTCCACATCACCCAATCTTTGCAGGTGCCTGCGCCAACAGCGTGGCATTTGGCAGCAGAATGACCATCCAAATCCAGAATCAAAAAGTTAAAAATATAAGTAACTAAAGCCAATTGATGTTTAGGACTATTGGGATATAGGGTGGCTCCTACTCCCCCTTTTTGTTTTATTAATAATGCTTTGAGAGTTGCATGGGCACGCTCTACCACAGCCTGGCCTGTGGGATTATATGGGATGCCAGTGGAGTGTTTAATCACAAATTCAGAACAAAATTTATCAAATGCTTTGGCTGTATAGGCTGGTCCATTATCAGTCTTATAACACTGTGGGACACCCCAGGCTGCAAAGGTTGAAGGCAATAAGATATACAAAAATATGGTTGTATCCAATTAATATACCCCACTACGTGTTGGAAATCATTAAGTGTCTTTAAACCATCCTTTTTTTTTTTTTTTTTTTTTTTGCGGCTCCATAAGTCTTTCTCACCTTCCTGTATATGTCCTCTGAATTTATCAGTGCCATCAGTCAAGCAAGACTTAATAAATGTCCAGATCCTGACTGTTCCTGGAGGAAGGGGCTCCTGCTGTTCTGCCCTAGCTAAGTTCTGTCTAAGTGTTCCCATTGTGGCAGGATCAAAAGATCCTCCTCCTGAAACCACAGCACAATCCTCTGTACAGTTTGCAAAAACAAAAGCACTGTCAGCAGTTTCTGCAATAAAGGTTGCATGTGCACTGAAAAAGTTAAATTGGCCATATTTCTAACACCTCTGATCACTGCTTACCTGCAAACTTCACCGATCGTCTGACTGATCGTTAACCACAAACTTGAATGAGCTTGCTAAACCGCGAACCTGAATGGTCCTTAAATAGTGAACCTGAATGGGCGGTACACCTTACCCTAAATGGCGGTAAATAAGATCCTTTACCATGATTGTGAGTGAACCTGAATGAATCTGAATAGTTGCTAGACCTGAGCTTTAATGGTCACTACCCTGCGAAATTGACTCCTTGTTAGCCCACGAACTTGACTAACTTGACTCGTCCCTACCCTGCGAACTTGACTAACTTGACTCGTCACTACCCTGTGAACTTGACACGTCGCTAACCCACGAACTTGACGTGCACATCCACGCTGCTATCAGTGGCTCCCTGAGGTAACCTGTAACCTCAGCTTAAATGGGCCCCCCGCTGCTGCGTCTCCCTGAGCAAAAAGCTCAGTTGTAAACTAATTCCCCGCTCTAAGTGGCTCCCTGAGCGATCTTCTCAGCTTACCTTCCTGGTGTTCTCCATGACTTCTATCCCATTCACAGCGCCAGTTATCTTCTATCCAAGTCACAGCACCGGATATCGGGGGTCCTCCCGTCCCGCGGAAGAAATCCCACTACACTTGAGGGAGTCTCCAAGGCGCTTTTATTCTGATCTTCTGTTGTGTCTGTTTACTCCTTTGTGTCCATTATGCCCGTTACACTGCAGCCCCTCCCCCGCCAAGTCACCCCGCTTATCTGTCAAATCTGACCAATCAACTTAAAGTTACCAAGGCACACCAATCATGGCAAAGGTCCAATCACAGGCAGGAAAGGTCAGTGCCCCCAAAACTGATACACTTGAATCTCATCTGTTCTCTGATATCCTCTATCCTGCTTGTAGCCCAATTCTGTAAAAGCTCTCTTGCAAACATGTATCTCTCTCGTGAGATCAATGAAGTCCCACATCCAATGTGCAGATACCGTATTTGTTCTGACAAGCATGCTTTGCTACTTCCTTTCCTCACTAGTCATCCTCAAAACCCTAGTAGACCTTTTTCCTTGACAGGCCATGAAGCACACAGAGTTTCCCTAAACCCCAAATTTCATTCAGGTTTATGCCACACAATATGGTTAATGTACCCTGGCTAACTAGGCTACCACACATGCTGCACAACTCAGATTTTCCAAAGGAAATTCTTTGACATCCTTTCTTTTGGATCTTTCTCCTGCATCCTGGGAGCTATTTTAGCCTCTCCCAGAACTGCTCACAGAAACAATTATCAAGATGCAGCTTCCTTCTCTCATCCACATCTCCAGTTTTGTTTTGTTTAGTTGGTAAAGATTATTATGATTGTTTTCCATTTGAGTGGCAGAGACACAAAGACGAGAAGGGGCAGAAGACAGAGATACCAAGAAAAAGCATGGAGTGGAGAGATAAAAAGGACACAGTGTCAGGCAGTAGCTTCAACCAGGTCTTCTAAGTTGGTGCCAAAGACAAAGCATGAGGATATCCTCTGAAGGTCCTCAGGGTGCATGGGGAAGCAACTGGTTTGGCAATAGGGTAACCGGTAATTGTAATGTAGGCACATCAGTCCTTACATTAGCCCACTGCATGACAATGCTTGTCCCAGAACCTGGCTCTCTTCTCTCTTTCTTTTTTTCCACTGTGCCTGGTATGGTTTATGTCTCATAAATAAAAGGCCTTCTGTATCAAGTTGTTTGGACAGTGTATAATTTTAAAAAGACTAAAAACCTTTGCTGTCAGGACACCAATTTAATGCAATGTCCATGTATTATGATATTTTTCATGCAGGAAAGGCATAACCAATGATAATTATAGAGAGAATGAGTCAATGCCCCAGTTAATCTAGATTCAACAAGGCCCATTTTCATGTGCATTT
The DNA here is from genome assembly GCF_017591425.1 of Ochotona curzoniae. Lineage (NCBI taxonomy): Eukaryota > Metazoa > Chordata > Mammalia > Lagomorpha > Ochotonidae > Ochotona > Ochotona curzoniae. The sequence goes on along the minus strand of NW_024465211.1, from coordinate 1,312 downwards.
ATTCAACATATTATTTTATGTTATGATAAAAAAATAGTATTTATAGAGAATGTGCTTTTACAAACTGGTCATGGTATTCAAAGGTCATTCAAATAGACATCAAAGAGGACATATCATGTAAAAGTCATTGAGGAAAGTAGAGGAGAAAGGACAGTGATCTTGTCTTAGAGATAAATATCCTCGCCACATGTAAAAAGCATGGCTCTTGGGCCCGGCGCGGTGGCGCAAGTGGTTAAAGGTCCTCGCCTTGCACGCCCGGGATCCCATATGGGCGCCATTTCTAATCCCGGCAGCCCTGCTTCCCTTCCAGCTCCCTGCCTGTGGCCTGGGAAAGCAGTCGAGGACGGCCCAAAGCTTTGGGAACCTGCAGCTGAGTGGGAGACTCGGAAGAGGCTCCTGGCTCCGGATCGGCATAGTATCGACCCGTTGCGCTCACTTGGGGAGTGAATCATCGGATGGAAGATCTTCCTCTCTGTCTCTCCTCTCTGTATATCCACCTTTCCAATAAAAAAATAATAAAAAATAAATCTTTAAAAAAAAAAAAAAAGCATGGCTCTTACCTCATCCAGTTGACCAAAGATGTATCCTCACCATCCATGTACTCATAGCGGTTTCTCCTCTTGGCTATTTGAGATTCAGAAAAATCAGTTAATATGTTTCTGGAAAGGAAATAATTCAGCAGAATTATTAACTCAACTACCATCATGTTCCATGACATTCCATGAGTCCAACCACATCTTGAGACATAACATAGTGTTAATATAAACCTAATCTGATTTGTTTCCTTACAGTAGAAGCCCAGAGCTGAGATCGAACTTTTTTGCTTTTACAGCCCAGTGATCTCATCAATGCTAAATTTCAGTAAGGATTCTGTGATGTAATCATGTTGGTTTCACTCATGCCATAAAGTGTAGAAGGACATATGAACCGGACAAATAGACCAAGCTCACAGCAGGCAGGTGGAAAGCCCCCAGACTGGAAAGGTACTTCTTACCTGCCAGCTGTACCCACTATTGGCTTCCTGTTCCACTTCTATGATCTTGCCTTCAAAAGGACCAAAGTGCAACCCCCATGGCAGATCAGATGCTTCATTAAACACTCCAAGCCCAGCCTTAGGAATGCTGGATGGGCCAATTCTAATTCCAGTGGGAACACTGAGGAAAGCCGGACTAGGATGTCCCTTATCCACTGGGTTGTCCTTTAGAAACATTGGGGGTTCATGAGCAGCACAGCTTTTGAGGAACAACTTCTGAGGTGGGCCAGGACCAGTGTTTTGGGTGTCAGTTTTGCTCTTTTTCCATCCCCATGTATC